>NW_021703783.1:65435162-65658278 GCF_005190385.1 Monodon monoceros
TATGGGCTTTATTTTAAAATATACATATGTATACATACATATTCATATTTTAATATATTTATATACATATATATATGAATGTGGAATGATGTTTAGGTTAGGGTCAGTGTATATAGTGAGTTCAAGCTTGTAAAGAATCTGTATTTTACATACACTATATAAGGATGTAATTACTTCACCCAGACTTTGAATGTTAGGGATGTAAGCTGATATCATAGAATGATAAATGGGATATTTCTTGTTCCTTCTTAATAGACAGATGGGGCCCCAGCTGAAAACAGAGGCTTTCTAAAGAGACCAACAAACAACTGGAGACATAACTACTTTTTAGGATTTGTTAAGAGGCTGTACAATGAACCCTGACACACTCAACTATTAGCCAAATCCCCTCCCTTACTCTGACCATTCCTTGCCAGTTGCAGAGAAAAGGAGGAATGAAAGTATAGATTGTATTCCTGCTCCTACTTCAAACTCCTTAAGCCGTGAGTCTTGCCTAAGGTGGAGAACAGAATGGTGTGTATTTGTGCGTGCTAAATTGGAAACATTTTCTTTTTTTATTGAAATATAGTTGATTTACAATGATGTGTTAATTTCTGCTATATAGTGAAGTGACTCAGTTATACATACTCGTACATTCTTTTCCATTCTTTTCCATTATGGTTTATCACAGGATATTGAATATAGTTCCCCGTGCTATACAGTAGGACCTTGCTGTATATCCACGTGCCCTCTTACCACTAAATCCTTCCACTTTTATGCCTTAAGAATAAAAACATTCCCTTACATAATGACTGAATAATTATCAAGATCAGGATATTTAACATTTTACATAATTCTCTAATACACAGTGTGTATGCATGTGTGTGTGTATACACACATATATATGTCAGTATCTTGTGAAATACCTCAGCATGAATTTGTCTGATGTTTATGATCAGTTTCAGCTATTACATTTTTGTCAGGAATATCACAGAAGGGATATTGTGTCCTACTCAAGGCATCATGTAAAAGGTATGTGATATTAATTTGATCATATGGTTAAAGGTTATATGCAAAGTTTATCTACTATGAAGTCACTATATTTCCTTTTCCCCTTCATAATTAAGTACTTTGTGAGGAGATACTTTGAAACTATGTAAATACCATTTTTCTTAGCAAAATTATACTCAATCATTTTAGCATTCATTGATTTTCTAATTCCATCATTTCTATTGTTTTTTAATTTGTAGGTATGAATTTATTTACTTCAAGCATACTAGTTAACAACCATTTACAAATTTGGGAAAGAAGATCAGTTCTAATCTTTCATTTAACAAACAACTCTTACTTACTGAGCCCTACTGTATACAGAGTGCTGAAACGAACCAACTGCTGATGAGATCATTTTTAATTCATGTATCTATTTAACAAATTTTATGTGTCAGGCACTGGGAATCCAATGGTGAATAAAAAACAGACATGATTCTGTCCTTTGGAGTTTACTGTCTACTGAAGGAAACGGTTACTAAAGGAACCGTCATAGACATAAATATAGAGCTACTTTTAAGTGAGAATGATACAGTACAGATGCCTGGTGCTAGGAGGGTAAAATAGTAGAGGGACCAACTTTGTATTGGCAAAAATCTTTCCCTGCTGAAAGGATGACTGACCTGAAATGTGAAGGATAAGGGGCATTAACTCTGGGTAGAAGGGGAAAGAGGATTTCAGGCAGGTGCAAAGGCCCTGCAGTTGGAGTGAGCGTAGTGCTTTCAGAGAATTGAAAGGACAATGTTTTTTGACCTAGAGGACAAAGGCAAGTGGATGTGTGTGATAAACCTCTAAATTCCTTCTCTTGTTATACTTCAAGCTGCCTTTTATTTAGTTTTGCTTTCATTTGTCCATTTATTCATTCTTTGACTCATTCAGGCATTCAACAAATGATTATTCCATGTCATTATTCTGTGGCAGGTACTGTGTTAGGTACAGATACAACAGTAAGTCCACAGACCCTGGTCCCAAAGATCTCACAGGAAAAGAGAAAAGGATGCCCAGGTGCTATGGGATCACAGAGGAAGAACATTCATCTTGGTTTCCCATCACCCATCCCTCCATTTATGCCCTGGTGATTTGTTACTCATCATTTAAGGCCCAGCTCAATAGCCCTGCAATGCCTTCTCTGACATGCTTGGTAAACACTTTGTCTCCCGCTGCCAATGGCTAACTGCTTCTATGCAACTTTGTACATAAAAATAATTGCTGCTGTTTATTGAACATCTCTGTGCCAGGGATTTAGTTCTTAGTGTAGTATAGGCAACCCTACACGATAATTAAAATAATGCCAACTTCACAGATAAAGAAAAAACAGATTAAGAAACTCACTCCTTTTTCTGTGTTTTCTACCTTTTGAGTAGTACTCACTGTCCAAACCAGAAAACCAGAACACCTTTCCCTCTACCCTTCATCTAGTCAGATGCCAAGTCCTGTAAATTCCAGCTGCCTAACAGCCATAAATCTGTCCCCATCTACCCATTCACACTGCCACTAGTTCAACTTGGGCCATTATCATCTCTCAGCAATTTCCCTTCCTGGAGTAGCTTCTTTGCGAATCTGCTGTGCTTCACGTTGACATGAATATGATCATTCTAAAGTACAGATCTGATCATGCCAATGTACTGCTTAAAGTACTTGAGTGGGTCTCCATGACTCTTAAAGGAAAAAAAATCCAAGACCCTTAACTCAGCCTATAGGACCCTTTAGGCTACTACCTACTTCTTTACCTTCATTTCATCCAGTCAGACTTCACAGTCTACACTGGAAGCCTCAATGAGCTTCTCAAGGTTTCCCATCTTGCCAAGTATTCTTTTGCCTCTAGCCCATCACTTCCTCTGTTATTATTCGTGAACAGTATACTTCAAGGAACGACCCTTCCTTCCCGTCTGCATGGCTTCATGGATTCTTGTTTTATTCAATGGGTTTTAGTTCCTTATTGTTATTTACATATTTTGATGTTCAAAATATCCTAGATTGTCCAATTTAAATGCCTTAAAGCTAGCATTTATATACTTTTCATATGTTCCCATCATTATTTAGACATTTTATTCACTTATGGCATAATAAAGTGTTCCAAGAAAGATTCACTTTTCCTGTACTTAGACTGAGTCTATTTTCCAAGAGCTCTATTTCCCTTTATTGGAAAATGACTGTTGGAAACCAAGATCTGGGTTCTGAATATGCCCATTGTTATTGGTATGTCACTGTTTTATACCCTCTCAGTGGACAAGCTGAGGAAAATTCTTCAATAATGTTCTCCCTGATTCTTTTTTTTTTTTTTTTTTTTTTTTTCGGTACGCAGGCCTCTCACTGTTGTGGCCTCTCCCGTTGCGGAGCACAGGCTCCGGACGCGCAGGCTCAGCGGCCATGGATCACAGGCCCGGCTGCTCCGTGGCATGTGGGATCCTCCCAGACCGGGGCACAAACCCGTGTCCCCTGCATCGGCAGGCGGACTCTCAACCACTGTGCCACCAGGAAAGCCCTGACTCCTCTTATTTTTAATGGATTTACTTATTTGCTCAAACCTATATGATATACAAAAAGTAGTCTGAGAATTGATAACACATGCCATTGTTAAAAACAAACTTACTAATTAAAAAATTGTTTGCAGTTCTTTTTTTATAATAAAATTTACATATAGTGAAATGTTCAAATTTTAAATGTACACTTTTTTTAAATTTTTGACAAATGCATACACCGATGTAACCCACATCTCTATCAAGACATAGAATATTTCCATACCCTATAAGGTTCCCTTCAGCCTCTTCCCACAGGAAATCAGAAATATTAGAATTTTAATTTTAATTAGAATTTTAATTTTAATGCATTTTAATAACTAGAGTAATTGAAAAAATATGAGATTTTTTCCAAAGATATAATTTACAGATAAAGTGTTTTTTGTTCATTTGTTTGATAGCACATGATTAACAACTTATTGGAAAATATTTTGTTTACTACATTACTGAAGAATATGCCATTACACAAGTTTTAACTTCAATAACTCTAATTTTCTTTCTTTACAGATGAAACTACTGAAGCTAAGAGAGAATCTAGGCTTATCCCAGTTTACAAAGTTGCTTTGTACTATCTAAGGATTAAAAGTTATATATTTCCACATATAACTTGAAAACTGTTTTTGTATCCTTCTCAAACAGAAGTCTAGTTCAACTCCAGTTTTAAAAAACAAAATGCAGGTCATCAGTTCAACCTTATGACTTTCTAACAAGCTCCAACAAAATCTCATTCATAGCATACCACTGGACACACAGATAAGATAAAAACTTGCAGCACAAAAAGCGCAGATTGACAGATAATTTAATGAGAGAATTTGAAAGAAATTGACATACATTATAAAGCAGATTAGATTTATTAACAATAAAATCTGCTTATGCTACAACACAAGATGAAGCTTGGGTTTGCTTCATGAAACAGAATGTGGTAGGTGTTGCCAATTGATTACCAATTCTTCACTCCCTCTCTATAATAGAATTAATTGACGCATGTTCCTATTTGACTTTGCAGTAGGTTGCTCTTACTAGAATGGGCAAAGTATCTTTTTCTGCCCCATTTATTTTGAACTTGACCATGTAACGTGCCTTGGCCAATGAAATATGGACAGTTATGACAGTGTGCCACTTTTAAACCAAGATATTATGTAGTATACTGTTTCTACTTGTTCCTTTTACACTTCTATCAGTCCCCATGAGAAAGACATGTCCTAGAAACAAGGATGGTGGGGGACACATGGAACAGACCTGAAGCAGCACCACCCAGCTGACCAATGAACCAAGAAGCAAGCAAATTACGTGTTACTTTAAGCCACTGAGATACTGAGGTTGTTTGTTTCATAGCAAAAACAGATTAATGTACAGAGATTGCCTGGAAAAAATGCATATGGTTGGGAGTCAATTTCGAACTCAGGAACACAAAGTATTTCTTTCTACTCCTCAACAACTGTTTGGTGATGATGGTACACCCTCTACACTGTTATTTTCAGCTCTCATGGAAATGATTGCTGCACACATGCAGAGTCTTCAAATTAAAAAAAATAACGAAAAACTTCTTGGTTTGAAGTGGCAATTGCTAAGTGATAGGATGGACCCCTGGGTAGTTCAGCTGTAGATCTGAAAAAGGGCCACCATACAAATGTAGACTGAGATCAAGAAAAATTTCTCCATTCTTTCTGTTGGCAAACACTGAGTCTTGACTGATGATGAGTAAGAAGAAAAGCAACACAAAACAACATAGGGCCCATGAGCAAAAAGTGCCATGGGTATGAGGAAAGATATTGGACAAAGCACTCAGTAATCTAAAAGGAAAAAAAAATCCTCAGAATATAATCTACTGCTGAATAGAAAATAATTTCTATTTGATGAACTGCATAGTATGAAAAAGTAGGAAAGGAGAAGAAAAAATTCACAAGCAGGAAGGAGGGTAATAAAAGAAATAACACTACAGAATTAGATAAAAAGACAACAAAAAGATACCTATATATATTTAGATAAACAGCAAAGTAAAAATTAGAATAATATTTAGTGCTATGATGGTATTGATATTTTTTGAAAGCATGTGCCACAGTTTAAAGTTTTCATATTATTGAATATTGTTTCCAATTTTTGAAATTATAAAGATTTTATTTAAAGTGTATTTATATTTTAGATGATCATTTATTCTTTATGAAGTTAAAAAATATTTTGGATATTTTTAGATGGCTATAACCTTTTATATGTATAACTCTGGAAAACAGTATTATAATAGCACCCTTGAAGCTCTTTCATCTAATGATAAATAAGGTTTTGATTAACTTTTTGATGAATAAAATATTTTTATTCTGATTATTTCCTAAGATTATATTCCAGAAATTGGATATTTTGGCCAAAGTTTCTTAAGTTTAGAGATGCTATTTGACTTCAAAAAGTTTACTCATGTTCCTCATAATATCCTGCCTCCCTCTCAGATACTGACAAATTACTCTTTGCAATGGTTCTGCTAATTTCCATTCCCATACACAATGCAATTTGTTAGGCTTTAGCCAGCACTGAGAATTTTAACTGTTTAAACTCTAGGAATTTGATAGGATTATACTAATGCAGGGACATTTTCTGGAACTCCTGAGAATGAGAAGCTCGCTTTCTTATACTGTGGAGCAAGGAGGCCATATAAGCATACAGTAGCCAGGGTCCCCTAAGGGGGGCAAAATAAATCTAGCACAGAGAAGAGACATGTTTGAGGAAAATCTAAATTCTGATGACATCACCTGAATTCTAGTATTTTCATATTACTTTGAACAGTATCTTGGATTATTTTATTTATATGTCAGTGAATTCCTTTTTTTGTGTGTGTGCTTAAAATAATTTGAGTTGGACTTCTGTAGTGTACAACAGAATAATGTATCCTAACACATAGGCAAATTGTTATTATTTTTTGTATATTCAATTTGAATATTTTTTCAACTTGTGATAACACTGTCAGTTATGCTAAATATGCTCAACTATACATTTGCAGTCTAAGCTTTTCAGAGTTTTGATCACAGATAGCCTTTTTTCTTTTTGTTTGTTTTGTTTTGTTTGTTTTTGCAGTACACGGGCCTCTCACTGTTGTGGCCTCTCCTGTTGTGGAGCACAGGCTCCGGACGCGCAGGCTCAGTGGCCATGGCTCACGGGCCCAGCCGCTCTGTGGCATGTGGGATCTTCCCGGGCCGGGACATGAACCCGCATCCCCTGCATTGGCAGGCGGACTCTCAACCACTGTGCCACCAGGGAAGCCCACAGATAGCCTTTCAAAACCTCTTGAATGTGATTGGTTCAAGATGGCGGAGTAGAAGGAGGTGCTGTCACTCCCTCTTGTGAGAACACTGGAATCACAACTAACTGCTGAACAATCATTGACAAGAAGACACTGGAACTCACCAAAAAAGATATCCCACATCCAAAGACAAAGGAGAAGCCACAATGAGATGGTAGGAGGGGTGCAATCACAATAAAATCAAATCCCATAATTGCTGGGTGGGTGACTCAAAAACTGGAGAACACTTATACCACAGAAGTCCACCCACTGGAGTGAAGGTTCTGAGCCCCACGTCAGGCTTCCAAACCTGGGGGTCTAGCAATGGGAGGAGGAATTCCTAGAGAATCAGACTTTGAAGGCTAGTGGGATTTGATTGCAGGACTCTGACAGGACTGGGGGAAAAAGAGACTCCACTCTTGGAGGGCTCACACAAAGCACTGTGCACATCGGGACCCAGCGGAAGGAGCAGTGACCCCATAGACACTGAACCAGACCTACCTGCTAGTGTTGGAGGGTCTCCTGCAGAGATGGGGGGTGGCTGTGTCTCACCATGAGGACAAGTACACTGGCAGCAGAAGTTCTGGGAAGTACTCCTTAGCGTGAGCCCTCCCAGAGGCTGCCATTAGCCCCACCAAAGAGCCTGGGTAAGCTCCAGTGTTGGGTTGCCTCAGGCCAAACAACCAACAGGGAGAGGAGCCAGCCCCACCCATAAGCAGACAAGCAGATTAAAGTTTTACTGAGCTCTGCCCACCAGAGCAACAGCCAACTCTACCCACCACCAGTCCCTCCCATCAGGAAACTTCCACAAGCCTCTTAGTCTCATCCACCAGAGGGCAGACAACAGAAGCAAGAAGAACTACAGTCCTGAAGCCTGTGGAACAAAAACCACATTCACAGAAAGATAGATGAAAAGACAGAGGGCTATGTACCAGATGAAGGAACAAGATAAAATCCCAGAAAAACAACTAAATGAAGTGGAGATAGGCAAACTTCCAGAAAAAGAATTCAGAATAATGATAGTGAAGGTGATCCAGGACCTCGGAAAAAGAATGGAGGCAAAGAGCAAGAAGATGCAAGAAATGTTTAACAAAGATCTAGAATAATTAACAAACAAACAGAGATGAACAATACAATAACTGAAATGAAAACTACACTAGAAGGAATCAATAGCAGAATAACTGAGGCAGAAGAATGGAAAAGTGACCTGGAAGACAGAATGGTGGAATTCACTGCCACGGAACAGAATAAAGAAAAAAGAGTGAAAAGAAATGAAGACAGCCTAAGAGACCGCTGGGACAACATTAAACACAACAACATTCTCATTATAGGGGTCGCAGAAGCAGAAGAGAGAGAGAAAGGACCCAAGAAAATATTTAAAGGGATTATAGTCAAAAACGTCCCTAAGATGGGAAAGGAAGTAGCCACCCAAGTCCAGGAAGCACAGAGAGCCCCATACAGGATAAACACAAGGAGAAACACTCCGAGACACATAGTAATCAAATTGGCAAAAATTAAAGACAAAGAAAAATTATTGAAAACAGCAAGGGAAAAATGACAAATAACATAAAAGGGAATTCCCATAAGGTTAACAGCTGATTTCTCAACAGAAACTCTACAAGTCAGAAGGGAGTGGCATGATCTACTTAAAGTGATGAAAGGGAAGACCCTACAACCAAGATTACTCTACCCAGCAAGGATCTCATTCATATTTGATGGAGAAATCAAAAGTTTTACAGACAAGCAAAAGCTAAAAGAATTCAGCACCACCAAACCAGCTCTACAACAAATGCTAAAGGAACTTCTCTAAGCGGGAAACACAAGAGAAGAAAAGGACCTACAAAAACAAACCCAAAACAATTAAGAAAATGGTAATAGGAACATACATATCAATAATTACCTTAAACGTGAATGGATTAAATGCTCCAACCAAAAGACACAGGTTGCTGAATGGATACAAAAACAAGACATATATACGCTGTCTACAAGAGACCCACCTCAGACCTAGGGACACACACAGACTGAAAGTGAGGGGATGGAAAAAGATATTCCATGCAAATGGAAATCAAAAAAAAGCTGGAGTAGCAATTCTCAGATAAAATAGACTTTAAAATAAAGAATGTTACAAGAGACAAGAAAGGACATTACATAATGATCAATCCATCCAAAAGATCAATCCAAGAAGAAGCTATAACAATTATAAATATATATGCACCCAACATAGGAGCACCACAATACATAAGGCAACTGCTAACAGCTGTAAAAGGGGAAATCGACAGTAACACAATAATAGTGGGGGACTTTAACACCTCACTTACACCAATGGACAGAACATCCAAACAGAAAATTAATATGGAAACAAAAGCTTTAAATGACACAATACACCACATAGATTTAATTGATATTTATAGGCCATTCCATCCAAAAACAGCAGATTACACTTTTTTCTCAAGTGTGCATGGAACATTCTCCAGGATAGATCACATCTTGGGTCACAAATCAAGCCTCAGTAAATTTAAGAAAATTGAAATCATATCAAGCATCTTTTCTAACCAAAATGCTATGAGATTAGAAATCAATTACAGGGAAAAAAATGTAAAAAACACAAACACAGGGAGGCTAAACAATACGTTACTAAATAACCAAGAGGTCACTGAAGAAATCAAAGAGGAAATCAAAAAATACCTAGAGACAAGTGACAATGAAAACACAATGATCCAAAACCTATGGGATGCAGCAAAAGCAGTTCTAAGAGGGAATTTTATAGCTATACCAGCCTACCCCAAGAAACAAGAAAAATCTCAAAAAAACAATCTAACCTTACACCTAAAGGAACTAGAGAAAGAAGAACAAACAAAACCCAAAGTTAGCAGAACGAAAGTAATCATAAAGATCAGATCAGAAATAAATGAAGTAGAAACAAAGAGAACAATAGCAAGGATCAATAAAACTAAAAGCTGGCTCTTTGAGAAGATAAACAAAATTGGTAAACCATTAACCAGACTCATCAAGAAAAAGAGGGAGAGGACTCAAATCAATAAAATTAGAAATGAAAAAGGAGAAGTTACAACAGACACTGCAGAAATACAAAGCATCCTAAGAGACTACTACAAGCAACTCTATGCCAATAAAATGGACAACCTGGAAGAAATGGACAAATTCTTCAAAAGGTATAACCTTCCAAGACTGAACCAGGAAGAAACAGAAAATATGAACAGACCAATCACAAGTAATGAAATTGAAACTGTGGTTAAAAATCTTCCAACAGACAAAAGTTCAGGACCAGATGGCTTCACAGTTCAATTCTATCAAACATTTAGAGAAGAGCTAACACATATCCTTCTCAGACTCTTTCAAAAAATTGCAGGGAAGGAACACTCCCAAACTCATTCTATGAGGCCACAATCACCCTGATACCAAAACCAGACAAAGATACTATAAAAAAAAGAAAATTAGAGACCAATATCACTGACTAATATAGATGCAAAAATATCAACAAAATACTAGCAAACAGAATCCAACAGCACATTAAAAGGATCATACACCATGATCTAGTGGGATTTAACCTAGTGATTCAAGTATTCTTCAATATATGCAAATCAATCAATGTGATACACCATATTAACAAATTGAAGAATAAAAACCATATGATCATCTCAATAGATGCAGAAAAATCAACATCCATTTATGATAAAAACTCTGCATAAAGTGGGGATAGAGGGAACCTACCTCCACATAATAAAGGCCATATACAACAAACCCGCAGTGAACATCATTCACAATGGTGAAAAACTGAAAGCATTTCCTCTAAGATCAGGAAGAAGACAAGGATGTCCACTCTTACCACGATTATTCAACATAGTTTTGCAAGTTCTAGCCACAGCAATCAGAGAAGAAAAAGAAATGAATCCAAATTGGAAAGGAATTAAAACTGTCACTGTTTGCAGATGACATGATACTATACATAGAGAATCCTAAAGATGCCATCAGAAAACTGCTAGAGCTAATCAATGAATTTGGTAACGTTGCAGGATACAAAACTAATGCACAGAAATCTCTGGCAGTCCTATACACTAATGATGAAAAACCTGAAACAGAAATTAAGGAAACACTCCCATTTACCACTGCAACAAAAAGAATAAAATACCTAGGAATAAACCTACCGAGGGAGACAAAAGCCCTGTATGCAGAAAACTATAAGACACTGATAAAAGAAATTAACGATGATACCAACAGATGGAGACATACACCATGTTCCTGGACTGGAAGACTCAATATTGTGCAAATGACTATACTAGCCAAAGCAATCTACGGATTCAATGCAATCCCTATCGAATTACCAATTGCATGTTTTACGGAACTAGAACAAAAAAATCTTAAAATTTGTATGGAGACACAAAAGACCCCAAATAGCCAAAGAGGTCTTGAGGGAAAAAAGTGGAGCTGGAGGAATCAGACTCCTTGACTTCAGACTATACTACAAAGCTACAGTAATCAAAACAATATGGTACTGGCACAAAAACAGAAATACAGATCAATGGAAAAAGAAAGCCCAGAGATAAACCCACGCATCTATGGTCAACTAATCTATGACAAAAGAGGCAAGGATATACAATGGAGAAAAGACAGTGTCTTCAATAAGTGGTGCTGGGAAAACTGGAGAGCTACATGTAAAAGAATGAAATTAGAACACTCCCTAACACCATACACAAAAATAAAGTCAAAATGGATTAGAGACCTAAATGTAAGACTGGACACTATAAAACTCTTAGAGGAAAACATAGGAAGAACACTCTTTGACATAAATCACAGCAAGATCTTTTTTGATCCACCTCCTAAAGTAATGGAAATAAAAACAAACATAAACAAATGGGACCTAATGAAACTTAAAAGCTTTTGCAAAGCAAAGGAAACCATAAACAAGACAAAAAGACAACCCTCAAAATGGGAGAAAATATTTGCAAATGAATCAACGGACAAAGGATTAATCTCCAAAATATATAAACAGCTCATGCAACTCAAAAGTAAAAAAACAAACAACCTAATCCCAAAATGGGCAGAAGACCTAAATAGAAATTTCTCCAAAGAAGACATACAGTTGGCCAAGAGGCACATGAAAAGCTGCTCAACATCACTAATTATTAGAGAAGTGCAAATCAAAACTACAATGAGTTATCACCTCACATCTGTTAGAATGGGCATCATCAGAAAATCTACAAACAAGAAATGCTGGAGAGGGTGTGGAGAAAAGGGAACCCTCTTGCACTGTTGCTGGGAATGTAAATTGGTACAGACACTATGGAGAGCAGTATGAAGGTTCCTTAAAAAACTAAAAATAGAATTACCATATGACCCAGCAATCCCACTACTGGGCATATACCCAGAGAAAACCATAATTCACAAAGACATATGCACCCCGATGTTCATTGCAGCACTATTTACGATAGCCAGGTAATGGAAGCAACCTAAGTGTCCATCAACAGATGAATGGATAAAGAAGATGTGGTACATATATACAATGGAATATTACTCAGCCGTAAAAAATTTGGTCATTTGTAGAGACGTGGATAGATCTAGAGACTGTCATACAGAGTGAAGTAAGTCAGAAAGAGAAACAAATATCGTATATTAATGCATATATGTGGAACCTAGAAAAATGGTACAAATGAACCGGTTTGCAGGGCAGAAATTGAGACACAGATGCAGAGAACAAATGTATGGACACCAAGGGGGGAAAGTGGCAGGGGGTGGTTGTATGATGAATTGGGAGATTGTGATTGACAGGTATACACTGATGGGTACAAAATGGATGACTAATAAGAACCTGCTGTATAAAAAAATAAACTTCAAAAATTCAGAAAAATAAAACCTCTTGAATGAACTTGAAGTTGCCTTCTGTTTTCAACATTAGAAGCTTAAATCTAATACCCATATATTGGGATTTAAAAATATATTTTGCTGTTTTGTTCTTGTAAATTATGCATATAGTGCATGGCTGTCTAGTAATAAAGTATATGTGAATTTTACTTTATTTTTTTCTGCTTTTTACATGCAGAAAAATAAATTATAAGCTTGGTCTCTAAAGAGAGCAGAAGTAAATGTTCTGCTTCTTTAAACAGCAAGCTTATTTTGTCATTTCCACTGAATTCCTTTTTTGTTGTAAACAATCCTATTATTTATTTCAGGAAAATACTGTTTTCCATCTGAAATAGGATTTGCTTTTGTTTGTTAAAAAGACATTGGAGACTTAAGGAAAGTCTTAGAAACATCATCCTATATGTGAGATGTTGTGCTTTTTATTTAGCTAGTTTTTTGTACAGAAAATTATTTTGTGATTGATGTTTCAGAGCTCACCAATTCCATTTTGACCTTGGCTATATTTGCACATTTCAGTTATTTTCATTTATGCTATATTTTTGCACAAAAATTCTTTCAAATTAAATGCCAATATACATGTGTCTCCCCCTGGCATGCTTAGAATCTTTGCCTATAATGATCTACTAGTATTTCCTTTTTTAATAAAGTTTTCCTGAAATCTTGAGCTCTCCTCTTTCTTAGATGTACAAAATTTTTGAGCTCGGTAGAGCAGGAGAAGAATCTTCATGTAATTTCAATAACTTTTCATTTTACTTTCTTCTCACAGATCAGGGGTCAGCAATTATTTTCTGTTAAGGGACAAATAGCGGATACTATAGGTTTTGCTGGCCATGGGTCTGTCACAATTACTAATTTTCTGCTGTTGTAAAAGAAAAGCAGCCATAGATGACATGTAAATAAATGTGTTGCTGTGTACCAATAAATCTTTATCTATTAAAAAGAGCCATGATCAGGATTTGGCCCATGAGCTGTAGTTTTCTAACCCCTGTTATAGATGGCTACTTTTCTCATTGCTAATGAACTTAGGAAACATATTATATTACGTGGATAATACTATGCTTCAAAAATTGCAATATTTGTAGACTTCAAGTGTCCATAGCCACAGTTCTTGCCCTCAAGACATATGCAGTATTGCTAGACAATTTCTGCAAAAACAAAAACATGCAGTGTATTCAATCTTATCAATGTGAAAAAATAATACAGTTCACTTTGATCTCTAGCAGGATAAAAATTTTTATAAAACTAAGTTCTGAAAGATGTAAAGAAACTTTTAAATTTAGTTATAAGGAGTAGGGATATGGGAGAGAAGTTATAGGAGAAACAACGAAATTCACTGCAAAGTTGAGAATTGGAACTGCTATAGATACACTATTTTTTCCCCTCTTCAACTATTATTCATGAGAAGCAGGCTGAAGATAAAAAAGTACAGAACAGAAAGAAACTTGTAGTCAGCCTCCCACCTGCTAATCCAAGTCAGCTGATCAGATAAATATAAACACTAAATCATTGAACAGAAATGGCCAGACAGGGTATCCTTTTTTTAGTTTTTCACTGTTGAGGAAAATGTTAGCTGTGGGCTTGTATATAGCCTTTTTTTATGTTGAAGTACACAATACTGTGAAATATAATAATAATATTAATCATGATAATAAGGAAGAGGAAAAGAAAATGAAATATTATTCAACATTTAAAAGGAAGGGAACACTACCATTTGCAACAACATGGCTAGACCTGGAGGACCTTATGCTAAGTGACATAATCAGACACAGAAAAACACTATAATCTTACTTACATGTAGAATCTAGAATAGTCAAGTTCCTAGAAGCAGAGAATAGAATGATGGCTGTCAGGGGCTGTGGGGAGGCGGGTATGGGAAGGTGATGGTCAAAGGGTACAAAGTTTTAGTTATGCAAGATAAACAGGTTCTGGAGAGCTACTATAAAACATTGTGCCCATAGGTAATAATAATACTATTGTACACTTAAAATGTTCTAAATGGATAAATCTTATGTTAAGTGTTCTTACCACACAGAAACAATAATGATGATGATAAAGGGAGTAGGAGAAATTTTTGGCAGGTGATGGATATGTTTATGACCTTGATGGTGGTGGTGATTTTCTGGGTGTATACTTATATCCAAGCTAATTGAGTTGTATATATTAAATATATACAGCTTTTTACCTGTCAATAATACCTCAGTAAAGTGGTTAAAAACCCCTTCCATTTTTATATGAATAATAAGCATAAGGATTCAACATGATATCTACTTTTATATACTAACAGAAGAAGGAGGTATTGTAAATGACAGAACACTAAAAAAAACGAAGAAAGTTGTTCCAGGAAGAGATGACATTTTAGAAGCAAATAATACCCTACATTCTTAAAACTATTGAAAGTAAGATATCCCTTGATTCCATAAAATATTGCTCAGAGAACAACTAATAAGATAAAAGAATAACATCAAAAGTGAGAACAGAGCAGTGCTCATCAAACTGTAGATTACAACACTGTCATTACCAAAGTGAGTACACACTAGAAGCAAGGAGAAATTATGGCAAAGTCAATTATGGATGACAGACTTGCAGAATATATCACCATAAAAAATTTAAAAGATCAACAGAAATTCTTGATTAAGTAACTATGACATACAGAGAAGGTCTGACATAAACATAATTGTGTTCCCGGAAAAAACTACAAACGGAGCAGGAATAACATTTAAAAATAAAGGAATAGTTGTCTTGCATGAAAGAGGGCCTTCAATTGTCTAAAAGGTCAGAGCTTGGTCATGATAAACTAATAAAGAACAAAAAATAGCAAAGCATATCTTGGTGAAGTTAATAAAACTCAAGAACAAAGAAAGAATCTTATACGCATTTAGCTATGTAAAAGAACTCAGATATAGGAAGAAAAAAGTATTTTGGCTACAGCCTCCTCCACGAGAAATAGGAAAGTGCCAGGAAATTATTTTAAGTATCTGCTACAGAAGTAGTTCTCACAGTGAGGTCTGAGTTCCTTCCGGGGCCTCTAAAAACTTCTTATAAATCAAAACTAATTTCACAAAAATACTAAGATGTCATTTGCTCTTTTATCTTTCATTTTCTGTGAATGTATAATGGAGTTTTCTAGAGACTATATGATGTGTCTTATTGCAAGAGATGGAGGAAGCAGATACGAGACTCCATTCATTTTCTATTAAGCTGAACATTGAAGAGATTTGCAAGAATGTAAAACGATGAGGTCAGAAAAGATGATTGATATGATTTCAATCTTCTTAAGTTTATTAAGACTTGTTTTGTGGTCTAACATAAGATCTATTAACTTAATAACTTGAGCTAGATATCTCAACTTTCTAAATGGTTATAAAGTAAGCAGTGTGCTGTGATATTATAATTCCCAACACCACCTTCTCTGTGGCTCTTCATGGGGTTCTCTTTCTCGGCAGCACTATCAGAATTTCCTTTCCTCTTCTGTACCTCGTTCTTTTCTAGAGCCTTCTAAGTGAAGGCTTCAGCAAATGCATTCATTTCCTCTTTTAGTTATATTTGCATTGCTTACCCCTCCTCCATACTATAATCTAGAAATATGGAAAATAGCTTAAAAAGTAGAGGACATATTCTGGATATTTTTAGTATTTACTATATGGCAAGTATTCTGCTAGATACTAGGAATATAAACAAGGAGATGGCAAAAGTATAACGTAGAAGAAAAAGGCACCTAACAGAGTAGGCTAAGATAAATGTTATTAGAAGAATATATAGAAATAAGTGAAGCTTATCATTTGGGGTTTGTGAGGTTTCTCAGAGAACCAAACCATGAAAGAACATGTTCTGACTTATAACAATAATAAGAGTATATTTTATCCCAAGGAAGGGAAACATTAAAATTCTTTTTCTAATATCTAGCTTCTCCAAGCAGAGCTTTTCAAATATATGCCTGATATTCCAATAAAATACTCATAGCCTGTTGATTCATTCCACAAGAATATGAAATATCCAAAGAGGACCAGAAAAAGGAGAGCAAAACGTGATCCAATCCTTACCTTCAAGAATACCTCATTTACCTCTTTGTTTCAAATTCAACTTCCTGTTCTAGATCTAACATTTCTGTTAGTGAGCAAAATGTGCCTGACATTTAGTTTTCTCAACTTGAATTTTCTTTCTTGCCCACTTTGTTAGAATTGACTCCATAGCCATCTTTCCCAAATTCCCATAAACTGCTGTTCATTTCTAAATATCCACCTCTCCTCCTATATTCTCACCATGAGTTTTAAAGACAGAATAGCCAGGCTCAAATTCCAGATTTGTCAGTGTCACGCTAGGGAAACATGGGCAAGATGCTTAATTATTCTAAACATCCATGCTTTATAAATTAAAGATACTCTCTGTAAATTTTCAGCACAAAAAAAAAAAAAAAAAATTTTCAGCACAATGCACAGTACATAGTAGACATAATAGTGAATAGATCAATTATAGATAGGTAGTCTACTCTCTCACCAGTGCAAGATGGAGAATGTTCTTTGCCTTCACAACTCTCTCAGTCATTTGCAATCTAAGATGGTACTGAGGGCAACTCCTGTCAAGTTTTCCCTGTTCCAAACTGAACGATACGGGAGGAATATGCAGTCTGATTCTGCCTAATCATGCATTTTTCCAACATTTTTTATATTACATCTGGAGCTCAACTTTTGAAATTTGAGCCACAAATTTGTTGCTATAAACATACGCTATGATTTTGCCATTAAAAGATGCCTGTTACAAAAATGGTTGTCTCATGCATGAATTAAAGAGGGCAGAAGGGGGCTTCCCTGGTGGCGCAGTGGTTGTGAGTCCGCCTGCCGATGCAGGGGACGCGGGTTCGTGCCCCGGTCCGGGAAGATCCCACATGCCACGGAGCCGCTGGGCCCGTGAGCCATGGCCGCTGAGCCTGCGCATCCGGAGCCTGTGCTCCGCAACGGGAGAGGCCACAACAGTGAGAGGCCTGCGTACCACAAAAAAAAAAAAGAGGGCAGAGGATATCAGATAAAACTTCACAATATCATCTCTCTTCCTCAAAATGTCATTTGCTCTCATGATCCTTTCTTTAACTTAGATTTCTAGTATTCTCCTCCCATAGGAAACACAAGCTCTATTTTAGAGTGGTCTTCACAGATATTTTCATCACCGTCTCACTTCCCAGAAGAAAAACAACCTACACAGTTTGTGAGCCACACATACAAGTATTTGGTATTTTATTTAAATGCCGATTTGATTTGTGAAACTTTTTTATTTATACAGGAAACATACAGTACAGCAAATAAAAATTTTTTCAGTATCACATGGACTTGACCATGTAAGATGAAAATAAAACCATCAGAAGGTTTATTAATTATTGGTGCTTAGGATGGCATATGCCTCCTTTGGCCTGAAATGAGATCGGCGTTTGCCCTGAGACATCATCAAGTGACTTTCTAAGTATCAAAGTGTTATTTTTCTATCAGCTTCATTTTATAACTCTATAAAAGACTATCATGATATTTTAAAACTTATTTAATAGTCCCAATACTATTTTATGTTAATGCCATAGTTTTACTAGGAATTGAAGTTGGACTCAGAGGAGTATAATTTCCAGGGGCATAATTAATGGTACTTTATAAGTTGTTTTATTCTTTCAGCCTTACTTTATTGGTCTTTTTAATATATTGGCTGTATTATACTATGAGGTTCAGAGTAGATCCTACGTCCTCACAAAGACCCTGTATTTATATTTACTGTGCTCTAATTCAAGCTGCTTAAAACATTTTAAGGGTCCTGTAGTTCAAATGACAGTGTGAAATCTCCATGACTATTTTAGAAGGCAATTGATGTTACTACAGTGGAGAACAGCAGTTGGAAATAGACATTATTGCACATTTATTTTAAAATGATTATCAGATCCACAATGACTTATCCACAGTCCCAAATCCACAGAGCTCTAAAAACTAAAGGACTTTTAGTTTAAAAACGTTAAAAAAATTTTTCTTTTTGTTAGTTTGATGCCAAAATTCATGGAGCAGCTAAATCTGACACAAACAGAAGTGAGGCTATTTGTAATTTTTATTTATCCCACTTAGTCTGAATAGCCATATGGTTTGCTATAGATTTATCAGTGTGGTTAAAGTGTATTACCCTAGACTTTCCTGAGTATTACATAGTAAGTGGTATACATGTCATAAGTTTTTTACAAAGTGCAGTAAAATATACATAAAGAATAATACACATGTGTATTAGTTTGCTTGGGCTGTCATAACAAAATACTGTAGACTGGGTGGCTTAAACAACCTAAATTTATTTCCTCACAGTTCTAGAGGCTATAAGGCCAAGACCAAGGTGTTGGCAGGTTTGGTTTCTTCTGAGACCTCTGTCCTTGGCTTGCAGATGGCTGCCTTCTCCCTGTGCCCTCACATGGCCTTCTCACTGTGCTCTGGTGTCTGCTTGACCTAATGTCCGCTTCTTATAATAACGTCCATCGAATTGGATTAGGGTCCAGCGTAAGGCCCTCATTTTAACTTAATTACCTCTTTAAAGGCCTTATCTCCAAATACATCCCCATTCTGAGGTACTAAGGGTTATAGGGCTTCAATATATAAATTTAGAGGGGATACTATTCAGCCCATAACAACATGTAGAGATTGGTAAAATTTTCACACACAACCACACCATTGCCAGCACCACAGAAGACCCTCTTATGTTCCCTTCTTGCCACTGCCCCTCTGTTACCAAGGGAAATATATGCTGATTTCTATTTGCATAGATTCAATATTTTCCTTTTATTTTATATTAATGGAATCATGTATCATATGCTCTTTTGTGTTTAGTTTCTTTCAATTAGCTTCACCCATAATGACTTGTATAGTTATAGATAATTCATATTGTTGTACAATAATAAATTGTGTTATAAATCAATTTGTCTTATCTATTTTATCACTAAATGGGCATTTGGATAGTTTCCAGTTTTGCGCTACTACAAATAACACTGCTATGAGTCTTCTTTCACGTGTCTTTTAATGAACATTATCGAGTAGGGAGATTGTTGGTCATAGGTAAGCTTATTTTGAGCTTTAGTAAGTCTGCTATGCTGTGTTTCAAGGTTGCCAGACCAACTGAAACCGCCATTTGAACAATTTCGTGTATGTGAAGTCTATTTCATAAAGGCAGATACTGTAATTTAGAATCAATATAGGAAATCAAAAATAGTACAGGAAAAGCATTAGAGAGAAAATGGGAGCCTCCAGAATACAGTGATTATTTTAAGATATGACACATACATCAGATAAGCGTGCAAAGCTCTACTGTACAGACACTAAGAAGTCAAGGATAAAAATGAACATGGCTGTGTTTCATAATCATTTTTCTTAACTGATAAGAATAATAGATATTGGTTTCAAATGATTAAGGATCAGAACTAAGAACTTCCTGATTCAAGGAGCCATGATTAGACCATGTAGCTAATTACCAAGGAAAGTTTTGAAGCAATCTTTCTTCCAGAACAAAATGATTTTAAAAATTAAATTATAAAAGATTGTGACCATCTCTTACAAACTCAAATATATTACTATCCTTTAATCTTTGAAAGTGGTCATGACAATGAGCATGCTTGTCACTTCCCCCATTTGCTCTCAGTTAATTTCCTGAATTTCTCCCAACCTAATTTGAATTGATTGGCACTGAATCCTTCACACTATCTTTCTAAGGATCATTTACCAAGAGGATTCTAGTTGAGTTTGGCCAATAGACACACAGTAAGGAATTTGGAGGATTTGAGGAAGGAAGTAACCAGCACTTCCTGCTTCTACTCCATTTTTCCAGCTCTCCTCAGGCAGCCTCCCTCATAGTTCCAGTTTCCACTAGCTGGACCTGACTCTGGTCACACCATCTCCCACTTAGGCTTCTCCAGTTCCAAAGTGATCATGGTCTCCTGCTGTTAGTAATTGTTGTTTACCCCACCATCCTTTGGTTTTCCAACACATCTATCTTTTTGTAATTCATTCATTCTGTTGATCTACTTAGGATGGGCTGTTTTGCTAATTAAACCTTTACTAATAGAGGCTTAGTACCAGGAATAGTTCCACAGGAGACTCTCAACATGGGATTTGGGGATTGGATTTCTCTCTTCTTGGAGTTTGACCACATAAGAGCTTTTTTGGCTAAAGAAAAATGCATTGCTAATATCTATGGCTTGCAGATGCATTGGGATTGTCTATATTATCACGTATTATTACTTTTAGTTATTTGAGATGAAATACCAATATAGGGAAAAGCTTTGAGGCATCCAGTATTTGTTGGCTGCTTCGAACAATTATGAAGACCTTTTAAAAAGATAAAACTCAGGGGTTTTCCTGGTGGCGCAGTGGTTGAGAGTTCGCTTGCTGATGCAGGGGACACGGGTTCGTGCCCCGGTCCGGGAAGATCCCACATGCCACGGAGCGGCTGGGCCCATGAGCCATGGCCACTGAGTCTATGCCTCCGGAGCCTGTGCTCCGCAACGGGAGAGGCCACAACAGTGAGAGGCCCGTGTAAAAAGATAAACTCAGACTTTCATCTCAAGAAATCAGAGAACAAGAGAGAGTTTCCATTGTTGCCTTAAATATCCTTTTTCTTTTCTTTGTCAGTATAAGGCAGGCATGGTTCAAAGTCTTATCCACAATTGAATTAGGCTGATTGTGGAATTAAAACAGAACTCAAATGCTCACCATTGCCATGATTTTTATGTTAAGATTTGGGCATTGCCTTGGAAGGAGTAGAGCCCGAAGAGTAGGATGAGAAAAGCTGAGAAGACAGACAAGTCTAAAAAAAGTTGGGTACCAGTAGAAGTACCCTTCCTCCACTGTCTGAGGAGATCAGACTTCCCTTTCTTAAAACTTTGTAGTAAGTTCATCTGAGATATTTGTTTGTAATAAAAATCTATCATGCTCAATTATATCATCCTTTGTTGCCTCAAGACTGGCAATTAGAATAATGTTGGAAGAAATTTTGATGAATGAGTGACTCTTACAATTCTCCTCGGATTAGATATCAAAATGTGTTCACTTGGTTCAGATTTGTGGAATTGATAAATGATTAATCACAGGCTTACAGAAAGTATATGAAAAAAGGCCAACTATTTCCTTGCTTAAGACATGAATTGTTAATCTAAGAATGTGGTTTTTAAAGCTAATTAAGCACTTGTTTAAAAAAATAATCTTTTACTTGATATTTTGTAAAATATTTGAGTATATTTATAAAAATGGAATTTTCTTTCTGAAATCATTGTTCTAACCATAGTCATATTTGTCCTACTAATTTTAATTACAATTTATAACAAGGAGAGTGGGAAACAGAGAGGTTGACGGATTTTACGATGGCACACACGATCAATGACCTTTAAGGTCTCATTTTCCATAATGGTCCACTTTTTATATTCTGGTTGGTTCTGATTCTATATGCCCATATTATGGTGAAAGCACACAATTTATCTATAAATCCTGTACCAACAGAACTACTTACTTCTATGAGGTTAGGAATTGTGTAGGTATTTATATTTTACATTTTATTCAGCATACTCTCTTACATAAAGTTGGCTCCTGTGGTGGTCATTACTTCTGTTTGCTCATACCTCTGGTTTTCCTCCATCACACACAGAGTAGAAGCAAACTTTCACGTTTGGTTTTTTCTTGCGGTACGCGGGCCTCTCACTGTTGTGGCCTCTCCCGTTGCGGAGCACAGGCTCCAGACGTGCAGGCTCACTGGCCATGGCTCAGGGGCCCAGCCGCTCCGCGGCCCGTGGGATCTTCCCTGACCGGGTCACGAACCCGTGTCCCCTGCATCGGCAGGCGGACTCTCAACCACTGCACCACCAGGGAAGCCCTCACATGTTTTGAAGTTAGGCATGATGGTGTGATTTGCTTGGCTGATGAAAAGTCAGCAGATGCACTCAGCAATGTCACCCTCGGAAGGTAGTGACTAATTTGCCATAGGAAGGTCTCTAAACATGGACAAAATGGAGCACAGCCCTTTGCTGAATATATCTCATGGTTTTAAGCCCCTGAGATTTTAGGGTTGTCAGTTAACTAGACTTACTAAATTTTTTGTTGATCTGATTTCTGAGGATGGGGAGTTTTTAAAAACCCTTTGTCTATTACCCACTATAGTAGTTTTCAATCCAGTTTTAACCATGGCATCTTTTCTTCAACTGAAATTGTAAGCCACATAAAAACACTTGAAATTGGGTTATTCTGGCAAAGGGGCTGGTTGCTCAGAGTTCACTGCTCTACCCACCCTCATAAGCTGAGCTGTCCAGGGGCATCTCTGTGGCTCTACCAAGATTCAGTTGAGCACAATTTTAAGAATGTAATTGGTTATCAGGAGATTTTGGTTTAATCCAAACTAGTAATTGATGATACATACATTCTATTTGGAACATTTCAAAAAATACCTCCAAAATTCTGGGGGTTTTTTACATACAGGATGTACATACTACAGAAATCATTCTAAATCCCACTTCATATTAGTTGTAGAGTAAGATTTGGAATGAGGGGTAAAAAATATTTGGTTTGGCTTTATATCTGTGTGGGTGTGTATGTGTGCTTAAGAAATGCTGTAGAACAGTAAAAGTACATAATGAGATGGTACCTTTATGGCTTCTGATCAAATGGATTTTCTGAATCATAAAGCACTATGAGAATATAAAGTATTATTATTTTAATTAGGATAATGCATTTAGAGAAAACAAGTGTGAGCACTATTGTTTCAGATGATGGGTTCTGAACTCTTAGTTCCAATCCAGGA
The DNA here is from genome assembly GCF_005190385.1 of Monodon monoceros. Lineage (NCBI taxonomy): Eukaryota > Metazoa > Chordata > Mammalia > Artiodactyla > Monodontidae > Monodon > Monodon monoceros. Next base: position 65,458,635 of record NW_021703783.1, read on the forward strand.
AAAGGAAACAATGATTTAGCTTTTTTCCCCCTTAGGGTGCACAAAAAGACTAAAAAGATTGGGCAGCATTAGGAAAGGCAAGGAACTGACACAAACATAAGCTTATCCTACTCTGAAGTTATTGTGAGGCCCCCCTGCAATGTTCTATACTATGATTGCTAGTGAAATGAAAGATGTAATGCAGATAGAAGCAGCTCAGGAAGATGTAATTTAAATGGCCAAGATGATGGAATGCCTCCATGAAAAACCAGAAAATTAGGACTCTTCAGTCTTAGAAAATTAATGTGAAAAGAGTAATGATTACAATGAACAAACTGGTCTCTGAGGCCCATTCTAGCTCAAGGAAATCTTGAAAGAAATGACAAATAATGGAAGCTAACTTTATTGAATACTAAAACCTTCCAGACTCTGTTCTCAGGGATTTATATGTGCCTATTTATTTAATCCTCAAAATAACTGTATGAAACAGATACTTTTATTTTCTCTCCTTCGTAGATGAGGAAACTGAAGGCAACCTAGTTAACTTACATAATATGATGTTAAAAAACTGGGCTAGCATCTGAATTCTTATAGATAATGGAATGGCTTTCAAATTATATATATTATACTTATATATAATATATATATCACAAAGTAATTAATACATATTTTTTTTTCAAGCAAAGCTAGCTATGGCTGCAGAACAGCCATAGCACTGTATGAAATTGCTGCTGCTTCTTACGTCCATAAATTTTTAAGCAACATAAACATTTTAACTTTTCCGTACAAATATGCTAAATTTATTATGTGCCTCCGTTCTCTGAGTACTTTTCTAGGTTTGTTGTTGTTGTTCTGTTTTGTTTTTAATTTGATTTACCTTTTTCTCCTGTGTAAAACTTCCCTTAGCTGTTCCAATCCACAATGATCACTAGCTAGATAACTTTTATGAAATCCCTGCATTAGTCATCCTCCAGATCTTTAATCCCTGTAAGGTAAGTATTATTATCTAAGCTTTATAGCAAATTCAAACAACGTGCTTGAAGGAGAAGCAGGAAATTCAGAAACCAGAAACATAACGAAGTTCTATCCATGAAGCCCAAGTTCAGTTCACCCACTATCTCTTCGACTCAGCACAACCCTCTCTACAACTTATTGGTGTTTACAATTTTCTCATGATATTGCTGAACAATTTTTATACATACTTATGAATAATTACCCCAAAACCTATAATTCACATATGTTATTTTTAATCATCAAAACTACCATATAAGTTAGATGCATTTATTCCCCAAAGGCCTGCAGTCAAAAAGTTAGTAGTTGGAGGATATGATGGTTTGAACCCAGGTGTCAAAGTCTACATTTTCCTTCACACTCATTCAATCATTTAGTCCTTTACTCAATAATTATTTGACTGCTTATTAGGAACCAGGCTTTACAAATAGCTTGGAATATACTCATGGACAGAGCAGAAGATCCCGTCCTTATGGAACAAACATTTTTTGAAATGTGGCCTCATTTCTTTGGCTTCATTGTGAACTCTCTGAGGGCAGCAGCCGAGTGACAGGCCAACAGAGCCAGTTGTAAGATTTCTCAAACAGAGCTGCCTAAAGCATATGTATTGACTGAGTAATCTTGTAGTTGATTAACTCAAAGGATAGGCACACACTATTTATTAGGCCAAATTAGTAATTAATTAGCTTTAGTCTATCCCAGAGCTTCAGTATAATCTCTTCTTCCAGGCTGCTCCAAAGCAAGGCAGAATGAGAACTGCCCCACTTCCATAACAGTTTTCTATACTGCTAAGGAAAGTACTTAACCACTGCATTACAACTGGTTGTTTACTTGTATTTTTTATTGGGCTTTATGGTTTTGAAGGCTAGATTCGGTTGAAAAAAATTTATATCCATAACAATATATATCTGGCAAATAATAGGAAGTAACCACAGTTCTGTTGAAGTAAAGGGAAAAAAATGTCACCTAGTAATCTTATAAATGCATGCCATGCTCAAAAGGAAGAAATATACAAAAGCATATGTATGAATCAGTATAAACTGAACAACTCATACAACTAGAATAACAACACATTCCAAGACATTCCAATCGGAGGGTTTAAGCTTAAATTTCAACTCTGCTACTTACTGTCTATTTGATCTGAAACAAATCTAGCTTATAATCTAAATTGTATTATCTATAAAACTCATTTGAGATTAGATAGTTACAGATCATTTTAAAACTATAACGAGACAATATATAGTATACGTAATTACAGATATGTTGCTGTATGTGAAAGTAATAAGCTATAATAATAACTTTTCTCAGGTTATCAATATGCTCTTATATAAAAAGTAGTATACGTTAGTGATTTAAAATCTAAACCCTCAAATCCAAAGACTGAAATCAAATTCCAACTCTACCAATTTATAGAAGTGTGATCTTAGACATAATTCTTATTATCTTTAAGCCTCAGTCTCTTTGAATGGAGAAAAAGAAATTTTATTAATTGTACCTTACCACCATATAATTATTCTATAAGAGTTAAATGATAAAAAGTACATGAAGTTATTAGCATAGAACTTTGAACTTAAGAAGTTACAGAGATCAATATCCTATTTATTTTTACAAAAGTTTACAACTAAACATTATTTAGCATGTTCAGAAACCATGCTAAAGGAACATGAAATACTTTCAAAAATTTCCCCTGCATTTTCTCTGCTTCTAGTTTTATTATTTGTTTCCTAAGTTCTATCATTTCTAATCTCTAATGATATGTGATTATTATACAGGTGTTGCTCCAAAGGAACTAGATTTGCTTCTTCTGCTTGATGTAAATAAATATTATTAGACTCTTGAAATATAGATATAATCAGTAACCTAACTCAAATCTTAATTGGATTATTTTTTCTTACCTCATGAAAATTATAGAAAAAAAAATATTTCTTTTTCTATTTACTCATATTTAGTAGTTTGAGCAAAAGTGAAATCAAGGCTTTGAATCCAGTGCTTTTCTCACTCCTAAATATGCCAGGCCATGAAAAATCTGCATTTGGTTTTCCTTATACATCTTGAATGTATTTCATGTATTTTTTTAATGTTTTCTTATGATCTATTTTCTCACCAACCTCCACATGCTTGATGGAAGATGTAAAAAAGCTATTCCATATGCTCTGTGTAAAATGCATTGAATGGAGAAAATTGGGCACGAAACTGTCTACTTAGAAAAAAGTAAGCAGAACAATTGCATGAATTTTCCATCTGAACAGGCGAATTATATTTAATTGGTCTTTTCAGGTTTAAATTTCCAGATTCAAAATTCAGGTGATAAAGATTTAGCAAAAAATTACATAATTGGTCTTTTACTATTGGTTTGTAATGATAAGCATGCATTACATGAGTTGCACTTTCTAAGGTAACTTATTACATGGGTATGACAGACTAGGAATCATGCAAAACACAGATGCAAGATTTTATCTAATTCATTAGTTTACAACGTATGTACTACATAGCTCCCATGAAGAATTTAAAGTAACTTAAAATTAAAGGATCATATCCAATAAGTTAATAAGCATATATTAATGAAGTAAACCACACACCAAATACTTTTATTCATGGAATTCAGATTATTTAGGGCTAAATTTAGGTTCTAATCTTTATGTAAAGTACAACTAAAGAAAATTAAAATATTTCCCATAACATATAGTTTTAGTTTTGTTCAAGAACATATGAGATCATGATGTAAGCCCCATAATGTGTTTCATGAATTGTATCTTAGTTGATATTCCTCATAAGCCAAGAGAAAGTATTATTGTCCCCCTTTTACAGATGGGGAAATTGAGCTGGAAATTAAAGAAAGCATGCAAGTTTCTACAAACTTAAGTGACCAAAGTTAGGATTTAAATTCTGGTCTAATTCAAATGCAAAGCTCTTTTTCACTACTTAACACATCCCTCTGTGATCTCTCCTGAACACACTGTTGGTAAGTCACAAAATCCTCCAAGAAATGCCATGGATACACGGAGAGAAGAAAGTCTAATAATAATAAATAAAATATAATAATTAAGGTCTTTAGTGAAATATCTACTACACTTTAAATATAACCAAAGATCTTCATCTAGGTAAACTTATTATAGGATATTGGCCTAAGAAGTCACCAGAACAATAAATGATTTATGGATTACTTATGGTACATAGTAATCCTTACTCTTGAGAAATGAATCAACTAGTACTCCCCAGTTTCCTGACTAAAATCATATTAATGACATAATATTACATGACCAAAATTGTCTGTCTTCTGTGTAGCTTTCTCTTTATATTTTACTGAAATTAACTTATATATATTTAAAATAGATATTAATAATTAATATTAATATCACATTAAATCACCATTATTAATGCCTAAAATAATGGGAATTTGGACTAGAATGGTCACAATGAAAAGGTGAATGGATGAAAGAGATTTGAAAGACACATTTGATAAGATTTATAAAAGATTGGATACAGAGAATAAGGAAGAGTAAGTTGTCAATGATGACTCACTTTCTGATATGTGAAACTGGAGGAATAGTGGGGATGCTCAGGGGAAAAGTGAAAGAGAATGAGGTGTGAGGTTACTTTAAATAACTGGGCAGTAATGCCAAATAAGGGGTGACTATATCCATCCATGCTGAGAGGAAGGATTAGGGCTGGAAATACAAAGCAATCTTCCTCAGCTAGAGAAGTTCATGAGAAAACGTGCATATGGTTAAGAAAGAGAATGTGAAGTGAGGAGAATGGAGACTTAGGACTAACCCTTAAGGAAGTCCAACTTTAACGACCAAGTAGCAGACAATGAGTCTACAAAGCAGACGACCTAGGAGACACCAGAGGTGTAGGAGGAATAATTCCACCAATGCAGGTGAAGAGGAATCCAAATGAGAGAGAATATTTAATAAGGCAAATGCTGCTAAAAATAAAATAAATTGAAACCTGAAATGTCCATTTTATTTATTATAAATCCATATTTATGTTTGCTTCCAACTTAACCTATTAATGTAATTTTCGCCATTTTTTTTAATGTAAAAGTGTTCTGTTGGGCAATTAATTGGTAAATTCTATCAACTCTTCAGCATCTAAGCATTAATAAACTGATTTCAATGAAAAAATATTGTGAGGGAGAATTAAGAATACAGGTCTTTAAGGTTTAAGAATTTCAAAACAATTGCTTTATGTAAACACAGATTTATCTTTGAAAAATATTTGTGAATTAGTATACACAGTTTTAATATAATGTTATCTCTTGAAAACCAGACACAGATATTAATTAGGTTAAGTAAAATAATTTAAGTAAATTTAGTTAAAACCGTTTACAAAGATGAAGATTATACTGAAGGATCAATTTTCTCTTTGAAGTTCTTCTTAAGTATATTTTCACCTAAGTTCTTTTATCTCATCTTCTTAACATAAGTACAGTTTAAATACATGGAATCTTTGCTATGAAAGTATCTCAAACATTTCAGGCAGAAGGAAAATAAAGTCACCTTTAAGTTATATATAACTGAAATCTATGGAAATCTAGTTTCAATCAGAACAGAAACTTGTAACTTATTGTTCAACTGAGACTTTCTTCAATATGGAAAAATATTATCTCATAGAAACTTTTTATGTGGATTCCTAAGTGTGTGGCTGCCTGTGTATGTACACACACACATTTTAGTGTTTCCACATGTGCATTAGGTGAATATGTGAAATATTCACCATAGTATTGTAAATGAAAAGTAAAACTGAAATCTATTTCTTTGTGTTGGGATTTTTAAGTTTGAATAAATAACATCTTTTTCTTCCTCTCTTGGGTTGGGAATTGATTACGATATAAAGCATAAGAGTCAAAGACACTGAGATGAAAATATCAGCTTTTAATCACAGTAAGCCTGTTTAGAGAATTCGCTTTAAATCTTCAGCATAGAGGGCCTGCTAGTACTTCAAACTATTATTAAACATACTTGAATAGATCGGAATAATTCAAAGCTTCCCCTGGCAAGCTTCATACTAAAGGCACAAAAATTTGTGATTTTTGAGGCTGGCACAAAAATAGAGAGGGGAAAGGGAGAGGGATTGAATATATATAATTCCTACAACAAAATTTAGCAGATAATTCATCCTGTGTTTATAGAGATGAGCATGTGAGTAATGGGGAAAGAGGCCAAGTATTGCTAAGCTCTTCTCTGAGTGGAGGAGAGAGGTGGTTTCCCTCTCAATACTGTACATTGATAAAATACACTTAAATTAATTGGAATAAAAACTTAATACATACATGTGGACCTGTCAGGCATACCGTAGCAAATTCCCATTCTATTAGTCCCTTATATTATATTTTTAGAAATGGTTAAATTCTTCCATTTCAGGGGGGAAGGAAAGGAATTTAGACTAGTAACAAGACTAATAAGCAAGTAAAATAGGCTTTTATTGCTATAATGAGCTTAAATTTCAGCAAGTTCATGTGACCAATGAGAAAAATAGTGGCAAAAATATATATATTTGCAAGATGCAGAATGACTGTAAGACTTTACAAAGAACCGATTGGCAAATATTTTATTTTTTAACACATCCATCTCACTTATACTGAAAAAGTGTTTATAATATATTTGCCAACTCCAATGTTACTGTTGACCTACTATAGTCTATAAATTGGATACCAATCAAAAGTATTAAACATCTAGTAAACTCCTGATATAAAGGCATTCTTATGGGCCAAACCAACATTTTCCATCTTAACTGGTTTTTAGCTTTCACTACAACTGCTATAAAGAGAAGGCACTAAGAGTTCTTGCCTCTTCCGTACACTTTTGGCCTCTTCTTGCAATTGCTTATGTGATTTCAGGCATCTCAAAACATATACCAGGAGTACTGTATGATGATCTATGGAGAATCTAAGAGCCAGTTTCAGTTCAATCTGACATTGTAACATTTTCTATTAGAAAATGATCAAAATTTGAATTTCTAACTCAAATATGACAACTGGATTCTAAGAATCATAAGTTAGGAAAAAACTGAGGATAGAAACATGAGAGGGATAGAAATGCTAGTTAGAAAACTCAAGGCAGTGCTGGCAATCTAACTGCCAAGTCTGGAGAGGACTCTGGATTCCTTGCCAACTTGTTCTTAGAGGCACCTCCTAACACCTCACATAGTCACTGACATGTCCTTGCTGCACTCTTGCTTATCACCCACTGGGGCTATGTTTTTCCTTTTATGGCAACAGAAAAATGACACAGAACACTATGCACGAATTTGGCAGTCTTCCTGATTCTTTCTTTGCGTCTAGCCCTTTCAATGTAAGAAGTACAAGGACCAATCTCAAAACCAGTGAAATTATTAAAAAAAAAACCAGGCTGACTCTAATTTTCCAACCCATGAATATGTTGGTAGGTTGTGGAGGTCCATAGGAAAGGATATATACTCCTTGAGAAAAGGGAACACATCTTGTTTTTTACCATACTCCCAATTTCCAGATACATAATAGATGCTAAAACAATATTTGTAAGACAGGAAGAGAGGAAATCAGACACTAGTATAAAATTGGGGTGAGATATAGGAGAAAGAGTTAGAAGACAGATCTTGACTATGGCAATTAGAGAAAAAACACTCAGAATTTATTTTTCAGTTGAATGTCCAAATAGACCTTATGTCGAGAGAATAATCAGAGCTTGTTCTCATGGCAAGAAGGCTCCATCAAATCTCACTTATTTTTGGCCACCATTTTCTATGAAATCTTTGCCTGGAAAATGAGCTAATTTCAGCTCATAAAGGACATATATTAATGTTTTCAAAAGTAGACGAATACTCAGAAAACTTTAGAGGAAGCATTTCCCCCACACTCCCCCGCTGCCCTACTCAGTCTCTTCTCTCATTTTAGCTTTCCTTATTAGGAAATCTCCCAGCCTTCTTGAAACTCCTTCTAGGAGATAGCTTTATTAAGCTCATACCTTGAGTGAAGAAATAGAATACAGTATCATATCAGCAGCCATTGGCTCAGTTCATTCAAAGTTAATTTGCTAATTTCTTGCATTGCAGTAACACCATAATTTGCTTCAATTTTAGCAAATGACTGATATTGCTAAATACAATGAATATATCACATATGAGCCTGTTGTTCATCTTTCTGCCATCAAACACTTATTCATTCAAAAGTATTTGTTCAATGCCAAGCCCAATGCTAGGTATTAGGGAGTCAACTGTGAACTTGACAGACATTACCTCTCTCCACAGAACTCCTCTGGTGAGGGAGGTAAATTTAAAATTCTTAAGTAATAAATATAATAATTCAAAATTCTAGTAAATGCTATAAAGGAAACAAAAAAGAAGCTAAAATGGAAGATAACTGAGGACCTACTTAAGAGAGAGTCAGTCATCCAACTATTTACTTGGTAGGCAAAATGTAATCTGAAAAGTGAAAGAAGAATGAAGTTGCTGGCTAAGATCAGTGTTGGGAAAAGAACATTGTAGTGTGTACCCTGATGCAGTCATGGGAAAGTACTGTGTCCCAGAAAGAGCCAAGAGTAGCACATGGAGAACTTTTTGATGGATTTCTGACTAAAAGAGCCAGGCAAGTTTTCTCATACTGCAGACGGTTTATACTTGCAGTTTTAGATGTCTCAGACATTTCCCATCTGACTCTTGGGCTAAAGCCTATTCCCACAAAGCCTTGTTTCCAGCTAGCTAGCTGTCAATCCAACCACCAATAATTTCAAACAATTCTTGCTAAGGACCTAGATAACAATGATCTAACACTCTGGGGTAATTCTATTTTAAAAGTGGACAGAAGACCATAAATCCATTCAGATTCAAAGGACTGATGTGCTAATGGATCACCCAGCAAGAGTGAGTTGGGTAGGTCATGCCCACCCACTGTTACAGAAGTTAGTTTTGTAAATATTTTCCCATTAGGGTTCATATAAAATTGAGACTTACACACTGAAGGAATTTGAAATCTGTTGATTATTTATACAAAAAATGTGTTTGGTTCCAATTTGGGTAAATTGCACACACACACACACACACACACACAGTGATCAATGTTTTGCTGTGACCAGGTCATTCTTAAAATTGTTTCCTTTCCCCTTTAGTCAATTAAAGTTCTTTTCATAATTATTAGAGTCATTAAGTTTGAGAACATGTTTTTGTTCTCTAAAATGACTATCTATGCTACTTCTCTGGAAAATAATTCTGTGGCTGTGCTGTCCTATAGCTGTTAGGTTGAGCAGAGGACACTTTGTATAGCTTTGTCAATCTATGACCGCTGCTAAATTATCAAACACTTTACATTAATGTTCTGAATAGTTTGACACATTGCCCCATAATCACTTAATTTGTACCAATGTAATATGGCTTATGATTCAATAAGTAAACATAGATTTTTAAGGAATGTGTACACTCAGTAGCATTTTGATTCAATAAAATGTTTTAAAACTATTTTTTCAAACATTTGGGGTTTGGCAAAACATAAAATGCCTTGGCCAAGCGCTCTTCCTCCCAATTTTTAAACCTAGTGCATTTCAAGGGAAATTTAATTCATATGTTTCCAGTAATATATACACTTAGTTTATTTAAATGGTGTTTTGTAAGAGCTCTGAGCAGTCCAAGAAGTCAATAACCAGTTTATAAAGTGTTTTAAATTTCCTTTACATTGAAACAGGTGGGCGAATTCTGTTTGAAATAATAAAAATTCATGAATTTACCTTAAAATGTGATATTCTACAACACTTACTGTGTTCAAACTGTGTAAAAGTTACATATTATTGCAAAATAGGTCTCAATAATACGGCATTAGCTGCCACCCAAGCATCCTGTGTAGGGCTGGGCTGGAACAGAGTTAAAGGAACTGGTTGAGATCCATTCAGGGTGTGAAACATCTGGCCTGTGGCTTGATGACCAAGCTAGGTACACAAAGGAAACTTCTCAAACGCTTCTGGAAGTAACTGGCTCTACTAACCATATCCTAGTCCTCCCATTTACTAACAGTGACTTCAGACAAGCCACTTAACTTTCCCTCAGCCACTCTGAATTTCTTTTAGGAAAAATATTGATGATGATACAGAACTAACTTCATAGGGTTAGAATGAAGAATAAGTCAAAGAAAAGGGTAGTGTTATGTCCCTCAGAGTGGGTCTGCCTACAGTAAGTGCTCAATAATAAAAATGTTAGCTATGTGCATTTGACTTAAGATTGCCTACAAGAACTACTTTAGCCAAACTGCCTTTAGTTAGATGCCCATTAGTAGAAGACCATTTAAAAAAACATTTGAGTAATTCTGGCTTATGTGGAAAAATGAATAGGACAACAGGCAATAAGCTAGAATTAGAGGAAAAATGAGAGCTTTCTAGCTTGTCTATAGTGTTGGTTAGTGAAAGGAACACTGGAGTGGGAAAGAGGAAGAGGACAAGAGTCCCCATTCTCTGCAATTAGCTGGATGATTACAGATAAGTCACATACTGGTGCTGGCCTCCAGCTTAAGCTACAGAATGATGTGGTGAGACTAGATGACCTCAGGTTCCTTTAAATAGAATGGTTCTGTTGTTTACTTCAGCATTAAAATAGGCTCAAAATTTATCATGAATGTTAACTAATGATAATTATTTTTTTAAAAAATATATTGGGTTAGGGACACTATAACTTGGTTAAGCTTTAGAAAGACGCCTTCTGTTGTTAGATATAATGAATGACTACCATATATGAGCCTGCTCATCCTTCTGCCTTTAAACATTTACTCATTCTTTCTAAACTATTACTCAAAGCCAAGCACAATTCTAGGCACTGAGGAAGCAACTGTAAACTTGACTGACATTATTCCTCTTCACTTTCTAAAAAGTATTGGGATAAGTAGTCAAAAAGTATATCTAAACTAACCCATATATGCAAGTATGCTTTATATTCATATTTTCAAAAACTGGAGATATAGAAAGGTATACTAACACATAATTATAATTCCAAATATCTGACAAGGAGCAGTGTGGAAGTATTGTACCATATCAGTCCATTTTGCTTTTTCTAATTTTTAATTCAGAAAAACATCAAAAGTAAGGAGTCAATCTTTTTTTGTTGTCCATAAGAGCACAAAGATTTTCCAAATGTACTTTTATCCTCTGTCTACTATTTTTTGTTATGTTACCATTTTTGATCACATCTCCTTGACATAATTTTGTCACTCTGCAATTGGATAAACAGAGTGTTTTCTGAGTTAGTCTAATATCAAGCTGAAAGTTCAGACCACAGTCAAAATAAGTGCCCTGAAGCCTTTTTGGCCTATCAACCACTGCCCATGACTTATGCCATAGCTAACCATTATTCAAATTAAGAATGAATTATAAACGCAAACAAAGAAAATCTTACATGATGAGGGAAAGCAATTTATCAAGGATCTGAGAACAATAAAGGCACAGCTAAAACTGTGACTAAAACATCTCTCTCTTAATCCAGAAGTATTTCCATTTCCACCTCAAACATCTGTCTTTCAGGGTCTTTTTCTCACACTATTGCCAAGATAAATTCAGGAGGAGTGTACATTCTCAGCCAGATTGAGGCAGGTATGTAATTATTTTTAGATTTTACATTGAGGCACCAATGTTATTGTTCTCTTCACAAACACCTTCCTATATTCCCCTCCTTGAAACTTCGCATCAGGTTAATAAATTAATCATAACCTAATGTATACTGTATGGTGTTTGCCACAGTATCACTTCCGTGAAAATAAATTAACTCACTGTTGCCACCTTAAAATATATCCATACTTATATATCAGTTATATAACTTTTGTTTCCCCTTTTCCTAGATATTAAGGGACATAAAAGTTTAAGAAACTAATCTGCCTTCCAGATGCTAATGTTCTTGTTAAATGGAGGATATTAGGATATATGATGTACTGAAAGGCAGACTTCTGACCATACATGCAATCAGGACCCGAAGCAGAGAGATTCTTCTGGATTTGAGGATTCAGAATTACTTCTGGACATCCACAACAGATGTCACACACGGATCTACAAATCGGTTTGGTGCCTAATGTCACAACTCAGATTTTGCCCTATTGTGCTTCATCCTTCTCTGGTCTCGCCGACACGTATCTGCTGCCTGAGATGCTTGCTAAAGAAGTTTCATTAGCATCAGAGCCCATCAGGAGAATTCTGACATCTCAGCTGCCGTTGTTGGTCCCCAACTTTCTATTCTTCCCGGTACCAAAATAGTGCTGGTGTGCATGTAAAAGTAGAGGGGGGAGGGTCTCTTCTGTGTCTATTGTCACCATTGGCCCCAAGCTTTGCTGTGCCCAGTTATAACAAAAATTTTGAATGCTCTATTAGCTCTGTCTCTAAACATACCTAATCCCTACATTCCCTGGTTCAAAAACCAGTATAAGGAACCTGCTGGTGGGTAGGTACTCTATTATATACACATGGTGTCTTCCTCTTCTCCCCATGAACCCCCCTCTTGACAACATTCTCTCTATAAAATTAAAATTTAAAAATCCCACCAATATGAATGAACTGGGGAAACAAGGGAAGGCAGAGGAAGAAGCTGTTATCGACATGACTGGTAATCTCCCCAAAGAAATGAGATACATTCCTTTACAGAATTAAAGATTGAGACTTAAACAAATTAAGTGACTTCCTGAAAATCACATGTCAGCTACGGGATAAAACAATGCTTAAAACCATACCACCTTCCCCAATTAAGTTAGAAAGAAGTTTTACAAAATGAAAGTGCTAATCCGGTAATGCTTGATAGAATTATTCAGAATTCAAATTAACATTTTGAAACAGACTTAACTCATTGGAAATATTATTAAAGCAGAATATCAAATTGGTCAGATTCAAAGCAATATTATTTCTTCACTGATAGAAGTTCATTATTTATTTTGTATTCATTAATTTTTCAATTTATGCATGTTTTGTTCTTTAGAACCATTTTTTGTCTCAGAAACTAATTTACATCAACTGCTATTTGGATAAATAGGCAGAAATTTCAAATATTTTAAAAGTACATCAATGTATTTCCAATGTTTTATCACTCTGAGCCACAGTTTCATTAGCTGTGAAGGAATTTTTCTAGATGATCTTTAAGAACTCTTATCTTTAATACCTAATGACTCTATATAATCTATATTTAAATAAAATGTATATAATGAATATGTTCCTGATTTCTTGTAAATTTCCTACAAAGAACATTTTGAAACAAAACCAAATTTGATACTAGAGAAATAAAAATAAGATATTTTGGAGAGAAAAATATACTCTAATTTCTCAGAACATTTTCACCCTGATTGTAGAAATCTACCTCTCCTTGACAACATACAATTTTAGAATTCTTATAATAAATTTGAGCTTTTAAAGTTAATCAGATAGAGAATAAACTTGTATTAATTTAACATTATAATTACTAGAATAAAATAGAATACAGCAATATAATTCAGTTATTTTGTTACAAAATATTAATGCTATAAAAGAGTTGCCTTTTGATAGATCTATTTATTTTTTATATATTAGGGGAACATTACCTTTAACTGTATTGTAAAATGCCACTAAAATACACCCAGAAAAAAACCCAAAAAACATAGCAAACACATAGCTCTCTTCAATGGGCAAATTTGAAAGCTCTGCTTCAAGTACTGTTTCTTTTAAGTCTCCTATTATTGCAGAACAACGTCACATGCTGTGTTTGAAAGCAGAAGCAGAACAAAGAAGACATTAACTTCATGATGGGTTATTACTTTGCTTTCATATTTAGGAATTTTAAATGTACCCACACTAAGGTTTCTCACTTGGTTTTTGTTAAATATTAACAGTGACTATTCTTTCTTTCTACCTCCATTACGTTTCACACATGAAAAAGATTAACATAATGTATCATGTCATTCTTTTGTATGTTAGTCTTTCTACTTTTGACGACTTTATTCAAAAACTTCCAAAAACAGTTTAAACATGCATGGTTTTGGAGAGATCCAGGTAAGAAATTCTAGACTGTCAGTGGATTTCTGCCTGGAAATAGACATCATTGTGACTTATTTCAGAAAGCAATTTCCACTGTCTCACAAATACCTGTTTATGAAAGATTATGTGGATACTGGGGTTTAAATTCACTTTCAGTGTTCAAAGAGACACTTTTTATGAATTGTGGAAGTTTTCATTTGCCAATTTTTGAACCAAAGTATCTTTGTACAAATTAAATTCAACTCAACAACCACTTATTGAATCCTACTGTATGTCAGAGAAAGTGCTATGGATACCTAGCAAAAAGAAATATAACTCTGATCTCAAAGTACTCAAAATCAAGCATAGGAAACAGAAATGGAAGTGACTAACAATCTCTTCTTCTTCTTCCTCACCTCCCCTAGTCAATAAAATGCAACACCACAGTCACTCTTAACATTCTATGTCCTAATTTTTTTGCCTTTTTGTCTCACAAAATGCTACACTTTCTAATTTATATGATTCTATTTCCCTTGCTCCTAAATCTGGGCTTCTGGATGATGTTACAGAACTGCATACAATCCTGGAGACTGAAGGCAGTCCAATCACCAATTCTTTGATATTTATTAGTTGTGAACACCTCTCAAGCACTTGATTTCAAGTATCATTAGCCAGTCGGCCCTCAACTTTAAAAAATAATTTTTAACACATACATTTTATGTCTCTAGATAAAACTTTTATAATCCCCACAAATTCTCCATTCTGCCTCATCTCTTACAACTGGTTACCTTCTACATTCACTGAAACAATCATGGCTGTTAAATTGAATTAATTTAAATTGCCATCCTCTACAACTGTACCTGCCCTCACTGCCTTTTCTCCAGCCTTGGAAGACCAGGTGCATCTTCTGTTCTTTAAGGATGTTAATTTTACCTGTTTTTTTTTTTTCTTTTAATAACATACTGTTCTAATTCTTTTCAATTCTCTTTTTCAACAACAGCCTAAGTTCTTTGAGGAGAGAACCATATTTGAGTCATGATAAGTGTTTAAAAATGGATTCATTGTACATAATACATACGGAAGTGACCTAAGAAATACTAGTAACATCTTTCAGAAGACTGTTGGTAAATTGGTACAGCCACCATGGAAAATAGTATGGAGGTTCCTTAAAAAACTAAAAATAGAGCTACCATATGAACCTACAATCCCACTCCTGGGCATATATCTGGAGAAAACCATAATTCCAAAAGATACGTGCCCACAGTGTTTGCTACAATACTGTTTTCAATAGCCAAGACATGGAAGCAACCTAAATGTCCATCAAGAGATGAATGGATAAAGAAGATGTTGTATATTTATACAATGGAATATTACTCAGCTATAAAAAAAGAATGAAATAATGCCATTTGCAGCAACATGGTTGGACCTAGAGATTATCATACTAAGTGAAGTAAGTCAAACAGAGAAAGACAAATACCATATGACATTGCTATGTGGAATCTAAAAAAAAATGATACAAATGAACTTATAAACAAAACAGAAACACACCCACAGACATAGAAAACAAACTTGCGGTAACCAAAGGAGAAAGTGAGGATAAGTTAGGAGTTTGGGATTAACATATACACACTACTATATATAAAATAGATAAACAACAAGGACCTACTGTATAGCACAGGGAAACATACTCAATATTTTGTAATAACCTATAAGGGAAAAGAATCTGAAAAAACATATATGTATGTATAACTGAATCACTTTGCTGGACACCTGAAACTAATACAACATTGTAAATCAACTATACTTTGATAAAAATACATAAATAAATGTTTTTAAAAAGAAAATACATGTTTAAAAATATTGCTAAAGAAATGACTGATTTATGTGTTTGGCGCTAATTATCTATAGAATGTCAAAACATGGTGTGCTTCATAAAATTACATATCTTAAGAAGGGGTGTAATTTCTGTTTGATATTGTACAGTGAATTAATACTTAATCAGAAACAATCTGTTCCAGACACAAAGCAGTGAGGAATAAAATATAAAAATGGAAAGCCAGTAAGACATATCTATGCCTAAAAATAAGAATATTTTTTCTCACTGGACTTAAAAAAGACCACAAATGGAAAGTAAAGAGCAAGGCTACTGCCACAGCCCTGCTAGGTTCAAGTTCTGGAAGCTTGAAGTGGCTACCAGAAATTTGAACCACCATGTGCGGTAAGAGAACTAAAAGGGCTTCTGGTCAGACAGGACCTCAGAGCCAGGCCCAAGCATTTGAGCTGGGTTTGATCCCAATCCTGCTCAATGAAAGAAAGCAAAGCAAAGAGCCTTCAGTGACAAGACTGGGGCTTTGTCAGCAAAAAGACCAACAATTAAACCAAGGTGCCCACTGTCTCAAAGACTGGGTCTGCAAAGTCCTTAATACCTGGATATCATGATGTGATTGATTAGAAATTTTAAAATGTAAAGTATATTATACCTAAAAACATCCATGAGTTTGGAAGGGTAAAATTTAAATTACATAGGGGTTAAAGAGAAAAATAAGACTAAAATTCTAAAATATTTAGAAGACTAAAAATTCTTAATATAAAAACTTGTAGGATTTAAGGGAAAAGGCTTTTAAAGATCAGAATGTGTAGGCTTAAAAGCATATAATAATATTTGTATGCTCTACACAAAATTTATGAAAAAAGAAGGTAAGAAAAAAATTTTAATCAAAAGAAATAACAAAAATTAAGAAACAAAATAAACTAGAAATGAAACAATGGAAACTAAACTTGAAATAGAACAGTGGACAAAATTTTAACACCAAAAGCTGCTTATTGGGGAAAAAATAAAAACAAATCAGAGAGAAACTCACAGCACCCCCCTCCAAATTATAAATTACTAAGAAAAAGAGGAATAGCCAAAAAATTGTACTAAGAATGAAAAGAAGCCTATAACTACAGATTAAGTAGACATTAAACAATTATAAATGAAACGTGTAAATTTTATGTTCTAGATAAAATACATAATTTTCTAAAAAACATAACCAAAGCTGATTCAAAATGATACAGAAAATCTAAATAAAGCACTAAGTATTAAAGAAATCAAATCCATTTTCAAATATATTCTGTGGCCCCTATTCCCTAAAACAGGCCCAGTCAACTTTTTAGAAGGGAATTTTCTATATCATTAAGGAGTAGAAAATATATATATTATATACATTTTGTTTTTCCAGAGAATAGGAAAAGAAGGAAAGTGTTCCAACTAATTTTACAAGTTAAACTTTGCTAACAAACAACAGAAATGAACACATCAAAGAGAAAATGTATTCAGAGTAATCCCACTTATGAAACTATATAAAAAAATCTAAATAAAAGGCAAAGCAATTTAATCTAGCAGTAACTTAAAACAGTAGACCATAGTCAACAATGTTAAAGGAAAGCAACATCAGAAAATTGAACAAAAATTAGCATATTAACAAAGGGAAAAACTCTATGCAAAAATGCCCAAAACAGTGCCTTTGATAAAATCAAACCCTTATTCGTGATTTCAAAAATAAGCCTTTGCAAACTAAGAAAAAATGTAATGTCTATAATCTGATAAATTTATTCCCAAACATACAACAATCATCCTTCTTATTGGTAAAATTTTAGAAGCCAGCTATTTAAGCTCAGAATAAAGCACCACTTGTATTCAACTTTGTAATAGATGTTCCAGTCAAGTTGATAAAAAAGAAAAATTATAAAAATTGGAAAAAACTCTATGTTAAAAATGTACATACCCTTTGACTTAACAAATCCACTTGAAGTGTAATATTTTAATAACACATAGTTGTCCCGGAAGACATGCACAAAATGTTTACCAAAACATTTATAACAGCAAAGATAAGGCAAATCAAGCAAAATCAGTTTTTTAAAATAGAAAAATTTAAATGTTCAACACTGTGTAAATGGATTAAACTGTCACTTGTTCACACAATGGAATACTATACAGTAGTTAAAATGAATGAAACTAGAATTATGTATATTAACATGGAAAATATTTTAGGATAAAAAATCAATTTGTAGAATGCTATACATACAATAATATTTCTATACTGATGAAAAAATTCACATTTGTACTTTCTTGCTTAAGTACTCAAATCTAGTTAATGTGTGCGTATGCATGAAAAAGTGAAATATTAATTTCAAGATAGTAATTAACTCTGGGAAAGAAAAGATGATAATCGTATGAATGGTAAACAGTTAAACATGGATTCCAACCATCTCTGGAAGGCTTGCTTTATTAAAGAACAATGCCTGTAGCAGACATGGAAGAATATTTAATCTTGCTAAAACTTGTTGGATGGCATATTGGTTTTTATGTTATTTTTCTATAGTTTTCTTTTAGAAATATTAAAAGTTAAAAAAATAAACAAAAACAATAACCAAAGTGTCCTTAAGGTAGATTTTCTTACTTGCAAATCTTCACTCTCCCCTTGCCACACTTCATGGGAAGAATATCCTTCTCAACACATTCATGTGCCACTTTGTCATAAGGTTTGCTTTGGTCAGTACAATGTGAGTAAAAGCTGTGAAAGGTAGGGCAAGTTTCTGTGCCCCTTTTGTATTCCTCTACTTTCCCATGAAAACATCACATCTCATATGCGAATCTGCATCATGCTGGTCTTGGAATTAGAGGACATATTGGAGCAGACCTACATCTGACATTGAACTTGGACAAGAGTCAGCATCTAACCCACAGGCACTGACATAAAATGTGAGAGAGAAATAAATCTACAGTTACATAAGCCACTGAAAGTCAAAGGTTATTTGTTACAGAGCCCTTTGGAGCAAAAGCTGTCAAATAAAGCCCAATATTATTATAGTATAGAATATTAATGCAAAACATCATAAAATTACATATTAGTGTATAAAACTGCCTCATATATTCAATATCAGAGACATGTTCATAAAATATACCCAATGACCTTCATTTTAAGTTGGTTCATGTTCATTACCCCCAACCCAATATACAACAAGAACACATGCATCATGCAAATTTCTGCAATGAATAATCAGCAAAAATTAATCCTATAGCTAATGTGTAAAATTCCTTCTAAGGAAGAAGAGAATAGCATTTAAATATTGCTAAACTATAATGCATAATTTAAAATATAAACCCAGCAAAAATATAATATGATTTTGAATTTAGTTAGTACTGTTAAGGCTTTTCACATCTTGGTAACAGATTTTTGTGGTTAATTTTCATCAGCCAAATACCACCCATATTTTGTCATATAATTTTATTTGTAGAGAAAATAATCTCTGAAGTACGGGAATTTCTATAATAAGTGATTATAGGAAATTTCTAAGCTACCAAGCAATGATGTCAACCTCTAGTTTTTGCTAGTTACTACTAGAACAAGAGAAGAGACTGTCTTAGAAATTCTGTGTACTCTATAGCAGAGCTAAAAAGAGTGAGGAAGAAGGAAGTCTTTGGATTCCACCTAATCACTGAGTCACACAATTACAGAGCTGGAACCCTACCAATCCACCCTACTCTGAGATATTGAGAATGTGAAAAATTGTCACCCTGTCTTTGGTAACCATCAGAATTCCTATTCAGATTATTCCTCCCTCTGAAATCAATTAAAAGGCTGATTAAAATATTTTAAGAAATTATTTTAAAAGCTTCATAGAATAGAGATAAAATAAACATGTCAAAATCTTAGTATAAAATTATGCAGAGAAGTAAGCAGAGCACAGAAACCCACTTTATCCCTAAAGATATTTTCCAACCATGATAATATTGTATTGACGCTTTTTTGATCTCATAAGACACTGAAACAGAACCCAAAGCCTGGGACTTCCCTGGTGGTCTAGTGGTTAAGACTCCGTGCTTCCACTGCAGGGGGCATGAGTTTGATCCCTGGTCAGGGAACTCAGATTCCTGCATGCCACGCAGCATGGCCCAAACCCAAAGTCCTAGGCTTTCCTATGATAGGGAGTGTAACAGGAGACATCTTTATACTTCCATCAAGAAAGCTAGTACTTCAAAGGCTATTCTCAATGTAAGTGTAGTGTGAATTGAGAATAAACTCATCCCAAGGGACTTTAAGAAAAGTGATTTGGCAATAGCAGAGTTGAGATTGTAGATATATATATATATATATATATATATATACAGTGTGTATGTGTGTGTGTGTGTGTGTGTGTGTGAGATAAATCTCAGTCTCACTGTATCAATACAAACACAAAAGTACTGACTGCCACCATGAAAAGACATCACATCTAATCAACATCACCATAGAATGTCTGCCAGTTTTGCATGTACGTAAAACTGGAGCTAGATGGTTGGGGTATAAGAGCCAGATGTACATAAATCACACCAAGTGTTAACACTTTAGAGTTGCCTGATTTACATACAGGTGAATCTCACAACCAGTTGGGTAGGATTAACAACGAGCCTGTGCACTTATAGCTAGGACCACCTTATTGTGATTCACTAAGTATATAAGACCCAAATATTCATAACTCAATGATACTTGTTCCCCCTACAAGGATTTCTCCCCTTTACAAGAGTGGAGATTGATGCTTTCAGTGAGAATCTGAAAACTTATTTTAAGTATGAAGGCAAAGTATAGATACTTTCAGACAAAACTAATAAAGTTGATCACAGGTGGAATTGCACTGAAATCTATAGGATACACTCTATGTAAACAGAAAGAGGTCCCAGATGAAGGGGCTGAAATGAATGGAAGAAAGGCACAGGAAGTAACAAACATGTGAATAAATTTAAACAAATACTTACTGAAACAAAGAGATAATACAATGTTTAATGGGATTATATATGTAGATTTCAAATACAGAACAGGAAAAACTTGTCAAGAGGAAGATAAATTAAAGTGTTCTGTGGGTTTTATATTGTTTTGGAAGGACAATATAAGTTTTGCAGTAGCTAAAACTTCCAATAAGAGTTGAATAAAAGTGGAAGAGTGGGCATCCTTGTCTTGTTCCCGATCTTAGAAGAGAGGCTTCCAGCTTTTCATATTGAGTATGATGTTAGCTGTCAGTCATATATGGCCTTTTTATGTTGAGATCTGTTCCCTCTGTAATCACGTTGCTTAGAGTTTTCATCATAAGTGGATGCTGAATTTTGTCAAAAGTTTTCCTTCATCTGCTAAGATGATCATATGATTTTTATTCTTCAATTTGTTAATGTGGTGAATCAAGCTGATTGATTTGTGGATACTGAACCATCCTTGCATCCCTTGGATAAATCTCACTTGATCAGGATGTGTGACCCTTTTAAGGTATTTTTGAATTCTGTTTACTAATATTTTGCTGGGGATTTTTGCATCTACATTCAATCAGTGATATTGGCCTGTAATTTTCTTTTTTGTGTGCATTTGTCTGATTTTGGTATCAGGGTGATGCTGACCTCATGAATGAATTTGGAGGCATTCATTCCTCTGCAAATTTTTGGAATAGTTTGAGAAGCATAGGTGTTAACTCTTCTCTAAATGTTTGGTGGAATTCACCTGTGAAACTGTCTGATCTTGGACTTTTGTTTGTTGGGAATTTTTAAATTACTGATTCAACTTTATTACTGGTAATTGGTCTGTTCTTATTTCCTATTTTTTTTCCTGGTTCAATCTTTGGAGACTATATTTTTCTAGGAATTTGTTCATTTCTTCTAGCTGTTCGTTTTATTGTTATATAATTGTTCATAGTAATCTATTATGATCCTTTGTATTTCTGTGGTTTTGGTTGTAACTTCTTTTTCCTTTATGATTTTATTGATTTGGGTCCTCTCCCTTTTTTTCTTGATGAGTCTGGCTAAAGGTTGTTCAATTTTGTTTATCTTTTCAAAGAATCAGCTCTTAGTTTCATTGATCTTTTCTATTGTTTTTAATCTCTATTTCATTTATTTCTGTTCTGCTGTTTATGATTTCTTTCCTTCAACTAACTTTAGGTTTTGTTTGCTCTTCTTTTTCTAGTTCATTGAAGTGTAAGATTGGGTTGTTTTTGAGGTTTTTCTTGTTTTCTGAGATAGGCTTGTATTATTATAAACCTCCCTCTTAGAACTGCTTTTGCTTTGTCATATAGGTTTTAGATCATTGTGCTTTCAGTTTCTTTTGTCTCTAGGTATGTTTTGATTTCCTCTTTGGATTTTAGTGACCAGTTAGTTGTTTAATAGCATATTGTTTAGCCTCCATGTGTTTGCCTTTTTTGCAGATCTTTTCTTGTAGTTGATTTCTAGTCTCAAAGCATGTGGTCAGAAAAGTTGCTTGATATGATTTCCATCTTAAATCTACTGTGACTTGTTTTGTGGCCTAGCATGTGATCTATCCTGGAGAAGGGCCATGTCCACTTGAAAAGAATGTGTATTCTGTTGCTTTGGGGTGGAATGTTTATATATACATATACAAAATCTATCTGGTCATGTGTTGTTTAAGGCCAGTGTTTCATTATTGACTTTCTGTCTGGATGATCTGTCCATCGATGTAAGTGAAGTGTTAAAGTGCCCTACTATTACTGTGTTACTGTTGGTTTCTCCTTTTATGTCCATTCATATTTGCTTTATACATTTGGGTTCTACTGTTTTGGATACATGTATATTTACCACTGCTATATCTTCTACTTGGATTGATCCCTGGATCATTATGTATTGTCCTTTATCTCTTGTTACAGTCTTTGTTTTAAAGTCTATTTGGTCTGATATAAGTATTGCTAACCTGGCTTTCTATTCATTTCCAACTGACTAAAATACCTTTTTCTATCCCCTTTCAGTCTCTGTGTGTTTTTAGATCTGAAATGAATCTCTTGAAGGCAGGATATATATGGATCTTGTTTTTGTATCCACTCATCCACTCTATTTTTTTTTTTTTTTTTTTTTGGTACACGGGCCTCTCACTGTTGTGGCCTCTCCCGTTGCAGAGCACAGGCTCCGGACATGCAGGCTCAGCAGTCATGGCTCACGGGCCCAGCCGCTCTGCGGCATGCGGGATCTTCCCGGACCGGGGCACGAACCCGTGTCCCCTGCATCGGCAGGCGGACTCTCAACCACTCTGCCACCAGGGAAGCCTCCACTCTATGTTTGTTGATTGAAGCATTTTCCCATTTACATTTAAAGTAATTATTGATAGGTATGTACTTGTTGCCATTTTGTTAATTGACTTTGGGTTGTTTTTGTAGTTTTTTGATCCTTTCTTCTTTTGCTCTCTTCTACTGTGTTTTAATGACTGTCTTTAGTGTTATGTTTGGGCTTCTTTTTCTTTTTTTGTGTTTGTATCTATTATCGATGTTTGGTTTCTGGTTACCATGAGGCTCTATTTAGCAATAAATACATGATTATTTTAAGTTGCTGATCTCTTAAGTTTGAACACATTTTAACAATCCTGCATTTTTACTGTCCCCCCCCAATTTTTACTTTTTTTTTTTTTTTTTTTTGTGTACGCGGGCCTCTGTTTTTTTTGCGGTACGCGGGCCTCTCCCGTTGCAGAGCACAGGCTCTGGACGCGCAGGCTCAGTGGCCACAGCTCATGGGCCCAGCCACTCTGCAGCATGTGGGATCTTCCCAGACTGGGGCACGAACCCATGTCCCCTGCATCGGCAGGCAGACTCTCAACCACCGCACCACCAGGGAAGCCCAATTTTTACTGTTTTTACATGATATTTACATCCTTTTGTTTTGTATATCCCCTAACTGCTTATAGTGGATATAAGGGGATGATTTTACTATTTTTGTCTTTTAATTTTCCTACCAGCTTTATAAGTGGCTGAGCTATTATTGTTACTGTATATTTGCCTTACCAGTGTGATTTTTCCATTTGTAATTTTCACACTGTGGTAGTTGTGGCTTTTTCTTTTCCATTTAGAGAAGAAGTCCCTTTAACATTTCTTTTGAAGCTTGTTTTGTGGTGTTGAACTCTTTTAGTTTTTGCTTGTCTGTAAAAATTTTGATCTCTCCTTCAAATCTGAATGAAAGCCTTGCCAGGTAGAGGATTGTTGGTTGTAGGTTTTTCCATTTCATCACTTTAAATATATTGTGCCACTTTCTTCTGGTCTGTAGAGTTTCTGCTGAAAAGTCATCTGATGGTAGCATGGGAGTTCCCTAGTATGTAATACTTCTTTTCCTTTGCTGCTTTTAATATTTTCTCTTTATCTTTACTTTTTGATATTTTAATTACATTGTGTCTTAATGTGGTTATCTTTGGGTTGATCCTGTTTGGGACTCTTTATGCTTCCCTGACCTGAATGTTTGTTTCCTTTCCCAGGTTAGGGACGTTTTCAGCTAGTATGTCTTCAAATATGTTCTTTGCCCCTTTCTCTCTCTCTTCTCCTTCTGGGACCCCTATAATATGAATTAAATTGTCCTCATATTTTTAAAAATTATTTTTCCTTTTCTCTGTTCAGCTTCAGTGATTTCCACTACTGTGTCTTCCACTATGTTGCACTGATAAATTCAGTAAAGTTGCAGGATGCAAATTTAATGTACAGAAATCTGTTGTGTTTCTATACTATAACAATAAACTATCAGAAGGAGAAATTAGGAAAACTATCCCATTTGTAGTTGCATCAAAAAGAATAAAATACCTAGGAATAAATATAACTAAGGAGGTAAAAGTCCAGCACTCAGAAAACTGTAAGATACTGATCATAGAAACTGAAGATAACATAAACAGATGGAAAGATTACCAGGATAATGGACTGAAAGAATCAATATTGTTAAAATGACCATACTACTCAAGGTAATCTATGGATTCAGTGCAATCCCTATCTAAATATGAATGGTATTTTTCACAGAACTTGAACAAACAATTCTCAAATTTGGATGGAAACACAAAAGGCCCTGGGTAACCAACCTGTCCTGAGAGAAAAAGAACAAAGTTGGAGGCATCATGCCTCCTGGCTTCAGACTATAATACAATGCTATAATAATCAAAACAGTATGGTACTGGCACAAAAACAGACACATAGATTAATAGAACAGAATGAAGACCCCAGTAATAAATCTACACATATATCAGAATTAATCTACAACAAAGGAGGCAAGAATATACAATGGGGAAAAGACAGCCTCTTCGATAAGTAGTGCTGGGAAAACTGGACCGCTACAGGCAAAATCATCAAACTGGACTACTTTCTCACATCTTATAGAAAAATACACTCAAAATAGATTAAAGATTTAATTATAAGACCTGAAACCATAAAATTTCTAGAAGAAAACACAGGCAGTATACTCTTTGACATTCAGCTTAGCAAAATTTTTGGATCTGTCTCCTCAGGCAAGGAAAACAAAAGCAAAAATAAACAAATGGAACTACATTAAACTAAAAAGCTTTTGCACAGTGAATAAAACTATCAATAAAATTAAAAGGCTGCCTACTGAATGGGAGAATATATTTGCAAACAATATCTCTGACTTGGGGTTCTATCCAAAATATACAAGGAACTCATACTAGACATCAAAGAAACAAACAACCCAATTAAAGAATGTGCAGAGGACCTGAATAGACATTTTTCCAAAGAAGACATACAGATGTCCAATAGACACATGAAAAGATGCTCAACATCAGTAATTATCAGGGAAATGGAATTAAGACCACAGTGAGTTATTACCTCACACCTGTCAGAATGGCTATTGTCAAAAAGAAGGAAATAAGGGTTGACAAGAATGTGGAGAAAAGAGAACATTTGTGTACTGTTGCTGGGAATATAAATTGATGCAACTACTATGAAAAACAGTATAGTGATTCCTCAAAAAATTAAAAATATAATTATCATACAATCTAACAATTTCACATCTGAGTTTCTATCTGAAGAAAATGAAAACACTAATTTGAAAATATATATGCACCCCTACATTCCCTGTAGCATTACTTACAATAGCCAAGATATGGAAGCAACCCAAGCGCCCATTAATAGATGAATGGATAAAGTAGATGTGGTATATGTACACAATGGAATTTTACTCGGCCATAAAGCATGAAACCTTGCATTTTGTGACAACATGCATTGACCTAGTGGGAATTAAGCTAAGTGAAATGAGTCAGACAAAGACAAACACTGTATGATCTCACTTATATGTGAAACCTAAAAAACAAATGGACAAACATAACTAAACAGAAAACATAGTCATAGTTACAGAGATTAAATAGGTGGTTGTTGGGGGAAGGGGGTAGGGGAGGGGAGAAGTAAATGAGAGAGATTAAGAGGTACAAACTTTCAGTAAGAAAATAAATCAGTCATGGGTATGAAATGTACAGTGTGGGGATACAGCCAATAATTACGTAATATCTGTGCTTGGTGACAGATGACAACTAGACTTATTATAGTGATCATTTTGAAATGTATAGAAATGTCAAATCACTATATTGTGTACCAGGAACTAACATAATGTTGTAGATCAATTATACTTCAAAAACAAATAAACCAACAAACTCATATAAAAAGAGATCAGATTTGTGGTTACCAGAGGTGGGGATTGGGGGGGACTGGATGAAGGTAGTCAAAAGGTACAAGTTTCCAGTTATAGGTTAAATGACCACTATGGCTGTAATGTCCAACATAATAAATATAATTAACACTGCCAAAAATTACATATGAAAGTTGTTAAGAAAGTAAATCCTAAGAGCTCTAATCACAAAGAAAAAATACTTTGTTTCTATGTCTTTAATGTTGTATCTATATGAGATGATGGATGTTCACTAAATTTGTTGTGGTAATCACTCCATGCTGTATGTAAGTCACATCAGTATGTTATACACCTTAAACTTACACAGTGCTATATATCAATTATACCGCAATAAAACTACAAGGAAAAAAAAGAAAAAGTTTTAAAAAATCAATGTATTTAGAAAGTAAAAGAATGGAAAGAGATGAGTCAAGAAAATTCTAACCAAAAGGAACAGGGGTTGCTGTATGATTTACTGAGAGAACAGAAGGTAAGGAAAGGCATTATCAAAGATAGTTTCATTTTATAGTAAATAAAAATTCAATTTGTGAGAAAGATATTGCAGTGTGGAATGTCTATGTACCCTAATAACAGCTATAAGCATTAGCATTAATGATACTTAAACATATAAATGTTGAGCAAAATAAGTCATAGAGATAAACCTATACTATGATTCCATTTTTATAAATTTAAAAATCAGACAAAACTAAATGACATTTTTAGGGATATATAATATATATGAGGGTATCTCAGGGGGTTCTAAGTGAAGGGTAATATTTTCACTATTAAACTGAGTGGTAGTAACAAGGGTGTTTGCTTTATTATTTTTTCTAAAGTATGTGTGTACATTTGTACATTCCTATCTATTCCTATGATAATTTCTTAAAATGTGAAACTTAAGGTCCTAAAAGAATAAATGGCATAGTTAAGGTAACACTGTTAGTGATAATATCTACAATATCTGTCTCCTACTGCATTAATTTTTTCTTTTACAATATGACTGATTTAACTTCCTTAATAACAACTCTTATGTTCCTCAGTGGCCCATTTGTACAAAGATATATGATATGTTTATACATACCTTATTTTTTGGAAAATACATGTGAGTAACATTTTTATTTTATCAACTCATTTAGTAACTCAAATATTCATTCCTGAATAACTACACAGTTACCTAGTGTTGTAACTTAATTTGCAGTTATCTTGGAGTCATTTTGCCTGACTTAAATCTCTCTCCCCTTCTTCTATAAACAGAAATCTTCTTTACTATGGGCATATTATTTCATGAGTTTTAAGTCTTCTTGATCCTGCCTCAGAGATGAGCAGATAACCTAGAATCTGGACCTGGTGAATGAAAATACCACAGTCCCCATAGCAATACTGATTGGTTGGGTTGTGCATGTGGCCTGACACAGGCCAATGAAAGCCCTCCAAGTTGTCACATTGGAATTACTGGGAATTATACTCTCCTTCCATCTAGAATTATGGAAATTAAAGATGCTGTAAGCCTGGGGGGACCAGTTGTCTTTCTTATCTCACAGCTAGAACCAGACTGAGAATGTAGCCAACAGGGAGCACAATGGCATCAGTAAACAAAGAACAAAAGAAATAGACTACTGATGACTGCTAGAACAAATAATGTGAGCATTAACTTCCCACTTTTTGTTTGTTTAAAGAAATTTGAGTTGGTTCCTGCCACCTATGACCCCAAAGTATTGACTATTTCAGTCCTTCTAAAGCATTAAATCAGGGATTGAAACCAAAAGGCCTAGAGGAACCAGGCAAGCAAATGGGTTAAACAAGCCAGGTAAATATTACAATAGTTTTCATCCCCTTACTTCCTGGTTTTCCAAAGCCCTTAAATCTCTAAATTTTGTCTCTGCAAAAGAATAAAAATATTACTGTTAAAAAATAAGAATTTCTAAGTCTTAGCCAAATGCTATAAGCAATAGGATACTTGATATTGATGGATCTGGAGAGTTCATCCCCCATCAGAGGGTGCAGCTACTATTAGGCTCCAGCAGACATTTGTAATTCAAGCATGTAGGCCCAGTGTGGATGTATTTTCTGATTTTTCAAGAGAAGATAAATTTTTTTCATTTTGGAGAAATTACCCTATTTTTAATCGTGACAATTAATTCAAATTTGTTCTAAAAAATGTGTATGTCAAACAAAACACATCTCCAGACAAGATTCATCCACAGAGCCAGCAGGATGGATCATGTCTCTCATTGTTATCACCTCAATATGACCTTTTAGAGAGTTCTCAAGAGTTCTTCTTTCTCTCTGTCTCCTTCCCTCCCTCTCTCCCTCGCTCCACCCCACCCCCCTCTCTCTTCTCCCACACCCATAGGTCTGTTTGTCTACTTGGTAGTTAAAAAAACTATCTTGGTTAGTGAAGTCAAATAGAAAAAATTGTAAGCTAAGTTTTCCATACTGTAAGGAAAAGATACATTCATGGCTTATATGAGTTAATCACTATGAATTGTTAGTCTTTTTGATTAAAAGAGTAGATGAAGAGTAATAGTTTTAAACAATAGAGATATGTTGTTAAATATAGAGAAAACATCCTATTAGGGGTTACCTAGGTAAAATGTTATAATTATATGATGTGGTCAGGCATATTTTGGAATGAACACACACATGTACTTACATACATCATCACTTTTGAAATAAGAGAACACATTGAATTAGAATTAAACAATCTTGATTTAATTCACAAAGGGAATGGCTGTGTTAAGAAATATTGATGATGGTTCCAACAAGGTGTCAATATTTTGACACTCTATAAAAGCGTTGGCATTCTCAATATCATAAAACAGAAAGGAAAACTGGGGTAGAGATTCAAAATATATTTTCAGGAGAAAAATGTCTGAGCTCTTTTGGTTGAAAAACATCAGTAATGGATAAAAGGGGATGCATGGGCCTGTTACTCAAAGTATATTTTAGCAAAAGCCATGTAATTAAAATAATTAAATTGTAATTAAAATAAACAAGGATTAAAGACCTAACTTTAAGGCCAGACACTGTAAAACTCTTAGAGGAAAACATAGGAAGAACACTCTTTGACATAAATCACAGCAAGATCCTTTCCGCCCACCTCCTAGAAAAATGGAAATAAAAACAAAAATAAACTAATGGGACCTAATGAAACTTAAAAGCTTTTGCACAGCAAAGGAAAACATAAACAAGACAAAAAGACAACCCTCAGAATGGGAGAAAATATTTGCAACTGGGCAGAAGACCTAAACAGACATTTCTCCAAAGAAGATATACAGATTGCCAACAAACCCATGAAAGGATGCTCAAGATCACTAATCATTAGAGAAATGCAAATCAAAACTGCAATGAGGTATCACCTCACACCAGTCAGAATGGCCATCACAAAAAATCTAGAAACAATAAATGCTGGAGAGGCTGTGGAGAAAAGGGAACCCTCTTGCACTGTTGGTGGGAATGTAAATTGATATAGCCACTATGGAGAACAGTATGGAGGTTCCTTAAAAAACTAAAAATAGAACCACCATATGACCCAGCAATCCCACTACTGGGCATATACCCTGAGAAAACCATAATTCAAAAAGAGTCATGTACCACCATGTTCATTGCAGCTCTATTTACAATAGCTGGGACATGGAAGCAACCTCAGTGTCCATCGACAGATGAATGGATAAAGAAGATGTGGCACATATATACAATGGAATATTACTCAGCCATAAAAAGAAACGAAATTGAGTTATTTGTAGTGAGGTGGATGGATCTAGAGTCTGTCATACAGAGTGAAGTTAAGTCAGAAAGAGAAAAACAAATACCGTATGCTAACACATATATATGGAATCTAAAAAAAAAAAAAAGTGGTTCTGATGAACCTAGGGGCAGGACAGGAATAAAGACACAGATGTAGAGAATGAACTTGAGGATATGGGGAGGGGGAAGGGTAAGCTGGGACGAAGTGAAAGAGCGGCATGGACATATATACACTACCAAATGTAAAATAGATAGCTAGTGTGAAGCAGCCACATAGCACAGGGAGATCAGCTCGGTGCTTTGTGACCATCTAGAGGGGTGGCATAGGGAATGTGGGAGGGAGACGCAAGAGGGAGGGGATATGGTGATATATGTATACGTACAGCTGATTCACTTTGTTATACAGCAGAAACTAACACACCATTGTAAAGCAATTATACTCCAATAAAGATGTTAAAACATAAATAAATAAATTAAACATATGTAAATACATTTAATATTGTTTCATTATGGGTGAAGGCAAAGGACATTATCTTTATAGCATTTATAAATTGACTTGGATTGCTAGCCGTAACCCATCAGCAGAAAAATTTGGGATACAATTAGGAGTGACTAAATAAACCAAGAAGATATGATTCATGGAATCTGAAAAACTGTTCAGGGTACAACCAACCTATAAAGTCACAGTAATCTCATCTACCTAAGTGATGGTACTAAGATGGTACCTCTATACTTCTGGCACATAAAGAACTTCATCAGTCAGCTATTGTTGCTGTACAAACCATGCCAAAACTTGGTGGCTGAAAATGATATCTGTGCCTTATTGCTTACTAGTCTATCCTATGGCTGGCAGTTCTTCTGGTTTTATCTGGGCTTTCTCATGCATCTGTAGTTAGCTGTGGCACAGATATGCAGCTGTGCTAATTTTGTCTGGACTCACTCACGTTTGGAATCAGTCTACCATTGACTGTGCAAATCAGCTCCCCTTCATGTGCCTTCTCATCCTCCAGGAGGCTAATACAGGCTTATTCCCATAATGAAGGCAGAAGAGCAAGAGGGAGAACAAAAACATGCAAGGACTCTTGAGTCTTAGGCTCTGAACTGGCACTGTCACTCCTACACATTCTGCTGGCCTAGGCAAGTCACAGCTCAGATTCAAGGACCAGGGAAATAAACTCCAGCTCATAATGGAAAGAACAGGAGAAATTTTTCACATTGCAAAATTTGTGAATACAGGGAAGGTTGGAAAATCTGTACCATTGTAATCAGTCCACCAAAAGACACCCAGCAGAGATAATGGACATGGAAGGTCTTTGAATTTTGTTTAAAAGAGAAAATATAATTTACAAGCATCTTACCATAGTCCATCATACACACACAAACACACACAAACACATACATATACACACACACACACACACAATCTCCCTCCCTCCCTCCCTCCCTCTCATTCCTCCTAAAATTTGTGCCTTTTACTACAGCTCCAAAATATCTAAGGAGAAAAGCTTTAGCTAAATGCTATTTTTAATACAACATCAAAGAGAAAGTAAAGAGCAGTGGTGGATCAGTTATGAAAATGTGCTTCTTATGAGCTCAGGCTGCAAAGGTAGAACATTGCCTATGGCAGACAGCATCCCATAGCAAAGAGAACACCTTGACCATGGCCTTGAGAGGTCTGAAAGCTTCAGAAATTCAGGTCTGTACCATAACCAGACTGGCTTCGTACATAAGAAACAGTGTGTCATTATCAGGGCACAGAGTCTAAGTATGTATTATACACACTTTTGTGTGTTTTGTTATACAGCAATACCTGATGGATGTTCAGGGAAATACCAGGTTTCAGACATGCAGATTCCACATCAAGCTTTGTTTAAATAGACAATTTCAGCATTTAATATTCAGAGACTCTTTAAATGCTAACTTGTACTTCATTGACTATGTTATCTATGAATAATTGAGTCAAATATCTTCCTTACATTTCAGGTATCATTTATTTACTGAGTATGTTTGGAAAAGTCAAAGAGGTATTCTGAAACTTACTTAAAACTTATCTAAGGGAATGTCATAATCATATCCATTATCCCTATGGATATCCTCAGACCTTGGTACGAATTTTATGTTTCCTAACCCACCCTCCTAATTCCCACCTTTCTCTCACAGAATCAATCACTATGTTCTGTCTTCTTAATATTTCTTTAAGTTTGCTCCAGTTCATCCTTCTCTCTCATTTCCAATATCACCAACCTCAATACAATTACATATTTTCTTGCCCAGAATAGCTCCCCAAATTTTATTTATAGTTATTCCTTTCCAATTTACCTGCATTATTTTATCCACATGTATTTTCATAAACACAAATCTGAACAGGTTATTTCACTGTTTTGAATTATTCCAATACTTCCTGAAAATATTTGGGAAAGCATCATTATTAAGACATTAAAGGCTTCCATAGCATATTTCTAGCCTGCCTCTACACTCCATTTCCCTCCCCTTGCTCTTTATTCTTCATCTGGATTCAAATCCTTGGAGATCTGTAACACTCACATCCAGCATTTCCTATGCTGCTAATATGCTGTTTTTGATTAATTCTAATATATCCTCCTGGTTTTATCTTCAGAATCCCTTCCCCAAAGAACCTTTCTTTGACTCACTGAATCTGCATTAGAATTCTTCTTCTGCTTGTATGTCTTCCATAACACTTACTACCCTACATAACTGCCCCAGTCACCAATAGACTATATATTGCTTGAGGAAAGGTCTCTTGTGTTCGGGGGTGTGTGTGTGTGTAGCTTTAATAAATTCATTAAAATGGCTGTCATTTCACCAACAGAAGCCAGAGAAGAATTTGAGATTCTCCTTACCCCATATTTTATTCTCAAAAATTGAATCTTAAAGTATCTCGATTAAGTTTTATTCTAAGAGTACCCAACTTCCAAAACATAGAAACTAAAAAATGAATGGTTTCAAGGGAAGACAATATAATTCTGTTTAATAAAGTGACAGAGAATCAAAGAGTTGGAGGAAACTCAAATGTATCTAGTATAATGTAGTCCCATCTACTGAAATAATGTCTTTATAATGTCTATATTCTATTTTGAGTGTGTTCTTAGTTGTGTTTTATGAATAACCATTTAGAGAGCTGTTCAATATAACCATCTTTACTAGGTAATTATTCTTATACTGTTTAAGTAATGAGTATTATGTTTAGAGCCTCCTTGAAGTTGATATTTCTTTGTTAACTTCACTATAAACAAAACTAAAACCAAATTGTCCTAAGCAAGCTTATTCTGTCTGTTTAACAGATTGCAAAATGTCTTCAAAATGGACTTTATTAATAAAAAAGGCATGATTAGTCATTTGAATGTGATGATAATGAAATGAAGCCATGAAAGTAAAATGGCCTCTTTTATTATACACCTGCCATTATGAAAATTCATCTTTGTTTATTACTTATGGTAGAATGTTATAAATTGGATCATAGCCTTAACCCATGTAATATTACAATGATTTCTGGAGCCATTGAATCACAGACTAAGGGTAAATGATAGCCACTCCATTTTTAATCACTTTAGAAAGCTATAAACACATGATATTGAAATATAAAATACTAGTGCCTATAAAATAATGGTTTTTTCTATTGTTAAAGCAACTTCCAGTCAGTCTTAGGAGATATGTCAATAGAAATTAATCTATTGTCATTGAAATAATAAACAGTAACTCTGACCTTGGAATTTTTATGTTATTTTTTTCCAGTGAAGATTCTGTACTTCCTGGAAATTTTTATTGACTTATTTATTTTGTAAAATGTTATTTACCTATTTACACATATATACAAACCACTTATTTGTTGCGGCTCACATACTTTCTTTTCCTTTTATCTCTCACCTCTATGTCCAGCTCTCCCATAGAACATTATATCCTGTCTTCTAATCTCCCCCATGTGCCTCCATTGTCTTAGGGAATGACAGGCAAATGCTACATGGGGGAATTGGTGCATTCTCCAAATCAAAGTAGTTGTCAAAAGACAGAATGACCCACATTCCCCAAAGAACTGCATATGATGCATTTTTTGTTGAAGATTTCTCAGGCAAGACTATGTAGTAAATACAGGTCATACAAAAAACAAGATATTATTCTTGAGTAGTACCAGATATTATAAAATATGTGTGGGCAGAAAAGTTGCAGAGGTGAAATACAGGCACCTCTATATGATCTTTGAGCACAGCTAGTAAATGCTGGAATTATTATCTGTAGTGTCTATTTGTGAAAACAATCTCACTCAAGACATCCTTGATTTATGTCTACAGCTTTACGTGGGTACATTTCCTGGTAGCAGAAAATTCTGCCTACTTAAGCAACAAGGAAATGTATAAACTCAAAAATAAATGACAGTTAATGGAGCTCCAGGCAGGGTCTGCTGGTACACTGTTCCCACTCCTCAGTGTTCCTGTTGGTCTGTGCTTCTCCTTGTGTGTGGCTATTTTATTGGGTTGATAGTGATATAGCCATGGAACTTCCAAGCTGAACATCTTTGTCAGTGTCCATATGAAGAACATGTACATATTTTTTTCACCTCTCCCTTTCAGAAGTACATAAACCTTTCCTAGAAACCTTTAGTAGATTTCTCCTTAGTTCTCATTGGTCAGGGTTGTATCATGCATATACCTTGGTTGGATCATGTGACAATTATCACCAATAAAATAGTCATGCCAGGCTGGGCTTTGATTAATCACTGGGGATGAAATGGATATTAGGAAATTAAGCAAGAACATACTACAGCAGCATATATTTGGTAATTTTGTGAGCAAATTTATGAGAATAAACTTTTAAAAGAAAGAGTTTGTCTTTATTGCTTATCATTGAATTTGTCACCAAGACCAATGTGTGTGTGTGTTTTCCTAAATGATTATGAGAACGGATATTTCAAAATAACTGCATATTTTCTTCAGTATCTGCAAGTAGCCAACCCATTACTGAATGGTGAGAAATAAAACACACAGTTTTCACATTGAGTATTTGAGATTTATCCTTTCAGATATTTTCCAAAAGCAATGATACTTTAGGGTAAATACAGAGCTCTCTTTGTAAAGATCTGAGATGACTAAATGAAGAATGAGTGCATCTGAAACTACAGGTACATTCTCGTTAACTGGGTTAGGTGGGTGTGACTCAAAGTCATGAAGATGAGAGAGGGGAAAACAAGATTACCAAGGGTAGGCTGGACACTCTTCCTCAATGATGTCCCTATCCTACCCGCTATGAAATTTCTTCAAATGCCAGATAATTTTGGACTGTTTCCTTTTTTTTGTTTTTGTTGCTGCTTTACTGGTTTCTGCTTTTATCTCTATTATTATTATTATTGACTGCGTTGGGTCTTCGTTGCTGTGTGTGTGGGCTTTTTCTAGTTGCTGTGAGCGGGGGCTACTCTTCGTTGTGGTGGGCGGTCTTCTCATTGTGGTGGCTTCTCTTTCTGTGGAGCACAGGCTCTAGGTGTGCAGGCTTCAGTAACTGCAGCACATGGGCTCAGTAGTTGCGACACAGGGCCCTAGAGCATGCAGGTTCAGTAGCTGTGGTGCATGGGCTCAGTTGCTCCGCGGCATATGGGATCTTCCCGGACCAGGGATCAAACCCTTGTCCCCTGCATTGGCAGGTGGATTCTTAACCACTGCGCCACCAGGCAAGTCCCTGTTTCCTTTTCAAAATTACAAATTTAATAATAAGCTAAAGGCTTATTTATACCTTCAAGTGCATATTGAGTTCTTGATTTTATTTGTCATCCTACTAGAAGAGGAACCTATCTAAATCCCTCCTGGTTTTCTGAGGCTTGTTGTCCTTACTCTAGGAAGCTGGAATTGTTTCCTTGGTCACTGAAAGCTTTTCTGATATAATGCTGCAGGTCACACTATGACCACAACATTGCCACCCATGCCTCTTAAACACATATTTCTTCAGTGCAGGCACACTGACTCTCCAAAACACCATATTCATGCCAAGAACCAGGTCTGTGTTATATCCTTCTTCATATCTACTGTGATCCTTGTTAAATTGTCTGCCTCATAGAAGATGCCCAGTGAATAACTCTGTAAAGTATATATAGGAAGAGATAATCACTGAAAATTTTCCCCAATATTATACCAACTAATGTAGTGTTCTGGCTTTGGAGTCAAACAGAGCAGAAGTCATATCCTAAATTCCCACTTACAATCTACTGACTAAAAACAAGCTAATCTCATCAAGCACCAGTTGCAGACCCACAAAATTGGCACAATAGTACCCTAACAATGGATACATAGCAATAGAATTGTTTGACAATCAAATTAGACAATAAATAAAATAAATTTGGAATATGCTTGACCTATAGGACACACTCAGTATAACATAGCTCATTATTATACAAATCCTAAGTAGCAAAACTTTGATTAAGATGTCTTTGAAAATAATTCTACTATTAAAATATGGACAATTCTTTCTTCTTAAAAAATCTCTTTCGTAGGCATGAAATGTATAAGTTCCAAGCAGTTATTCTAAATTGAGAGCGGACGGGCTTTCTTAATCTTCTTATCTGCTCTCAACTCTCTTAAACCTTGCTCTCTGGTCTGTGAGGCACATTTGTAAGAACTACATTAGCGGGCTTCCCTGGTGGCACAGTCGTTGAGAGTCTGCTTGCTGATGCAGGGGACACGGGTTCGTGCCCCGGTCCGGGAAGATCCCACATGCCGCGGAGCGGCTGGGCCCGTGAGCCATGGCTGCTGGGCCTGCGCGTCCGGAGCCTGTGCTCCGCAACGGGAGAGGCCACAACAGTGAGAGGCCCGCGTACCGCAAAAAAAAAAAAAAGAACTACATTAGCAAGTTCCCACGTCTTTTGCTTTCAGATTGGGTTTGGCCAACAGGAAAACCTAATAGAACAAAGTGGCCAGGTTATATTCCCCCCGGATCCCTCTCTGCAGGGAACTGGCTATTTCCTTTGACTGAAAGCCCATGCTAGCTCTATAGAATTATTTACTTCCAGGTTCCCCAAACCACTACCTCTACCCCTTTTTCCAGTGGGCCTAGGAATGGTAAGAGGAGTGATACTGCTAAGTCCAGCACTAATCCTCATGGTTCTACTACATGCAGATTTTTATAAATTGTCTCTCTGAAAACAAACTATCCTCAAATGATCCTGAATGTGTCAACGATCTCCTATTGAGGCCCTGATTGGTAGGGTAATTGGTACATGAACTGACCCCAGGAAAGAGACACTTATAATGGCATTCTGGGATTGTATTGGTCAAAGAGTAAATAATTACTGGCATAAATTCATTGCTAGTGGAGGGTAGGGTGGAGAAAAGGGCCATGCATAATCTATGTCAAGAAGTGGCATCAGATCCAATTAAATTATTATCTCTTGTGGCATGAGTGGAAGCATAGGTGAAAGAAAGAAGGTTGGAAGAACAAGTTCCTGTAGGTACAAGAAGTAGTGGTTATAAAGCTTGCGCAATCAGTTGGCTGTTTCCCATAGCTCTCGAGAGTTTATACAGGGAAAAAGAGAACTAAAATCTACAATCTTAAATCTTAAAATAAGAAGCAGAGAGCCTGCATGAAACCTTTGAAGAAGCATCCTATCTCCAGTAATAGAAGTAATAGAAGAGCATATATGGTTGAAGAAGTTTAGATTGGATTGCAGCAGTGGCAGATTTACAGTGCTAATTGGGTAGGGGAACAGAACTTGGGATGTGGGATAGGGATTTGGGGGCATACATGGAAGAGCCTGACAACTTCTAAATTCTCTTGACTTCTTCCTGGACAAGGCAGCCCTTCTCTTCCCCAGGAAGCTGCTCTCCTATGCCTAAAAGCCATTCCATAGTTAACTCTGAGAAAGATACCTCATAAATTAATTCCAAATCTCAAGATAATCTCTTTCCAGAGTATTGCCTTCAGGTGTATATATAGACAGAGTCCTATTTAATTCAAACAGATATGCTTTTCTACCTGGAAAGAGATCGCTATTACACCAAAAATGTTCTAAGCTCTAAACATCTGTATCTGCAGGAAACTGGGGAGTATTATGGAGTGCAATCTAAAAGTGTTGGACTGTATGGAAGAAGAGATAACATGACATAATCATACGTCATGATCATGTATCATGACTTGATCAGGATGAATTTATTAACTTGGTGAGCACTCACTGAGAATTTGGGTTTCAATGTGTTGTAAGCACTTGTGATTGATGTTACTATTAATAGTCTATTGGATTAGCGAGCAAAGCCTGGACTAAGCAATTATTTACAACCAATGTGGTTGAAATGCAGCAATTTCAACAGCACAGGATTGGGAAAGGAGTTCATAGGCTGCTGAAATAGCAGGCTTTTTTGGAGTAACCTGCCCCTCCAACCCTAAGAAAGTCCAGAAAACACTTCCTTATCTAAAGCATTAAGAGATACCTTGGACTGGGGCAAGGCTGGGGTACCAGAATATTTGAAGAGCTCTGTGCTAGTTCTATTGTGCAAGCTATGACAGTGGGAAATGTATAAATGCATTGGGTCCCCTATCTCAAGAGGAAAAAGGAGATCCCAGAAGGGTAGAAATCAGCTGTCATGATTCAATGCTCATGCGTTGCACTATAAGACACAGAGACAAAAGAGTAATCCAGTGGTTTCCAAACTTCTCTGCACACTAGAATCACCTGGAGAGTTCAAAAAAAATCTGATTCCCAGGTTACCCCCCATACAAACTAAATTACGATGTATGCAGTGAGAGCTAGGAATCAGTATTTGAAAAAGATTTCCCAGATGATTACAATGTGAAGCTGACTTTGGAAAACAATGGATCAGTTTTTGATCCCAGAAATCTGTGGCAAGAGCCTAGTGATCACAGTCTCCCTAGAATTTAAACTTAAACGGGTTGGCAGCCTACTAAGATATTATTTGATATGTATTTAGAAGAAAAATTGAGTCTCCTGGGCTGAAAGCTACTAAGTTATCACAGTGAGAATTTACAAATTATAAATTGGAAAGAGGCCAAACAAGTCTCAGGAAATGAAGGAAAACACCAAACATAATGAAAAGATGTAGGACTGAAAAGAGCAATAGAGTTTGAAGGGGTTAAATTGTCACATTTATTAAGGGGCAGTTGCTGGTTTACACTGCACATATTTCAAGTTATGTCCAGTTCTCTTTCATTACAACACCTTTGGCTATATATATTTTTAAATTTACATCAGTAACCTTATGCCATAATTAGAAATGCAAATATATGCTAAATCTTATATATTGTAATAAAGGATATTGTCTAAACGTCAAAGTGCTATATAACCAACTGCTACAACAGAGATTAGACACTGGAGAGATCATAGGGAAGCAAAAAGAGTCCAGGAAATTTCTCAGAGAGTGTGATACACAATTGTGAAGCTCCGTACAGACAGTGTGAGCATGCCTGCTTCTCCCTCAGCTAACCAGTGCTCTATGTATTATGTCTTCCATTTATCCTGGGGATGGCAGAAGGATCAAAAGTTCCTGGTTACCTTCCTCCTCTTGCCTTCCTTACTATGGACATTCCCTCCATGTACTTCTTAAACTTTTGCTATTCACTCCTTTAATCCTTAGCTTATTCTTGCCCAGGGCTCCAATACTGCAGGTACCTTCTGTACAGTTAAATTTACTTGTTACTTATTCAGAACTGCAACAGACTCTTTTATTATACTCCAAAGAGCCACCAAAATTTTGAGTTGGGGGTTTGCCATAGCTTCAAATTTCCTGTTCAAAACCAATGTAATGTTTGTTTTTCCTCTTTGATCAGAGGGACTCAGTTATATGACATTGTTACTCAAAACATTTCTCTTAATCTGTCTTTTTCTTTCCATTCCCTTTGCCATCCCTTTCATCTCATGCTGGGATTAATACAGTAACCACTTTACAGGTCTGCTTGTCTTCAATCTCTCCTCACTCCACTCCCATAACATATGGCCACTTGATTAAACTTTCAAAAACATTGATTTTATTAAAGTATGCCTTTGGACACAAACATACCCTCAGGATAAAATGTGAACTATTTAAGTGTGGCTTTCAAAGTCCTTCTTTAACTCTCCCCACCTATTCTCCCTCCTCCCACCAGCTTTAGCTAATCACTGTTACATACAAACATTCTATGGTCAATTTATTCTCATTTTGCTTTTAGTATCTTTGGTTCTCGAGACAATTTCTTTGATAACTGCTTCATACACTACTATATCACTGCCTGCCATCTGATAATTTTAAATTATACTTTCTCAAGAATAAGAAATAAATTATGATAAAGCCATAAAATTGACTTCTATGAAGATAAATGCATTATTTGGTAATATATGAAAATGTTCATAGTTCATTGGTAAGTTTTTGTCATAAAATGTAAAAAAAATATAATACATTGTGCATAATATATATGCATAATCATACTACATATGGTAATATACATAGCTACAGTTTTTGTAGAGATTTCCTTTTAATATGGGGATGATGAATGACTAATTTCACTTTTTATGCTTTTCTGTAATTTCAGAGTTTTCAGCAAAAAACAGTATATTCAAATAATCATAAAAAATGTTTTGGCTTAATAAAAACATTAAAAATGTACATGTCACATTTCTTTAGCTATATTGAAATGTTTCTATCTTGTATAAAATTTATTTTTTGAAAGTTTTTATAATTTCATTTTTATTACTTTTTTTTTTTTTTTTTTTTGTGGTACGCGGGCCTCCCATTGTTGTGGCCTGTCCCGTTGCGGAGCACAGGCTCCGGACGTGCAGGCTCAGCGGCCACGGCTCATGGGCCCTGCTGCTCTGCGGCATGTGGGATCTTCCCGGACCGGGGCACGAACCCGTATAGCCTGCATCGGCAGGCGGACTCTCAACCACTGCGCCACCAGGGAAGCCCCATTTTTATTACTTTTGATATTTATTTTAAATTCTCTCTATATACCTATTATTAATGAAACCTAGCTTTATGGTTTTCATCCTGAGCTTTGGTCCTGGTGTTATGGTCAAAATCTGGCTTTGAGGTAGTTATTATGTGGAATATTAGAAAAGGTTTTCTGCCCTCTGCTACAAACACTTCAGGCTATTATATTGACATTCTTGAGGAAGCACTGTAAAATTTTTCTGCAAATGGTTTCTGGGTCCCTTAATAGTAATCCTCGAATTGCTCATCAAATGTCTAGTTACAAAAAGAAGGAATCAGGGCTTCCCTGGTGGCGCAGTGGTTGAGAGTCCGCCTGCGGACGCAGGGGACACGGGTTCGTGCCCCGGTCCGGGAAGATCCCACATGCCGCAGAGCGGCTGGGCCCATGAGCCATTGCCGCTGAGCCTGCGCGTCCGGAGCCTGTGCTCCACACCGGAGAGGCCACGACAGTGAGAGGCCCGTGTACCGCAAAAAAAAAAAAAAAAAAAAAAAAAAAGAAGGAATCAAAAGCTAATTTTTTCCTTCAGTGGTTACTTTGATACTTGTAATGAAAAAGCCTGTTATACATTCATTATATCTTTAAAAATCTACATTTTGTTTAATACAGAGAGCAACTGGAAAAGTAGGCCTGAAGCACTGCACAATTTACTCATACAAGCAAATTTTCATTATCCACACTGTCCCAGTATATGTGATTTAGCTCAAAAGGAGGCAGCAAGGAGGAGAAAGACACGATGCAGCCTCTGAATCAATGAACTAAAAGACAACTGTTGAATACATATTACACATTTAGCTTAGGATATTTCCCCCCTACTTATTCTAATAGGAACATTTTTCATGCTATTTAATTTCTTTGAGAACATTGTTGAATAAGCTTACAGTCCTACAGTAATATATAAAACTGCCAGTCTCATCCTGAGTAACGCTG
Source organism: Monodon monoceros (assembly GCF_005190385.1). Taxonomy (NCBI): domain Eukaryota; kingdom Metazoa; phylum Chordata; class Mammalia; order Artiodactyla; family Monodontidae; genus Monodon; species Monodon monoceros. Next base: position 65,500,557 of record NW_021703783.1, read on the forward strand.
TTTTCCAAAGCACATCCTTGATAACTGCCAAACCTGTATTTCTATCCCCTCTTTCTCTTTCATGCTGAAAGCCATATTTCAAAGTACACAGATGTACCAAAGCCACCTCAGATTTGGTTAAAAACTAAACTGGACTTGTTATCTTCCCCCCCAAATTTTATGTCTTTTTCTGTTTTGTCTCCATGAATGATGTCAGAACTATCTACTTCCCCAAGCTTAAAGCTTCAAACTCATCCTCAAACATGATCTTTCCTATTTTTCCCTGAGACCGTCAATGGAGTCCTCTTATTTTGATATGATGCCTTTCAATGTTCTTTTGTTTCCTCCAATAATGTTACTGCTTTATATCTGTCTTTTGTAAACTCTCAACTAATACATGTCAATGGCATGCTTCCTACCCCCAAGTATATTTTATCCAGTTGCTAAAATTACATTCATAAAAAACCTGACATTTTAAAAGTCAATCTTCTGCTTAGTATATTTCATCACCTTCCAATGATTATTAAAATGATTATTAAAAGTCAAATTCCTGAACATGACATCCAAGCTGTCTATGATCTAATTTTTTAAACCAGATTTTCTCATTTACCTATCTTACCCACACTGTGTAATCAAAGCTCTCTCGTAGAAACCATGCCTGAACCCCAAGCCAATGCCAGCACCAATTGTAACTTACATGAGTAAGTCAGCTTGAATATCTCAGCCCTGATTAAGCCACTAGATGAAAGCAGTCCAGATGGTAAAAAGGTCTTTGTCCATTTACAATGAGGTTACATCCGATAAACTCATCATAAGTTGAAAAGACTGTCAACTGAAAATGCATTTAATACACCTAACCCACTGAACATCAGAGCTTAACCTAGCCTACCTTAAACGTGCTCAGAACACTTCCATTAGCCTACTGTTGGGCAAAATTATCTACACAAAGCCTATTTTATAATAAAGTGTTAAATATCTTATGTAATGTATTGAGTACTGTACTGAAAGTGAATAGCAGAATGGTTGTATGGGTACAACCATTACCATTACAAAGTGTATCGGTTATTCACCTTCGTGATCACTTGGCTGACTGGAAGCTGTGGCTCACTGCCACTACCCAGCATCGTGAGAAAGTATGTACCTCGTACTGTCAGTTTGGAAAACGATCAAAATTCAAAATTTGATGTATGCTTTCTACTGAATGTTTACTGCTTTCCCACCCTCATAAAGTCAAAAAATTTTAAGTCAAACCACTGTAAGTTGGGGACAATTTGTATATGGAACAAACAAGACTAGTCCACCTAAGCCCAGTCAATTCCAGAGAATTATGACAGCTAATAAATGGAAGTTATTTTAAGTGATACACCAATAAATGGATAACTAAAATAGTAAGAATCCAAAAAAGTTTCATTACCATGTATTTAAGTATGATACACTTATGTATAATGCATTTATGTTCAATCCAAGTAAACTTCTAATTTATGAGTATTCCTCACGTTATTCAAAATTCCACCTATAAAGATCTGTTTACATTTTCCACCTCTGAAGATCTGTTTATTTTATGTTTAGAATAAAGGTAATATTTCCTATATACTTTGCCTAGAAATTTTGAAACCTAGAATTTAAACTTGTGTCATGCAATAGAACTGAGATTTATTTTTTTAGAGGAAGTGAGTTTTCCAAGTATTGTCTTGTCAAATATTTATTGTTCTTATTCAGTTTTTATTTATTGAAAAAAAAGACAAACAATAATATAAGCATACAAATAAAAACAGCAAATATTAATCCTGAGTCCAGGGAATACACATTCTAGACGGATAATCATACAAGCTAGCAAACAACTGTGGTACAGTGTTAATCCAGCAGAGATATACATGGGCTTTCTATAGGAAACAAGTAATAACAACAATATAGTAAGCAAGTAATTAAGTCCTAAAAGGAGGGGTAGTAATGGGAACAATTTCTTATGAGGAGGAAACTATTTCATTCTGAAGGACAAGGAAGAGATAGACAGGAAGTAAAATGTGAATAAGTATATTTCCTGACAGAGGGATTAATATATAAAACCTAAGGACCCAGTCTATAAAATATTTAGTATAACTTTATTATATATGCATGACAGATGTCCAGCTATGACGAGGGTCAGAAATGTAAACAGGGAGCTGGGTGACAAGATATGTATGCCACAAGAGGAGTTAATTATTGGTATTATCGGATTTCTATTTGACAAATAGAAACAGACTGGGGAGTTGGTATAAGGGTATCAGAGATAGAGGTTGGTATACTAACTGGGTAAATAATGTAGTAAAGCAGGTTAAAATACTATATATAAAACACTATATACGAACAGTGACATTGGGCATGGAGAGAAACATATGCATGACAGTTTTTTGGAGGTAGAATTTAAAGGGCTTTATGACTGGAATTGTGAGTTTAAGAAGTTAACAATGGTTCCTAAGTTCCTGACAGGCATGAGGGAGGGAATCGTGATTCCATTCCCTAAGAAATTGAATTTGGGAGGAGTAACAATGGTACAGGTAGAAACTGATGACTTTGAAGTGCCCATGGATATTTGGTAGATTTTAAATAGAATAAATAAGATTTTTACTATACTACCTGGATTTTTCTATCTTTTTCTCCATTTCACGATCATTGACCAAAAAAATAGATATCAGTATTTAGTATGTATTAGACAAAGTGTTCTGTCTGGGTTAAAAGATCAATTACACACTTATTTCTGCCCCACAGGAATCATATTTCTAATCTCTTGTCCACCTCCATAGTTTAAAATTATTGGAAGAAATTTCATTAGCCATAGATAGATTGTGCTTTGCTTTCCCTGTCAGAGTGATTTACTGATAAAAGGAATACAACTGATTGTATACATTGCATGTATACGTTGATGCAATGGAAGCATGTATTCAAATTAGTGTTGTATATATCAAGTGGCAGGGAAAAGGGGCATGCCTACCTCATAAATAGAAAACATCTATCCAAAATTTTGTCCTTCTTTTATGGACTGAATTGTGTTACCCTCCCCCAAAATTCATATGTTGAAGTCCTAAACCCCTGGTACCTTAGAGTGTGGCTATACTTGCAGACAGGTCCTTTAAAGGGGTAATAACAGTTGAATGAGGTCAGATGGATGGGCCTTAATCCAATACTACTGGTGTTCTTATAAAAAAGATGAAGCGATACCAGGGATGTCCACAAACAGAGACAGGCCATGTAAAGACAGAGAGAGAAGGCAGCTGTCTATAAGCAAGGAGAGAAGCCTCAGGAGAAACTAAACCTGCCATCATGTCAGTCTTAGGCTTCCAGCCTCCAGAACTGTGAGAAAATAAATGTATATTGTTTAAGCCACCTAGTCTCTGGTATTTTGTTATGGCAGCCCTAGCAAATGAATACATCCTCTTTTGTTAGGAGGAAACAATTGAAAGAACTTTTGATGTTTTATTCATGGTTATCCTCCAGAAAATAAAATTAATGAATTTGCTCCCAATTTCAGTATATGCTGCGTTTTATTAGTAAGCTATATCACTCTAGTTAAAGCCAGTGTTCATGCATTCTGTGTTCTCTCCCCGCCGCCCCTGTAATAAGCATACATCTTTTATCCCTTTAAAAAGTCTGCTCATACTTGTTCATTCTGCTACTCAGAAAAAGGAACTCGTCTCTCTTTCAGATGCATTTATTCTCATTTTAAATCAGAATAAATTAGGAAACCTTGCTTAGGTCTCTTATATGAACTGTATCTCAAGTCTACACTTGAAATATTGGATATTGGGAAACTGGTGATTTATAAAAGTATTATCTTATTTGTTATATTTGTTTGTTTACTGACTCAGAGAAATTTGGAAAAAAAGGAATAAGAAGTAGAGTCTGGGCTTCAATACTTTCCCTAAACCCCCTAAAAATAAATATTATATTTCCTATTAAAGTGTCTGCTAAAGAAGGCCTATTATAAAAACACAGCATCCATTTTCCATGTGCTCATGAATAAGGAAAACTTCACAGCTAGATAGAATTTAGGGTACCTTTAAAAATATAACTGGGAAGTGCTTAAAAGTGAGTTTTATTAAAATGTCAAAATGATTTGTTTACCATGGCCAATTACTTGATTGCTTTGTTCACTAACCAGGAAATTTTATCATCACATTAAAGATAATACTTTTTGAAACTAGAACAGTCATAAATTGTTATACAGTGTGGTCTTCAAAAGTAGGCTCTAAAATCAGAACTGATTTAATTGAAATTTCATAGACCAAGAAATTGTTTTATTTGTGTTAAAGTTATTGACTCAGTATACTGCATTTGTGTGATCAGAGAAGTGAACCTGAAGGACGTAATTGCATTGTAGGTATGTTAAAATTAGCAACAAAAAACAGAGCATTATCAAGTTCTAGATTTCCTGAATTTAAAATATTGTTACAATTGTAATGGATCTATTGGGAATAAATGCACATAGATTAAAATAAGTTTAAAATAATTTAGAATCCCTAAAATATAGGAAGTTAAATTATTTCTACCTAATATAATGGACTTTGCTAGAGCAAGAAAGGAAAGTTATATTTAATGTTAAGTATTTCATTTGAAAAAACAAAGTATTCCACTTAAGAATGATACTTGCATTGTTTTTAGGGTAAGTGCATTTTTACTGCATCTCTTTTTTAACTGAAAATGGTTTAATGGACATCTAGTGAAAGATAGATTGTGCACAAACATTTAACTCCATCCCTTGTCAAAACCCTCATAAATAACATTAAAGAAGTTTTTAAAACGTATTAACCCATGATGGGTAATTTAACATAGATATAATGGCAGAAAACAAGCAAGCAAAAAAACAACAAAAAATCAAAACCCATAAATTGGATTGACATGGTAGAAGGCTAAAAATATGTTAAGTTGTACTGGAAACTACACACACTAGAGTGACTGAAATGAAAAAAAATTAAAAATACCAAGTTTGGGCCAGAAGGTGGAGAAACTGGAATTCATATATTGCTGGTGAAAGTGTATATTTCTATGAACACTATGGAAAACTGTTAAATTATCCACTAATTCTGAACTTATGCATATCCTATGACCCTAAAATCTTACTATTTGTATTCTCAACTCAAGCCTCTACTCCAACAGCTAGGGAGCAGACACCATCTCTGACAGGGCAGTGACCACAGCAGAGCAAAGGGGAGGCCCTGCTCAATATCCAGTGCTGGCTCAGGTCACCACATCAGTCACACCTCCTACCAAGGAGGTAACAGCGAGCATACACTGAGGAAAAGGTGGCAAACATCCACACTAAAAACAGCCCTTGAGGGCTTCCCTGGTGGTGCAGTGGTTGAGAATCTGCCTGCTAATGCAGAGGACACAGGTTCGGGCCCTGGTCTGGGAAGATCCCACATGCCGCGGAGCTACTGAGCCTGCGCGTCTGGAGCCTGTGCTCCACAACAAGAGAGGCCGCGATAGTGAGAGGCCTGCGCACCGCGATGAAGAGTGGCCCCCGCATGCCACAACTAGAGAAAGCCCTCACACAGAAACGAAGACCCAACACAGCAAAAACAAATAAATTAATAAACTCCTACCCACAACATCTTCTTTAAAAAAAAAAAAAAAAAACAGCCCCTGAACCAAAAACTATTAACCCATGCAGGTTACACAGGGACGTTCCCACATAAAAATAGCCAAGACAGTCTGGGGGTCTGGCACTGGAGGGAAGAATCCCCAGAGCATTTAGCCTTGAAGGCCAGCGGGGCTTGAGTGCAGGAGCTCCACATGCCACCCTGTTTCTGGGAGAAACAGAGACCCCACTCTTGGAAGGTGCACACAAGGTCTCACATGCACTGGGAGTCAAAACAAAGCAGTATCTCCATAGAAAACTGGGCTACACCTACCTAGGGGTCTTGGAGGGTCTCCTGGGGAGATGAGGGTTGGCTGTAGCTCACTGTGGGGGCAAGGACACTGTGAGCGGAGGCCCCAGGGAATACTGATCGGCATGAGCTCTCCTGGAGGTCTCCATTTCAGCACAAAGACCTGGCCCCAACCAACAGCCTGCAAGTTCCAGTGCTGGAATACCTCAAGCCGAACAACCAACAAGGTAGGGAACACAGCCCCACCCATCAGCAGACAGGTTGCCTAAAGTTGTACTGAGCTCACAGCCACCTCAAAACACAATTCTTGTCATGGCCCTTCCCAATAGAGGCACAAAACCCAGCCCCACCCACCAGAGGGCAGGCACCAGTCCCTCCCAACATGAAGCCTGCACAAGCCCTTGGACTAACCTCACCCACCAGGGGACAGACAGCAGAAGCAAGAAGAGCTACAACCCTGCAGCCTGCAGAACCAAAAGAGCAATCACACAACATAAGACAAAATGAGACAGCAGAGGAATATGTCTCAGATGAAGGAACAAGATAAAACCCCAGAAGAACAACTAAGTGAAGTGGAGATAGGAAATCTACCTGAAATAGAATTCAGAATAATGATAGTAAAGATGATCCAAGATCTCAGAAAAAGAATGGAGGCACAGAGCAAGAAGATACAAAAAACGTTTAATAAAGAGATAGAAGATTTAAAGAACAAACAAATAGAGATGAACAGCACAATAACTGAATTGAAAAGTACAGTAGAAGAAATCAATAGCAGAATACCTGAGGGAGAAGAATGAATAAGTGAGCTGGAAGGCAAGGTGGAGGAAATCACTGCCATAGAACAGAAGAAAGAAAAAAGAATGAAAAGAAATGAGGACGGTCTCAGAGACCTCTGGGACAACATTAAATGCACCAACATCTTCTTCTCCCAGAAGAAGAAGAGAAGCGAAAGGACCTGAGAAAATATATGAAGAGATTATAGCTGAAAACTTCCCTAACATGGGAAAGGAAACAGTCACCCAAGGCCAGGAAGTGCAGAGAGTCCCATACAGGATAAATCCAAGGAGGAACATGCTGAGACACAAAGTAATTAAACTAACAAAAACTAAATACAAAGAAAAAATATTAAAAGCAACAAGGGAAAAGCAACAAATAACATACAAGGGAATCCCCATAAGGTTATCAGCTCCTTTTTCAGCAGAAACTCTTCAGGCCAGAAGGGAGTGGCTTGATATATTTCAAGTGATTTAAGGGAAGAACCTACAACCAAGAATGCTATACCAAGCAAAGCTTTCATTCAGATTTGATGGCGAAACCAAAACTTTACAGACAAGCAAAAGCTAGGAGAATTCAGCACCACCAAACCAGTATCACAACAAATGCTAAAGGAACTTCTCTAGGCTGGGGGGGAAAAAAAGACCACAACAAGAAAATCACAAATGGGAAAGCTCATGGGTAAAGGCAAACATACAGTAAAAGTAGGAAATCATCCACACACAAATATGATATGATATGATATGATATCAAAACCAGGACAAGAGGAGAGTACAAATGCCAGAAAAAGGAATTGCACTTGAAATTAAGAGACCAGCAACTTAAAACAACCTTGGACATAAATAGGCTGCTATATCAAAACCTCATGGGAAATGCAAACAAAAAAACTACAACAGATACAGACACAAAAATGAAGAAGCAACCCAAACAAAACACTAAAGAAGTTATCAAACCACAAGAGAAGAGAGCAAAAGAAGGAAGGAAGGAAAAAAGACTGACTAAAATGAATCCAAAACCATTAAGGGCAATAGGAACATACAGGTCAATAATTACCTTAAATGTTAAGTGGATTAAATGCTCCAACCAGAAGATGTAGACTAGCTGAATGTATACAAAAATGAGATCCAAATGTATGATGTCTACAAGAGACCCACTTCAGACCTAAGGACACATACAGAGTGAAAGTGAGGGGATGGAAAAAGATATTCCAGCAAATAAAAGTTAAAAGAAAGTAGCAATACTCATATAAGAAAAAATAGACTTTAAAATAAAGACTGATATATAAGACAAGGAAGGACACTACATAGTGATCAAGGGATCAATCACAGAAGGAGATATAACAATTGTAAATATATATGCACCCAACATAGGAGCACCTCAATATATAGCAAATGTTAAGAGCCATAAATGGGAAATTGACAGTAACACCCAATTTATACCAATGGACGGATCATCCAGAGAGAAAATCAGTAAGGAAACACAAGCCTTAAATGACACATTAGACCAGATGAACTTAATTGATATTTATAGGGCATTCCATCTGAAAGCAGCAGAATAAACTTTCTTCCCAAGTGCACATGAAACATTCTCAAGGATAGATCACATCTTAGGCCACAAATCAACGCTTGGTAAATTTAAGAAAACTGAAATCATATCAAGCATCTTTTATGACCACAACACTATGAGACTGGAAATCAATTACAGGAAAAAAAAAAACTCTAGAAACACAAACATATGGAGGCTAAAAATTACTAAACAACCACTGGATCACTGAAGATTCAAACAGGAAATCAAAAAATAACTAGAGACAAATAACAAGAAAAAACAACAATCCAAAACCTACTTGATGCAGCAAAAGCAGTTCTAAGAGTGAAGTTTATAGCAATACAATATTAACTCTGGAAACAAAGTTCAAATAAACACCCTAACATTACCTAAAGCAGCAAGAGAAAGAAGAAGAAACAAAACCCAAAATTAGTGGAAGGAAAGAAATCATAAAAATCAGACCAGAAATAAATGAAATAGAGTTGAAGAAAACAAGATCAATGAAGATATTAAAATCTGGTTCTTTGAAAAGATAAGAAATATTGATAAACTTTTAGCTAGACTCATCAGGAAAAAAAAGGAGAGGGCTCAAATCAACAAAATTAGAAATGAAAAAGGACAAGTTACAACAGACACTGCAGAAATACAAAGGATCGTAAGAAACTACTACAAGAAAATATACGTCAATAAAATGGTCAACCTCAAAGAAATGGACAAATTCTTAGAAAGGTATAACCTTCCAAGACTGGATCAGGAGGGAATAGAAAATATGAACATACCAATCACAGTTACTGAAATGTACAGTAAGATAAAAAGACTCCCCAAAAAAGTCCAGGACCAGATGACTTCGCAAGCGAATTCTATCAAACATTTAGAGAAGAGTTAGCATCTATTCTTTTGAAGCTCCCCCCAAAAAAATTGCAGAGGAAAGAACACTCCCAAGCTCATTCTATGAGGCCACAATCACCCTGATACCAAAACCAGACAAAGATACCACAAAAAAAAGAAAATTACAGATCAATATCACTGAAGAACATAGATGCAAAAATCTTCAACAAAATACTAGCAAATCGAATCCAACAACATATTAAAAGGATCATACACCATGATCAAGTGGGATTTATCCCAGGGATGCAAGTCTTCTTCAATATAGGCAAATCAGTTAATGTGACACACCACATTAACAAACTGAAGAATAAAAACCATATGATCATCTCAATAGATGCAGAAAAACGATTATGACAAAATTCAACATCCATTTATGATAAAAACTCTCCAGAAAATAGGCACAGAGGGAACCTACCTCAACATAATAAAGGCCATACATGACACACCCACAGCTAACAGAATTCTCAACTATGAAAAACTGAAAGCATTCCCTCTAAGATCAGGAACAAGAAAACGATGTCCACTCCTGCCACTTTTATTAAGCACAGCTTTGGTAGTTCTAGCCATGGCAATCTGAGAGGAAAAAGAAATAAAAGGAATCCAAATTGGAAAAGAAGTAAAACTGTCACTGTTTGCAGATGACAAGATACTATACATAGAGAATCTTAAAGATGCTACCAGAAAACTACTAGAGCTAATCAATGAATTTGGTAGGGTAGCAAGATACAAAATTAATGCACAGGAATCTTTTGCATTCCTATACACTAATGATGAAAAATCTGAAAGAGAAATTAAGGAAACACTCCCATTTACCATTGCAACAAAAAGAATAAAATACCTAGGAATAAACCTACTTAAGGAGACAAAAGACCTGTAGGCAGAAAACTATAAGAAAGAAATTAAAGATGATACAAACATATGGAGAGATATACCATGTTCTTGGATTGGAAGAATCAACATTGTGAAAATGACTATACTACCCAAAGCAATCTACAGATTCTATTGAATCCCTATCAAATTACTAAGGGCATTTTTCACAGAATTAGAACAAAAAATTTACAATTTGTATGGAAATACAAAAGACCCCAAATAGCCAAAGCAATGTTGAGAAAGAAAAATAGAGCTGGAGGAATCAGGCTCCCGGACTTCAGACGATACTACAAAGGTACAGTCATCAAAACCATATGGTACTGGCACAAAAATAGAAATATAGATCAATGGAACAGGATAGAAAGTCCAGACATAAACCCATGGTCAACTAATTTATGACAAAGGAGGAAAGGATATACAAAGGAGAAAAGACAGCCTCTTCAATAAGTGATTCTGGGAGAACTGGACAGCTACATGTAAAAGAATGAAATTAGAACACTCCCTAACACCATACACAAAAATAAACTCAAAATGGATTAAAGGCCTAAATGTAAGGCCAGACACTATAAAACTCTTATAGAGGAAAACATAGGCAGAATACTCTCTGACATAAATTGCAGCAATATCTTTTTGGATCCAACTCCTAGAGTAATGAAAATAAAAATAAACAAATGGGACCTAATGAAACTTAAAAGCTTTTGCACAGAAAAGGAAACCTTAAACAAGACTGAAAGACAACCCTCAAAATGTGAGAAAATATTTGCAATGAAGTAACTGACAAGGGATTAATCTCCAAAATATACAAACAGCCCATGCAGTTCAATATCAAAAAAACAAACAACCCAATCAAAAAAATGGGCAGAAGGCCTAAATAGACATTTCTTCAGAGAAGACATACAGATGGCCAAAAATCACATGAAAAGATGCTGCACATCACTAATTATTGGCCAAAAAAACACATGAAAAGATGCTCAGCATCACTAATTATTAAAGAAATGCAAATCAAAACTGCAATGAGGCATCACCTCACACTAGTTAGCATCATCTCACACTAATTAGCATGGCCATCATCAAAAATTCTACAAACAGTAAATGCTCGAGAGGATGCAGAGAAAAGGAAACCCTCCTACACTGTTGATGAGCATGTACATTGTTACAACATTATGGAGAACAGTATGGAGGTTCTTTAAAAAACTAAAGGTAGAACTACCATATGATCCGGCAATCCCACTCCTGGGCATATATCCAGAGAAAACCATAATTTGAAAAGATACATGCACCCCAATGTTCATTGCAGCATTATTTACAATAGCCAAGACACTGAAGCAACCTAAATGTTCATTGACAGAGGAGTGGATAAAGAAGATGTGGTACATATGTACAATGGAATATTACTTAGCCATAAAAATCAATGAAATAATGTCATTTGCAGCAACATGGATGACCTAAAGATTATGATATTAAGTGAAGTCAGACAGAGAAAGACAAATAACATATGACATCAGTTATATGTAGAATTTAAAAAAATGATACGAATGAACTCACAAGACAGAAATAAAGTCACAGATGTAGAAAACAAACTTATGGTTACCAGAGGATAAGGGAGGAAGGGATAAATTGGGAGACTGGGACTGACATGTACACACTACTAGATATAAAATAGATAACTAATAAGGGCCTACTGTATAGCACAGGGAACTCTACTTAATACTCTGTAATGACCTATATGGGAAAAGAATCTAAAAAAGAGTGGATATATGTACACGTATAAATGATTCACTTTGCTGTATACCTGAAACTAACACAACATTTTAAATCAACTATACTCCAATAAAAATTAAAAATAAAAAGTCAGTGAATATTACCTCTAGGGCAACAGACAGGTAGGCAAGGAGTTTGAATACAGATGCCGGTATGATAGTAGATTAGGTACAATGAAGATCAGGGAGTTTATTATGTCTACTTGGTTTACCTGTGAGTTAAGAGGAGTGAGAGTAAAAGGAGCATGAGGAGAGAAGAGAGGGACTTTGAAATGGTCATTTTGGAAAGAGGAAAACAGAATACTGTAGTCACGATCAGTAACACAGTTTTCTTTATCATTACTAGGTATTAAATTCAAATAATGTTAATTAATATTTAGAGATTTAAAAGAACAAAAGACATTGTCCTTGTTTATGAAAAATTATCAATTTATTTAAAAGTATTTTATTCCTAAAATTAACATTTGATTAGGAGAAGCTAGAGAGGCTCTTCAACTATTCTTTAAACTGAACAAATACCTGAAAGAAAAATCAGATTGCACTATCATCTGAGTAGGTAAGTATAAAAAAATTTTCATGAGGTTAAAAAGATATGTGCTAAAATTAAATGGAAATGGTATCACTTTAGCTATATATACAATATATTTATTGATTATCTTAAGTCAAATATTAGAGTATGACTGGAGATTTTAAGTTATGATTAGGAAAGAAAGGATGAGCATCATATCCTTAGGAAGTTTTCTATCAAGTAGGGGAGATATATTTGTAAAGAAATCATAGCAATTATTGTAAAGAATATGATAAAACTAATAGGTACATGCACAATGTTGAGTGATGGCAACCGTAACAAAGTAACTCTTATTTGGGGCAGCTACATATTTCAGTCTTACTACAAAGAAGACAAGCACCATGCTTTTCTGTTGATTTTTGATTAATTTATCCATTCAACATATGGATTCAACATTTATTGAGCACCAACTACATACCAGGAATTGTTTTACATGCAGGGGTAAAGCAGTGAATAAGACAGATATCATCCTTGTCCTCAGGTAGTGTACATTCTAGTAGTAGAGAGAGACAATAAACACACACACAAATCATATCATCTAGAGATAAAAATTATAAAGAAGTTATTAACTGACATACGAAGTTGAAAAGGCAAAGGAACCCATGTGGCATTTACTAGGAACTAAGAAAATCAGTAGCAAGATGCAAGGAAAAGAGAGAGGAAATAAGATTAAAGACGGAGTGAAATCTGTTGAATCTTTTGAATGTTGTATAAAATAGTGGATTTTATTCTGATGGCACTGTCAAACTACTAAAGGGTATCAAGCAAGGGAGTGACTTCGATTTTTGTTTTAAAATAATTGCTTGGACAGTGGTGTAGTGTTTGAATCTCAGTACAGATAGACTAAAATTGAGATAGCCTTTTAGGGAAGAAAAGAAGGCAAGACAAAAAGAAAGGGGAAAAAAAGGAAAGAGGATGAGGGAGAAGGGGAAAGAAGAGGAAGGAAGAGAGAGATAGGCAAAAATAATGGCAGAAAAAAAATGAAGAAAAAATTCAGATTAGAAAAGCAAGAAACTATTTTCTGAATGAAATAAAGGGTGTATTCAAGAGATAACAGTACAGCATTATTATTTAATCATAGGCCCTATAGCCAGGCTCCCTGCCTCCTAATCCCATCTTGTCTACTCACTTCTTCATGACCTTGGGTAATGTCTTCTTTTGTCTCAGATTATTTGTAAAATGAGGATGACAATAGAACATACCTCATATGATTGTTATTAGAATTGAAACAATTAATACATGTGTTTTTCTTTGAAAACCTGTACCTGGCACATGATAAGTGATCAATAACTATAAGAAAACTGAAAAGCAGAATCTGTTGGTTTGGGGGATATAAAGAAAGTCATAGAATAATGAATAGACGATAACCTCAAATTTCTTGTTCCATTATTTGGACTGATGATAGCAGCACCAATTTAGAGAGGGAGACAGATTTGAAAGGTAATAATAAAGTCATCATTTAACACGTTGATTTTGAATTACTTGAGGGACATCTTACTAAGTTTGCTCATTAGGCAATTGGATTTTCAATCTGGAGTTCAGTGAGGGGGTCCATATTGAAGACAAATATTTGTGAATCATTTCTGTGTAGGAACAGATGAAGTCATTCATAGCAGATACTATTATCTAGGGAAACTACGTAGATTTGCAGAAGATAAAGGTGTGCCCAATATACAGAGAATTAAATGAGAAAATCAAAAAGGCATAGTCAGGTTTGAAGAAGTATGAAAGAAACATGTAAAGATATTAAAGGAATAAAGATTTTCTTGAAAAGAGTTCAATATTATCAAACGCTGCCATAGAAAATAGGACAAGAATATAAAATCTTCTCACCTCTTTCTCAGTCACTACTAGCAGAGTCATGAATATCCGTATTTCTCCTAATGGTCTGTTCAAGGCCATCTAGGCTTATTCTACCATGCTCCTCAAAATTTGAGAGTCAATTGCTCAAACCAAAAGTCCCTTCCACACTTTTAGGTATTTGTTACAGCAGCTCCCCACTTTCAGAAACCAGAATTTATATTGGTTTCCTATTGCTGCAATATTAATTCCTTACAATCACTTGGAACAATACAAATGTATTATTTTAGTTCTGGAAGTCAGAAATCCAAAAGAGTTTCACTGGATTAAAGTTAAGGTGTTGATAGGGTTGCATTCATTTGTGGAGGCTGTAGAGAATATTTAATTTTCTTGCCTTAAACAAGCTTCTAGAGATTGCCTGCATTCCTTGGCTTATGGCCTCCCTCCATCTTCAAAGCCAGCTATGGCCACTCAAGTTTTTTTATGATGTCATCTCTCTGGTTCTAATCCTTTTCCCCTCTTCCCTTTAGAGGGTCCTAGTGATTACACTGGCCCCACCCCGATAATTCAGGATAATCTCTTATTTTCAGGTAGCTGACTTGCAAGATTAATTCCCTATTGCCATGTAACATAACAAATTGACAAGTTCTAAGGGTTAGGATGTGGACATTTTGGGGGCCATTATTCTACCTACCATAATATCATTCATGACATAGCTGAATGTAGTTCTAGGAATGCAGTTGTGACATAAATCAGACTACACTGTATCCAGGAATGGATGGATGTTCAATAAGGGAAGATAACTTCACTTATAAGAAATATGGTGGGGCTTCCCTGGTGGCGCAGTGGCTGAGAGTCCGCCTGCCGATGCAGGGGACACGGGTTTGTGCCCCATTCCGGGAAGATCCCACTGGGAAAGTAAATCTATACAACCATATTTGTAAATGAGTTGGAACTCTTTCAAACAATTTGGAAAATCAACTTGCTGGACAAATATAGAACCTCTGAAGAACTCTACTCTGAGGTATATTACTAATAGAAATGCATATATATGTCAGCCAAACACAGGAATGATGATTTTATCAATCTCATTTGTAATAATCTGGAAGGAATCCAAATGTATATCAAAAGAAGAGAAATTGTTTTACATTCATACCATGGAATACTATACAAAATCAATTACTGCTATACACACCAGCATGAATGAATCTCACAAATATAATATTTTGTGAAAGTAGCTGGATTCAAAATAATGCCTATTTTGTAATTCTATTTATATAGAGCTCTAACACAAAGCAATTGATAATTAAGTCTGGATAGTGACAAAGGAGAGGAATAGTGACTGGGATGGAGTATAAGAGAGCTCCTATGAAGCACTTCTTAGGAAGCTATTTCTAGTATGAAATAGAATAAAATTACAAATTTCTATTTGGCAATGAGTACACAAGTATATTCACTTTGCTAAAATCTGCCTAGGTATATACTCATGATCTGTACACTTTAAATGTTTTCTACATGAATAAATTAAAAAGTGACGTGAAATAGTATAATATGTAAATTCAGAAGTAGTGAGGAGGTAAGACATGTTTGTGCCAGTTTGATGTGAAAATACTCAGGGTATTTGGTAATGGGGATAAATGCAAAGAGCCATTTATTTCCAAAAATTCCTAAATTCAAGATTAAAAAGAATTGGCAATAATCAAAGAACATTTTCAAAGTCAATCTGTAGTTGATTGCTCATATACTATATTGAAATCAGAGAATATAAATAAGAAAACCAATTTCCTTGGAAAATAAATGTTACTTTAGTGTACAAACTAGTAAAATTTCAACATGGCCATTAGAATTCCAAAGAAGTTTAGATACAACTAAATATAAATTGTCATGTGCACAGATGTTACTATAGTTTACCCTATATTAACTATAATTTTAGCTTGTGATAATTCTCCCCTCAAGCAAAGGCTATGATCTCAAATGAAATGCCAGATGGCAAAAAGGTATCATACACTCAGGAAACCAAATCCAAAAATTTTGAGGACTGTGTTCAATAGGCCATTGTCATATTTAGCCTCGATTATTTAAATATTGAGCAGGATGTAAAACACAGACAAGAACTTATTTAAAAATCATCTGACTTTTTATATTATATAATTTCTATACTTGTAATCATTTTAAAAAGTTCTCCAATTGTTTTCCTTTTAATTTACTGTGATTGCCATATAACCGTTCATTTCATCTCTTTCTCCAGTCATAAATGCTGGCATATTCATTGAGCTAAGGTCTGGATCATTACATAGTATCTATCTTTTGATTTCAAGTGGCTCTAGCAAGTATTTGGTTTTAAGTATATTTTGTTAAGGAATTTGGCAACTGAAGAATATCAAAATTTTTCTGTAATGTCTATGTAAAGCCAGTTTTTAGCTCTGCTAAGTAAAAGTAATGAATTAATTTAAAAATTTAAATAAGCCTCCCAATTTGAAATAATAAATCCCTTTTACTTCCTAGCAGGAGGGAACTGACCATTTATAAAGGCTTTGATAACTGAGAACATATATAAATGCAATATGTTCAATTTAAGACTAGAATGCTTATTTTTATTGAAGGTGTATCACAGAAAACCATCCCAAACGACATTTCCTCCTGTGAAGTGAAAATAAAGAAACTCAATCACAAATGTTTTGCTTTAAAAGTTTCTTCTGTAAAAGTAAACATGCAAAGTAATAAAATGGTACTGACCAAAGACCAGTTCATTATTTAGGAAACTATGATTACTATAGACAAAAGCATTATTGTATTTTGAAAAGAACATCATCAGAAAATTTGGGTCCTAATCCTTAATTTATCATTAATTCACTCTGGGACCTTGTACAAGACAGCTAAAATTTTTAGCTATTTCCTCCTCTTGTAGGCCTTTGCATTTGATGTTAATAATCTCCATAATCCTATTATATCTAAAATTCCATAAATTAACATAAAAATTCAGGTAAAGTATGCTTTTGTGTATTGTTTTTAAATTTATCATTTATACTATTTATACATTGTAAATAACAAGATCATTGGTTTTTCAAGTGTTTTGGCATCAGATACCGTGTTTCAAACGAAACCTTAGTACTGAGCAAAAAACAAAGAAAATAGGTAAAACACATATTTGAAGAAGTGAAAATATCACATTTGAAAATGAAATTTGTTATAATTGAAGTTAATCAAACTGAAAGCTAACTTGGGTATCACATTTGGGAAATTATTAGAGAGGCTTTCTTTCCTTAATATATGATGGTTAATTTGGTGGTTAGGGATAAGTGAAAGACAAGAAAGGCAAGTATTACTGTTCTCTAGAAATTGTAAAGTGGAAAATAGGTAATAGCATGTCATATTCCTGGTTTCCATACCACAATCCTAAAGTCCAAAATATTCATTGTTAGGAGTTATTTAGGACACTAGTCATATTGGATTAGGGACTCATCCTACTCCTTTATGACCCATTTTCACTAATTAGCTCTGAAATGACCCTGTTTCCAAATAAGGTCACACTCTAAAATACTGAGGATTAAGACTTTTTAGCATATGAATTTGAGGGTGGGTGGGGGTGAGGAACAATTCAACCCATAGCACTGGTAGAGTTTCAGCCAGGCATAGCTATGATAGAATTATGAGAGAAGATAACAGAAGAAACTAATGAGTGTTAGAACAAAACAATATTTTCTAAGACATTTATCTTTCTTGTAGTATTCTTCTTGTTTGCAATTGCAAATCACAAGGATAATGTTCTTGGAGAAATACAGTGTAGTTAGCTAGTGATGAGAATAGAAAAAACTAAAAACAGGACTTAGAGAGGAGTGTCTAGTCTAGACTAGAAAAGTGTTCAGCACAATGTAAGAGCGAGCATTACCATTATCTATTATGGCCAGTGAAAGGGAGCTGGACAGAGCAACCACATCATTGAACAAACTCATACCAGAAGGATGTGAGCAGTGAAATCACTACCTCTTGATCATTGGACCACAGTGGAACTCTACAGAAGACTCAGTAACCTGAAATTTATCATTTAGGGAAACAAATCATCAAGGGAAAGTTTGAACTTGAGCACAGATATCTAACCGGCAAAATGAAAACAGAGGGAATTTAACTCATTATAAGGTACTCGATGAACAAAGATTTGCAGTGACTAAGAAAGCAATTCAAATAAAATAGAGAATGTTTCATGGCAAAAGCTGAAAAATACTTTAATATCTGGTCTCTGAGAAAATATTTTAAAAACCTAAGTGTATCACAGAAATTGAGAAAAGGGAAAGTACAGAAAATGTAACCTAATCAGAACTGAGTTTAACAGCTACAAAAATTATGAACCCATTTGTGCCATTTATAATGAGCTCAACAGAAAGATCCATATAATTTAATAGTTGGGATTGCTTATTTAGTTCAGCTTATATTAATTGGTTACACTCACATATCTTTTATATTTCTGAGTCATTTACTATTCATTAATTACTGTATTTAGTTTTTCAATACTGAGTGTTGATTATGTGTCAGTTACTTAAATAAGTGCTGAAATATAAAGATGAATAAAAATTCCTGTCCTCCAAATGTTCGCAGTCTAGTAGAAGAGAGCCAGTCATGTTTCAGTCTCTAAGTTCTGAGACCAAGGAATAAACAAAGGGTTTCAGGAAACCTAGGAAATAGTAGATTAAAGAGTAGATCTCATTTAGTTTCCCTCTCCTAGGAACAGTATTTTTCAAGCCAAAGCAAGTAGAGACAACTCCTTTAGTTGCTGGAAACCAAATATCTCACAGATGATATACCTGGGCTTACTGATGAGATAGATAGCAAACTAAGATACCTCCTGTGTGTACATCCTGTTGCTATGTCTGACAGTTTATGGGTCACTTAAATAATTTACTTAACCAAGTGTCCAAAAAGGCATCTAACCCCAGTAAGGAATAGCAATTTACAAAGCACTTAGAACTTACACAGGGTGCATCTTTCCCAGATGATGTGTGACCAATTTCATTTTCATCACTTACATAGGAAACAATTTATTTGGGCAAATTCATCGAGCAAATATTTGTATTAATCCAGTAATTCTCTAGATAAGCGAAAAACCTGTGCTCCTGTAGACTATAGAAGAGAACATGTAACACTGCCAATTAGATAAACTAAATGTGCTATGACATATTCCTTAAAATTCCATGCTTTCTTTTATAATGAAAATTTAAGAGTGACTATTTCCTTCCTGTCACCAGTAAATGGAAATATTTGGGAAGGCTATTAAAGATAATGCAGTAGTAAGAGCTTCTAGATGCTAAATATTCAAATAGCTTATCAGATATTCTCAACCTAAAAACATCCCTATCTCTGCATAAAATGGAAATGAGAATAATATAATGCAACACAAAGTGTTACTGTGAAAATTAAATGAAATAACATGTATAAAGCTTTTAGAACAGTGCCTGGCACAAAGGAAGTATTACAGAAGTAGTAACTTTTTTATTCTTTAAATTACTAAGTAAATGATACTATATAATAAAGGACAAAGATGAAAGCCTGATTTCTTCTGAGTATCAACTTCAAAAAATATGCTAAAAGTAGGGACTTCCCTGGCAGTCCAGTGGTTAAGACTCTGCACTTCCACTGCAGGGGGCAGGTTTGATGCCTTATCAGGGAACTAAGATCCCGCATGCAGCACAGCAAAAAAAAAAAAAAAAAAAAAAAGCTAAAAGTAATAACCAGGGTAGCATACATGGATTTGGAAACATTACTTTTAATTCACCTAAGTCGTGCTTCTAAATTAATTTCATTTTGGTCACCAATATTGTTAATTAAGTAAAAAGGCAAGTATGGTCACAAATCAACTTAACAGTAGGTCATCAACTTCCTTAAGGCATCTTTTTCTTTAAGCCCTCAGAGTGCGTTAGTCTCAACTGTGACTCCGAAAAAACAACTGCACTTACTTAGGAACACCCTACAGTTTAAATGAATACAAATTGATTTACATATCAAATATCAGAACGAAGGAGGTGAACTGATTGGTTAATTGTTAAGAGTATGGGTTCTATTGTCAAAATGCTTTGATTTAAAATTTGTCTCTGTCTTTTGTTAGTCTTTTAACTTCATCAAATTATTTAACTTCTCTGAAAGCAAGTTTTTACAATAATAAAGAAAATGCTGCAAGTAAAGTAAGGGAAATAACAACACCATGCTTATAGTGTTATGGTAGGAATTGAGAGATGAAATTCAAATTAATTATTACTCACTAAATATTACCATTACTCATTGCTATTGAAAGGTTAAAATAAATGATAGAAATAATCACTATCTTCATGGAGCTTATAAAAGCATAATAAAAGAGGTGTGTTATTTTTTCTCTCTCATGAATAGTTAAACCTACATAATTTAGGCAAAGGGTGTAAAAACCTATTATTAATAGGATTCAGAAATTCAAATTGTTTTCTAATCATTAGTTATTAAATATGCAATGAAGACACACATATATACTTCAAAATATGCTGTTATCTGTTTGTCCTTTCCAAAATTTTCAAATATTTTTGTGTCAAGTTAACTTTGAAATATCCATGGGAAATTTTCCTGTATACTGAAGTTAATGTTTTTT
Organism: Monodon monoceros; assembly: GCF_005190385.1. Lineage (NCBI taxonomy): Eukaryota > Metazoa > Chordata > Mammalia > Artiodactyla > Monodontidae > Monodon > Monodon monoceros. Next base: position 65,521,212 of record NW_021703783.1, read on the forward strand.
GTTATGAAAACCTGAGTTATTTTATTACTGCAGGTCTTCCGGATCTTTGTTTTACATTTCAACTAAAATAGGTATGACAGGATTAATTTATTCTGCTCCCAAATATGAAATGGTAACAAAATTATTTTTAAAAACTTCAAAACCGAAGAAAATTCAAACTAAAAGATGAGAAATATGTAATCTTATACTCAAGATAACAAAGTATGACTGCTTATCACAACTAGAGAGCATTTTTCTTCATGCATTAGTCTAAATTTTTATCTGGAAATTCAGAAGGAATGAATTTTTATTGTGTGGGTACTATTGCAATACGGTTACTTCATTTCACAGCCTAGCTTTTGAGAGTTCAGACGACTCTGGGTCTTTTAACTTTCTTAAAATTTCTAGTGCATCAAGAACATTAAGCAATTCAGGGCTGTTGGATGCTAGTTTTTTTTTGCTTTTCCCTTCCTGTGAACAGAGGGAACAACACGGTAGAGCACTTGCTTATATGATTACTTGAACTTAATGAACACCATCTGCAGGAAGAGAAACCTGAATATTTGCATACATCTGGGCATAAATAACATGTTGCTGCAAAACTGATTAATAATTGCATTTAGCAGGCCACAGTTAGCTATATTTACATCTTGGTGCGGTGGGAAAGTAGAAGATGAATATTTATCATTGCTCCCTTACCTTAATTTGAACAGGCTGTTAACCAGTGTAGTAACCTGTGTGAACAGTATTTCGGAAAAGTTTAATTTAAAAATGAATGCTTTCCTTCTTTTCATTCTCTGTGGTAGAGGGTACATAAGCACACTAGATGATTTATTCTTAAAATACTTAACCCTGTTTTTATTTATATATTTGATAAAAAGAAAATAAACTCTTTATGGTAAAAGGAGTCAATGTCTTTCCTATTAAGATTTATACATCGGGCTTCCCTGGTGGCTCAGTGGTTGGGGGTCTGCCTGCCAATGCCGGGGACACGGGTTCGTGCCCCGGTCTGGGAAGATCCCACATGCCACGGAGCGGCTGGGCCTGTGAGCCATGGCTGCTGAGCCTGCGCTCTAGAGCCTGTCCTCCGCAACGGAAGAGGCCACCACAGTGAGAGGCCCGCGTACCGCCAAAAAAAAAAAAAAAAAAAAGATTTATACAACCGTAAGAATATTGTCAATCATAAGTTTTCAGAAATACAAGTGTATATTACTTTCTGTAATTCTATACCAAAGTGTGGATACTTTGCTTTAAATAATGTATCCACACCAGAGTCATCACGCGAAAACTTTTGATTCAACACATTTGGCAAAATAGAGAAATGATAAGATGGTTCTTTTTAAAGTAGTATAGGTGGAATTTTAAGGGCAATTTAAGACACACATTCACTAATCTTTTTCTAAAGAGAATAACTGGAATCAATACAGTAACATTTTTTTCCCTTACCGACTATGAAGTCTTATATTTTCCCTTTCCCTTTCTCCCTCTCTCTTCCTCACTTTCTTAATCACATGCACATGTGTGCATGCACAACTCACAACTCAAACCCTAAACTGTATAATGTTAGCATAAATAACAAGATAGTGGATAAGAAAAAAAGCTTTGAACAAATTTTTTTCTATTAATAATACCACACTTTTTCTCTATCCGTATTTTTATAGTATAATTAGAACAGCACTTAGTAAGGACACATTATATATAAACAGTCATGTTTTACATGTACTACCAGTACATCTCAAAATTTAACATACATACAAATCATCTAGGGATTGTGTAAAAATGGAGATTCTGATTCAGTAGGTCTGTAGGGAGCTCCTTGCTAACACACTCCCAGTGTGTGTTTCAGATGTGTGGTCTAAGGACTGTGTTAGAATAGGAAAATTCGAAACCAATTATTCCTCCCAATATCCCTCAAGGTAGGTATGACTAACATTTCCATCTTACAGGAACCTCAAACACAGACAATTTAAGCAGTTTTCCCAGGGAAACAAGAAAAATTAAAAATTAGCAAGGGATGTAATGTGTGTTCACATCCAGGAAGTTCGTCTCCAGGCCCCCACACTTTTCAGCCCAACACTATACTGTCTGGGCGTTAATGAAGACTAAGTATCAGAATGTGTACTCACAAGGTAAGGCAAAGAGAATCTGGCGCAGAGGAGCAAAAGGGAAGAGACAGACATGAGCTAGAGAGGATGGAGAAATGAGGGGAACAGAAAAGGGAAAACAAAGACCAAGTTTATAATGAAAACATATGCACTGATTTTTTCCTTTCATCATAAGAAACTGAAATCTATAATAAAGTCACCTGATAATTACATGCAGAAACATTTGCTTGATAATCCCTGAAAAACAATAACTAGTAATGGTATTGGTCCATTTCATACAGGTTACCAAATTTGTGGGCACAGAGTTGTTCATAAATTCATTTATTATCCTTTTAATTTCCATAAGGTCTACAGTGTTGTCCCCCTTCTTATTCCTGATATTAGTAATTTGTTTTCTTTTTTTCTCTGGCTTGAGACTCATTTATTTTACTGATCTTCTCAAAGAACAAGCTCTTTGTTTCATTGATTTTCTCTATTTTCTGCTTTCAAATTCATTGATTTCTCCTCTAATTATTATTATTTTAATCTTCCTACTTGGGATTTAATTTGCTCTTTTTTCCCCCTAGTTTCCTAAGGTGTAAACTTAGATGATTGAATTTAGATTTTTCTTTTCTAATATAAGCATTCAATGTTATACATTTCCCTCTAAGCACCGCTTTTGCTGCACCCCACAAATTTTGATTACTTGTATTTTTATTTTATCTCAAACTATTTTACAATTTTCCTTGAGATTTCTAAGACCCATGTGTTATTTAGAAGTATGTGTAACCTCCATATATTTGGAATTTTCCAGTTTCTTTTTTCTTATTGATTTCTAGCTTAATTCCATTGTGATCTAAGAACTGACACTGTATGAGTTCTATTTCTTCTTCAAGTGTGTTTTATGGCCCAGAATGTGTTCTATCTTGGTTAATGTTCCATGAAAGCTTGAGACGAATGTGTTTTCTGCTGTTGTTGGATGAAACAGTCTACAGATGTTAATTATATACAGTTGATTGATGGTGTTATTGAGTTCAACTATGTTCTTACTGATTTTCTGCCTGCTGGACCTATTCATTTCTGAGAGAGGAGTGTTGAAGTCTTCAGCTATGAAAGTGGATTCTTATTTTTCTCCTTGAAATTCTATCAGTATTTCTCCCAGGTAGTCTGATGCTCTGTGGTCAGACACATATAAGTTAAGAATTGTTATGTCTTTTTTGGAGAATTGATCTGTTTGTTATTATGTAATACCTTTCTTTCTTTGATAACTTTCTTTACTTTGAAGTCAGCTCTGCCTGAAAATAATATAGCCACTCCTGTTTTTTTATTTTTGACTAGTGTTAGCATAGTACATTTTTCTCCAACCATTTACTTTTAATTCATATGTATCTTCATATTCAAAGTGGGTTTCTTTTAGACAGCATATAGTAGGGTATTTTTTTTGATCCATTCTGACAATCTTTGTCTTTCCATTGGTACATTTACATCACTGCATTAAAAGCAATTATTGAGGTGGTTGGATTAATTTAACATATTCATTACTGTTGTCTATTTGTTGCCCTTATTCTTTTTCCTATTTTTGTCTTTCACTATGTTTTCTTCCTTTTGCGGTTTGAATTGAGAATTCTGATGATTACATTTTTCTCTCATTTCTTACCATATCAGTTATACTTAAAAAATTTTTTTAGTGGTTGCTCTAGAATTTGCAATATATATTTGCAGCTAATTCAAGTACACTTTTTGTCTTTGTTTGTTTGTTTTGCGGTACGTGGGCCTCTCACTGTTGTGGCCTGTCCCGTTGCGGAGCACAGGCTCCGGACGTACAGGCTCAGTGGCCATGGCTCACGGGCCCAGCCGCTCCACGGCATATGGGATCTTCCCGGACCGGGGCACGAACCCATGTCCCCTGCATCGGCAGACGGACTCTCAACCACTGCGCCACCAGGGAAGCCCTCAAGTACACTTTTAAACAACACTATACCACTTCATGGATAGTATGAGTAATTTATAATAACAAAATAATCCTAATTCCTTCCTCCCACTTCTTGTATCATTGCTGTCATTCACTTTACTTATATATAAACCTACATAAGTATATATATACATATATATATATATATATATATATATATATATATATACACATACACATAAACGTATACAAACAAGATATATACCTAAAGCTACATAATTGAACAAACTTTTCTGTTAGGTCAGTTAGTAGTAAGAAAAATAAGTTTTTATTTTACTTTTCTACTTATTCCTTCTTCAGTGTTCTTCCTTTGTTTAATTAGATCCATGTTTCTGATATATATTATTTTCCTTCACTCTAAAGAACTTATTTTAACATTTCTTGCAAGACAAGTCTACTGGCAACATATTCCCTCAATTTTTATTTGCTGAGAAAGTCTTTATTTCTTCATCACTGTTGAAGGATAATTTTGCAGTGTACAGAATTCTAGGTTGGTGGGGTTTTTTTCTCTCAACATTTTAAATATTTCACTCCACTCCCTTCTTGCAAGGAGAAGGTAGAGGTCTTATCTTTTTTCCTCTATAGGCAAAGGTATTTTTACCTTCTGGCTTCCTTTAGGATTTTTTCTTTAATTTGATTTTCTGTAGTTTGAAGATGATATTCCTCAGGCCTAAGTGTAGGGCTTTTTTGGGGGGTGGGGGAGGGCAGGATATTTATCCTGCTTGATGTTCTCTGAGCTTTGTGGATCTGTGGTTAGTGTTTGACTATAATTTGGGGAAATTCTTAGGCATTATAGTTTCAAATATTTCTGCTCTTTTCTTTCTTCTCCTTCTGGTATTCCCATTATGTGTATGTTACTTTTTTTTTTTTTGTAGTTACTCCACAGCCCTTGGATACTCTGTTCTGATTTTTCTCAGTCTTTGCTCTCTTTTCTTTTCAGTCTGAGGATTTTATTGATATCTTCTATATCATAAACTCTTTCTTCAGCCAATGTCCAGTCACTAATGTGCTCAGTAAAGGCATTCTTCATTTGTTAAGTTTTAAATTTCTAGCATTTCTTTTTGTTTCTTTCTTAGGATTTTCATCTCTCCGCTTATATTGCTCATCTCTTCTTGCCTGCTGTCTACTTGATCCAAGAGCCCTTAGTGTGTTAATCATAGTAGTTTTAAATTCTTGGTCTGAAAAATCCAACATTCCTACCATGTCTCTTTCTGATGCTTGCTCTGTGTCTCTAAATTGTGCTTTTTGCCTTTTGGTACACCTTGTAAATTTTTCTTGATAGGTGAAAATGATGTACTGGGTAAAAGGAGCTGCCATAAATATGCCCTTAGCAGGACTTTCCTGGCAGTTCAGTGGTTAGGATTCTGCACTTCAACTGCTGAAGGCCCAGGTACAATCCCTGGTTGGGGAACTAGGAACCCACAAGCTGCAAGATGCAGCCCAAAAAAAAAAAAACAAAAAAAGCCCTTAGTAATGTGGTAGTGAGGTGTGGGGGGAAGAACGTGTTCTAGAGTCCTTGATTAGATCTTAGTCTTTCACTGAGCCTGTGTGTCTAATTATGAACTTCAAAAGCATTTCTCAGTTTTTTCTCCCCCCTTAGGTAGGTAGGATGGCTGGAGTTGGGTATTCCTCTTCTTCAGATCAGTTAGGCTCTGATAATACCCCAGCAGGTTAGGCTCTGGTTAACTAGTTTCTCTTAATGCAAGCCTTGTTAAAAAGAACAGAGTGCTCTGGCATATTTCAAAATGTTTTGCTTTTTTTTTTTTTTCATTTCTCCCTTCCAGAAGGCTCAGGGCATTTTTCTCTAATATTTACTATGGGAATCTGGTAAAGCTCCTGAAGGTGGATCTCAGTATATTGTGGACCCTCTATGAGTGGGTCCCCCGGAGTTTTAAACTCTCACTGCTGTCTGCACTGAGCCTCTAGCAATTTGTCACTTACAGTTCAGGTTTTCCTACTCCCGCACCAGTTCCCTAGGGCATTTCCAATCATGAGACTCTGCTCTGGTAAGACAGACTGCCTGTACAATCTTGGGGGCAGTGGCTTGCCCTGTAAACTCACTTCTCTTATGGCTCTAAGAAGAGTTGCGGATTTTTCAGCCTGTTCAGCTTTTTACTGATTAGGACAGAGTGGCAACTTCCAAGTTCCTTGGAACCAGGAACTAGGAGTCCCTATTCACTCTTTCAAATAGTTACAGTATTTTGTTTTAAAACTCAGCTTAATAGTAGTTAGCTTAATGAAAACTCAATATAAGAAATAACTTCAAATGGAGCTATACAAGGAAGGCAGGCCATTCTATGTAAGTAATGGTTTGTAGCTCTAGAATTTCTCAAGCAAAAAATTAACTACCTATCAACGATCCCATGAAGAGATTTCTGACATGTGAGAGAAGGAAAAAAATGACATCTAAGTCAGGGGGCCAAATAAATTTTCATTCACATTGGGAAAAGTGAAAAAGACTAAATGGGAGCACAATAATTATTCTGATGGGTGATAATTGTAAATCTGGACTGCCTCAAGTGAAAAAGGATGTATGGTCACTGAAATTCTTAAGTCTCTTTCAATCTTATGATTTAGAGATTAAGACATGGCAATACATAGCTACATTATTTTCAGAAAGTTTTAATTAGCTTTTATGGGGACTAGATATAACATGAATTCCTCCTCCAATGAATAGAAAAGTCATGGCTCTGGCAGCAAAAATTTAAGTCCCAAGATTTAAGTCAGATGGACCAAATCTAAAGACCAGTTCTGGACCTCTGTCTTTGATGTCATTACCTAAGACTGAAAAGCTGATACTGGAAAATAAAATCATTAAATTAGAAACACAACAATGTTCAAAAAATTAAAATAGGATGTGGATCCAAATACCATATCAGAAAAATGCAAAGCATATCAAGAATTAAATTATGAAATTAGCATAGTTATAGATGACCCTGCTAAATACATGGGGAAAATCAAATCTGTGTAACTACAAAACTATATATATATATAGTAGACAAATAGAGGAACTAATAGAGGAAAAATGCAAAGAATCAGAAGGTTCTACCTGCTTAAGATGAATTATTACTTTGTGCTGTCAGCTAGAAAGAAAGCTCCAGGCTACCCAATTTCTTCTTGATTAATTGGCCTCAGGAGGTAATCCTGCTTATTGTTCTCATCACTTGGTAAGAGGTGTAGGCTTGTAAAGCAGAGATTCCTTTAGTCTAGTCCCAGAGCTGTCTGCATTTAAGGAAACACCTAACAGGAATGCATACCCTTATTGAAGCTGCTCTAAAGTATCTAAGGGCAAAGGCACAACTAGAAAGATATCAAAAAGAAGTGATGTGTGAAAAAGGAATCCCTTTTGTACAGCTGTCCTTTTCATTTTAATCATAAAAGGATAGGGTCAAAAATCAAGGCCTTTGTTTTCCAGTATTTTAGTCCTGAGTAGCAGGCAAGAGAAAGGTTTAACATTTTTTATTCTTAGGTACTCTAAATTTAAATCATTTCAAAATCTTCCATTTCTTTGAGAAATGTTTATTTGCTTATGTGAAAAGTGTGGCAATACATGTAATAACAGTACCCATAAAAATTTACAAAATAATTGAAACAATGATTTCTTTTGAAATAATTATGGGATCTGAAATATGTAATATTTATCACAAGCATTTGCAACAAACTATAGTGGTTATATAAAATGCTGGTAATGTTCCAAAGTAAGTTCCATTGTCATATTCTTTATAACAGACTCAACTTTAATGGGTTAATTACTTTTAAAAGGCTGGTATCAACCAAATAATCCAATTTTTTCTTATTTTATTTTATAAGGAGAACTCTATACCCCCAATTTCTTATTGCAGAAACTCTAGTTTCTAGCTTTTCATAAATTCCCAAATTTAATCTTACATCTCTGACATTTCGCTGACTGCTTGTATTCGTGCATCTTTATCTACACCTGAGGGCATTAGGCTTTTGCTTATAAGGCCAACTGCAGGCTCTCACTGTGTCCTTTTTAGGGCAATGGTTACAGAATTCACTGATACTCCTTTACCCCCATAGTAGCTGATATCACAGCCAAGATATTACTCTCTTCTCAACACTTTCACTAACCTCCTAATGCCAGTAATTTGGTCTTTGTCCCTTGGAGATGGCAGAGCTACCAATCAACATTTCTGTCTAGGCCAAAAATTAAGTAAGATTGGGAGGTTCATATCTGAATCTCTTCAGCTCTATTTTTACTTCCTAATTCATAAAGCTGAAAATGAGCAATCTTGGAGTCACAGATATATATATATTTTTTACCCTCTATTCCACAATGTCAAATGCCTTGACAGAGTGGGAAGCGGGGCTGTGCAGATGTCACAGCGGTGGTTATTTGCTCCCTTGATTGACAGCCTCTTCATGGAGAGTAACAAACACTTCACCAAGTATTATATATTGGGGCCTCTATCCATTCAATTGTTTGTTCAACTCACAGCATGCACAGGCATTTTAAAAATAAAAATATACAATACGCATTACTCCAGGCCCTGAGAGGAGAGTGAATAACAAAACAATGTGTACTGCCCTCAAGAAGATGACAATCCAATGGGGTACAAAACATTAAATGATTATATAAATAGTTATTAGGATGTGTCTGAATGAAAAATAAAAGATGCTTCTGTAAAGTAAATAATGAGTTCCCTGAGGAAGTGACTTTTAAAGTGCAACCTGGAGGATAAATCGATGCTAAACAAATGGAGAGAGCAGAATGTCGAAAAGCCTAGCAAAGATTCCAAGTCAGGAGGTGGATGGTGAGGTGGATACACATACCAAAGGTCTGGGGGGCGACTTGTAGGTTTATGTTGTTATTCATGTACCCCTATTACCTCTATTATGTTTACATATTATGACATGTTTTTAGAGGGAAATGTCTTACGTTTTAGTACCTTTGAGTGTTTTTTTTTTTTTCTTTTTTGAATCCGGGCTTATATCACTTTGCATTTCTTTATGTATAGCCAGCCCTGACTCCCTAAGCTATGTAGAGAATAAATTAGGTGAAAATAAGTATAGAGGCAGAAAAAATATCTGAATAGCCTCAATGTTGCATCTTTCCAGTAAAAAAAAAAAAAAGTCAAAATCTTTAATTTCCCCTGACTTGGGCTGCTACCCTCCAGAGCAGATGCATATTAATGAGGCTTTTAATCAGGGCATTTCTAGTTCTAGACCACTAGATTACATATGCACCTAAACTTTTCAGTTGGTGTGGTCAATTATTTGCATAATAATTCTCAATTATTCACAAAATTAATTCTTAAAAATATTTCAATATAACAATTTTTAAATTACTTTTTATAAAATATACAACATATTATTCGAATTGAATACAACTAAATTGAATTTTAAGATTAAGAAGAGAAAGCATATTTTAAGAGATTATGGAGGAAGTTTATGACGTAGAAACAGATGCCACATGTGTAGAATCCACTTGTGAATTTTTTTAACATATGACGAGGCCAGAGAAGTGAGTGTGGAAACTAAAAAGTGATATTGCTTTAATTATGACTACATTTACAAAAATTTAAATAATGTTTCAACGTGAATATTTGAGTACCAGGACTATTTGACATATTGTTCTATAGATCTCATTATTTTCCATAAGATGAGGAAAAGAAATATTTGTTTCTAGGTTTCAAAAGTCAGATATTTTGGCATCTTCTATAAATTAATGTTTGATACCTTTTATAAATTGCTTCTGCATCCTCAATCTAAAGTTAGAAAAATACCTTTAATCCAACATGCATTTTCTTTACTCCAAATCTTCTCTAAATCTATAAATATTGTGCATTACCTTATATAATGCTTTATTTTTCCAGCAAGCATGTTTCTAAATAAAAATTGCTTTTTAGATTACGGACCACAAAGCAAGACACAGCACACGTAGGATATATTATAAACTGATGTCCACAGAATGTCATTTTTCTATTCATATTCTACAAGGCAAGGTATAGCCTGTCTCTGCTTTTATGTCTCTTCAGAACAACAGAACAAGGTGGAATGACTATCTTGTGATTAGAATATGAAGAAAGGAATATTACATTAAAAATAAGATAGCATGAAAAAATAAAAGGAAAGAAATCAGGAGAAAAAAATCAGAAGAGTAGTAAGAAAAAAAATCATATCATAGAATCTCTCCCTTTTTTGCTTATTCAACAATTACTCAGTGCCTACTCACTGCTCCTCTTTGGAATAGGCACTTATGAAATATGCACAAATAAAATACTGATCTTGGCCTTGAGACTTCCTCTCTAGTCAGAAGATTGTGTGGCAGGTCTTGTAGCACATTTTGAACAGTGGCAATACCTCATGCAAAGCACAGATCTCTCAGAAGGTTGTCAATTCATCCCAACAACCATTTTTTTCCATAAAAGATGCAAAAAGTCAGTATGATTTCAAAGGACATTATAATCTAGAGGTAATTATACTTAAATAAAATATATTTATTTAAACCTGATTTAACTAAATAATCAAAATATAATTTAAAAGTAATAACTTTTACTCACTTAGAGGCTTTTAAAAATATAAATATCAGAACTTTAGATTATGGAAATATCAATGAAGAAACACTTTTAGTCCACATTCTTGACTCTAGATTAACTAGCCCTCTCCATTCTCTCTATGCAAGATACTGACTATATGTTAGTGCCTTGACCTTGGTGGTGGCTCTCCAGCCTGTCCACACAACTCAGTGGCTTCCAGCTGACTTGAATGCAATTAATAGACTGTTATGTGTGTTCCTCAAACTGTTTTATATTAGATAAACATGTTATTCTAATTACATATTGTAATTAATACTACCTTAACTAAAAACGTTATTTCTATGGTAACAAAGTTGAATGTTTTGGAATGGTTTAATAAAGACGAGTCAATTTTAAACTTGCTATCTAATTAGGTGTGGGTGGCATGATCGTAAAAGTTTGAGAAAAATAAAATATTTAAATAATTCCACATGTGCTCTCTACAAGGATAACAAGCAAATTTGTGATTTTATATTAAAAGTGATAAAATAATTCTGAAGGCAAATTGTTTTATATTGTATCTTAAGATTCTGGGTCTGCTGTGAAAAATCAAAACAGAGTGCACTGTGGGTGTAGTTTACATACCAAAGATGACAGAATTTTTTAATCAACAGATTTATATTTTTTAAAAAATCTTGACCATTCATAAAACAATTGATAAATAAAGTGTACATTTTTACATTTTAAGATAAAATAAAATATTTGATCTGAATATTTTTTATCCTGTATTTTAATCTTTGTTTCTAAATTAATTGATTATTCACCTTAAAGATGCCACCCAAAACTACTAGAGCTCATCAATGAAGTCTATAACATTGCAGGATACATAATTCATTTACAGAAATCTGTTGCATTTCTGTACACTAACAGTGAACTATCAGAAAGAGAAATTAAGAAAACAATAAATCTAAGAGGGTAAAAGATCTGTAATTGGAAAACAATAAGACACTGATTTAAGAAAATTTGAAGACAACACAGATGGAAAGATAAACCATGATCATGAATCAATGTTGTTAAAATGACCATACTACCAAGGCAATCTATAGATTCAATGCAATCTCTATCAAAATACCAATGGCATTTTTCACAAAGCTAGAACAAATAATTCTAAAACTTGTATGGCAACACAAAAGACCATGAATAGCCAAAGCAATCTTGAGAAAGAAGAACAGAGCTGGAGTCACTTTCTCTGACTTCAGAATATACTCTAAGGCTACAGTAATCAAAATAGTATGCTACTGGCACAAAAAAAGACACATAGATCAGTGGGACAGAGAGTCCAGAAATAAATACACACACTTATGGTCAATTAATCTATGACAAAGGAGGCAAGAATATACAATAAGTATATACAAGTGGTGCTGGGAAACCTGGACAGATACTTGTAAAAGAATAAAATGGGGACATTTTCTCACACCATATACAAAAATAAACTCAAAATGGATTTTAAAATACCTAAATGTAAGACCTGAAACCATAAAACTCCTAGAAGAAAATACAGGCAGCACACTCATTGACATGAATCGTAGCAATGTATTTTTTTTAATGTCTCTCCTAAGGCAAAGGAACCAAAAGCAAAGATTAAGAAATGAGATCTAATTAAACTTAAAAAGCTTTTTCATGGCCAAGGAAACCATCAACAAAAGGAAAAATCAACCTACTGAATGGGATAAGGTATTTTCAAATGATAAAACCTATAAGGGGTTAATATCCAAAATATATAAACACCTCATACAACTCAATATAAAAAAAAAATTTAAAAATGGGCAGAAGACATGAACAAACATTTTTCCAAAGAAGACATACAGATGGCCAACAGGTACATGGAAAGATGCTCAACATCTCTAATCTGAGAAATGCAAATCAAAACCACAATGAGATTTCGCCTGTCAGAATGGCTATCATCAAAAGACCACAAATGACAAATGTTGGTAAGGATGTGGAGAAAAGGGAACACTTATACACTGTATGTGGGAATGTACATTGGTGCAGCCACTATGGAAAACAATATGGAGACTCCTCAAAACACTAAAAATAGAACATATTATCTAGCAATTCCACTCCTGGTTATACATCCAAAGAAAACAAAAACTCTATTTCAAAAAGATATATGCACCCCAAGGTTCATAGCAGCATTATTTATAATAGCCAAGCTATGGAAGCAACACAAGTGTCCATCTAGAAATGACTGGATAAACAAAATGAAAGACACAGAGACACACACAGACAGACAGACACACACACACACAACAAACAGTGGAATAGTACTCAACCATAAAAAAGAAATTTTTCCATTTGCGACAACATGGAAGGAGATGGACCTGGAGAGTATTATGCTTAGTGAAATAAGTTAGAGAAAGATAAATACTGTGTGTTATCACTTATATGTGAAATCTAAAAACTAAATGAATGAACATAACAAAATAGAAACAGACTATAGATATAGAGAACAAAGTAGTGGTTACCAGTGGGAGACAGAAGAGGAAAGGAGTAAGATGGGGGGTAGGAGATTAAGAAATACAAACTCTTATGTGTAAAATAAATAAGTTACAAGGATACATTGTACAGCACAAGGAATATAGCCAATATTTTATAGTAACCTTAAATGAAGTATAATCTACAAAAATTTTACACTGCTATATTGTATACCTGAAACTAATGTATTATAAATCAACCCTATCTTAATAAAAAATAAAAAAGTTTATAGTTTCTGAAAAAAATAAATTGGTCATTTACTTGTTCTAATAGCATCAGCAAAAGAGTATTGTAAAAGAAATAATGATTTAGTTCTAGACATATACAGAGATGAAATATTAAAGAGAGTACACATACTCCATTTTAAAAGATTTCCTTGGAAACCTTCAAGATGTTGGAGGAGTAAGACGTGGAGATCAACTTCCTCACTACAAATACATCAGAAATACATCTACGTGTGGAACAACTCCTACAGAACACCTACTGAACACTGGAAGAAGACCTCAGACTTCCACAAAGGCAAGAAACTCCCCATGTACCTGGGTAGGGCAAAAGAAAAAAGAAAAAACAGAGACAAAAGAATAGGGACAGGACCTGCACCTCTGGGAGGGAGCTGTGAAGGAGGAAAAGTTTTCGCACACTAGGAAGGCCCTTCACTGACAGAGATGGGGGGGGTGGCTGGGGGGAAGTTTCAGAGCCACGGAGGAGAGTGCAGCAAAAGGGGTGCAGTGGGCAAAGTGGAGAGCTTCCCACACAGAGGATTGGTGCCCACCAGCACTCACCAGCCTGAGAGGCTTGTCTGATCACCGGCCGGGACGGGTGGGGGCTGAGAGCTGAGGCTCCAGCTTCGGAGGTCAGATCCCAGGGAGAGGTCTGAGGTTGGCTGTGTGAACACAGACTGAAGGGGGCTAGTGCATCACAGCTAGCTGGGAGGGAGTATGGGAAAAACTCTGGACCTGCCTAAGAAGCAAGAGACAATTGTTTTGGGGTGCACGAGGAGAGGGGATTCAGGCCACCGCCTAAACAAGCTCCAGAGATGGGTGTGAGCCGCAGCTATCAGCATGGACACCAGAGACAGACATGAGATGCTAAGGCTGCTGCTGCAGCCACTAAGAATCCTGTGTGCAAGCACAGGTCACTATCCACACCTCCCCTCCCGGGAGTCTGTGCAGCCCACCGCTGCCAGTGTCCCGGGATCTAGGGACAATTTCCCGGGGAGAACACATGGTGCGCCTCAGGCTGTTGCAACATCATGCCAGCCTCTGCCACTGCAGGCTTGCCCCACATTCTGTACCCCCCCTCCCCCTAGCCTGACTGACCCAGAGCCTCCTAACCAGTTGCTACTTTAAACCAGTCCTGTCTGAGCAAAGAACAGATGCCCTCAGGTGACCTACACACAGAGACAGGGCCAAATCCAAAGCTGAACCCCAGTAACTGTGTGAACAAAGAAGAGAAAGAGAAATTTCTCCCAGCAGCCTCAGGAGCAGTGGATTAAATCCCCACAATCACCTTGGTGTACCCTGCATCTGACTGAACCAAGAAAAAATACAAAATATAAACAGACAAATCACAAGCACTAAAATTGAGACTGTGGTTAAAACTCTTCCAACAAACAAAAGCCCAGGACCAGATAGCTTCAGAGGTGAATTCTATCAAACATTTAGAGAAGGGCTAACACCTTTCATTCTCAAACTCTTGCAAAATATAGCAGAGGGAGGAACACGCCCAAACACATTCTACAAGGCCACCATCACCCTGACACCAAAACCAGACAAAGATGTCACAGCGAAAGAAATCTAGAGGCCAATATCACTGATGAACATAGATGCAAAAATCCTCAACAAAATACTAGCAAACGGAATCCAACAGCACATTAAAAGGATCATACACCATGATCAAGTGGGGTTTATCCCAGGAACGCAAGGATTCTTCAATATACACAAATCAATCAATGTGATACACCATATTAACAAACTGAAGAATAAAAACCATATGATCATCTCAATAGAGGAAGAAAAAGCTTTTGACAAAATTCAACACCTATTTATGATAAAAACCCTCCAGAAAACAGGCATAGAGGGAACTTACCTAAACATAATAAAGGCCATATATGACAAACTCACAGCCAACATTGTTCTCAATGGTGAAAAACTGAAACCATTTCCACTAAGATCAGGAACAAGACAAGGTTTTGCACTCTCACCACTATTATTCAACATAGTTTTGCAAGTTTTAGCCACAGCAGTCAGAGAAGAAAAAGAAATAAAAGGAATCCAAATTGGAAAAGAAGTAAAGCTGTCATTTTTTGCAGATGAGATGATACTATACATAGAGAATCCTAAAGATGCTACCAGAAAACTACTAGAGCTAATCAGTGAATTTGGTATAGTAGCAGGATACAAATTTAATGCACAGAAGTCTCTTCCATTCCTATACACTAATGATGAAAAGTCTGAAAGAGAAATTAAGGAAACACTCCCATTTACCACTGCAACAAAAAGAATAAAATACCTAGGAATAAACCTACCTAACGAGACAAAAGACCTGTATGCAGAAAACTGTAAGACACTGATGAAAGAAATTAAAGACGATACAAACAGATGGAGAGATATACCACGTTCTTGGATTGGAAGAATCAACATTGTGAAAATGACTATACTAGCCAAAGCAATCTACAGATTCACTGCAATCCTTATCAAACTACCAATGGCAGGTTTCACAGATCTAGAACAAAAAATTTCAAAATTGGTATGGAAACACAAAAGAACCCGAATAGCCAAAGCAATCTTGAGAAAGAAAAACAGAGCTGGAGGAAGCAGGCTCCCTGACTTCAGACTATAGTACAAAGCTGCAGTAATCAAGACAGTATGGTACTGGCACAAAAACAGAAATATAGATCAATAGAACACGACAGAAAGCCCAGAGATAAACCCATGCACATGTGGTCACCTTATTTTTGATAAAGGAGGCAAGAATATACAATGGAGAAAAGATAGCCTCTTCAGTAAGTGGTGCTGGGAAAACTGAACAGCTACATGTAAAAGAATGAAATTAGAACACTCCCTAACGCCATCCAAGAAAATAAACTCAAAATGGATTAGAAACCTAAATGTAAGGCCAGACACTATAAAACTCTTAGATGAAAACATAGGGAGAATAGTCTTTAACATAAATCACAGCAAGATCTTTTCTGACCCACCTCCTAGAGGAATGGAAACAAAAACAAGAACAAACAAATGGGGCCTAATGAAACTTAAAGTTTCTGCACAGCAAAGGAAACTATAAACAAGACGAAAAGACAGCTCTCAGAATGGGAGAAAATATTTGCAAATGAATCAACAAAGGATTAATCTCCAAAATATATAAAAAGCTAATGCAGCTCAGTATTTAAAAGCAACCCAACCAAAAAATGGGCAGAAGACCTAAATAGACATTTAGAAGACAATAGAAGACATACGGATGGCCAAGAGGCACATGAAAAGCTGCTCAACATCACTAATCATTAGATAAATGCAAATCAAAACTACAATGAGGTATCACCTCACACCAGTTAGAATGGGCATCTTCAGAAAATCTACAATCAACAAATGCTGGAGAGCGTGTGGAGAAAAGAGAACCCTCTTGCACTGCTGGTGGGAATGTAAATTGATACAGCCACTATGGAGAAGAGTATGGAGGTTCCTTAAAAAACTAAAAATAGAACTACCATACGACCCAGCAAACCCATTACTGGGCATATACCCTGTGAAAACCATAATTCAGAAAGAGTCATGTACCACAATGTTCACTGAAGCTCTATTTACAATAGTCAGGACATGGAAACAACCTAAGTGTCCACTGATAGATAAATGGATGAAGAAGATGTGGCACATATATACAATGGAATGTTATCCTTAAGAAGAAATGGAATTGAGTTATTTGTAGTGAGGTGGGTGGAACTAGAGTGTATCATACAGAGTGAAGTAAGTCAGAAAGAGAAAAACAAATACCGTATGCTAACACATATATATGGAATCTAAAAAAAAAAAAATTGTTCTGCAGAACCTAGAGGCAGGACAGGAATAAAGATGCAGACGTAGAGACTGGACTTGAGGACACAGGGAGGGAGAGAGGTAAGTTGGACAAAGTGAGAGAGTGCCATGGACATATATACACTACCAAATGTAAAACCGATAGCTAGTGAGAAGCAGCCCCATAGCACAGGGAGTTCAGCTCGGTGCTTTGTGACCACCTAGAGGGGTAGGATAATAAGAGTGAGAGGGAGACCCTAGAGGGGTTGGATCATGAGGGTGAGAGGGAGACGCAAGAGGGAGGAGATATGGGGATATAGGTATATGTATAGCTGATTCACTTTATTATAAAGCAGAAACTAACACACCACTGTAAAGCAATAATACTACAATAAAGATGTTTAAAAAAAAGATATTCTTGTCTAAAATATATATTTCATCCAAATTTTTAAGGTAGTTTTAACTGTGCCTTAAAATTGAATGCCTATTACTGTTTGCACAAAGGTTGGAAGATGTAGATCTTAAAACATTAAAAAATTTTAAATATTCTTCAAAAGACATTTCCAGCTTGTAATGGTAGACAATATAGGAACTGATAGACCTGTCAAAACCTTTCCTCGATAAAAATCATTTGGTTCTCTTGGAAGTTTTCCCACCAATCCAGTATACACAACAGTAGAATTATTAGCATCGAATATGAATACTTTTATATTTTAAAAATATTATCCAGGGCTTCCCTGGTGGCGCAGTGGTTGGGAGTCCGCCTGCCGATGCAGGGGACGCGGGTTCGTGCCCCGGTCCGGGAGGATCCCGTGTGCCGCGGAGCGGCTGGGCCCGTGAGCCACGGCCGCTGAGCCTGTGCCATGGCCGCTGAGCCTGCACGTATGGAACCTGGGCTCCACAACGGGAGAGGCCACAACGGTGAGAGGCCCGCATATCGAAAAAAAAAAATTATCCAAAGCTAGAGTCAGCCTCTCTTTTAAAATTTTTATATTTGGTTATATAGATTTAAACTACCTACTACATGGTAGGATATGCCACCATGTGTTTCCCAAGAACTTGATAATTCTTACTTTGCTTTCACGCGTCCTTAGCAATTTAACACCAAATTCCTACTTGACAGATTTCTTAATTTCTGCAGCATCTCATCTCCTATAACTGTCCCCTTCTTTCTGCTCCACATAAACCTAGATACAGAATAAGACAGTAGTTCTCACACCGTACCCTGTGTCAGAATCACCTAGAGGCCTCCTTCAAGCACAGAAAGCTAAGCTCTACTCAGAGTTTCTAATTCACTACATCTGGTTAAGCCCTGATAATTTGCATTTCTAACAACTTCCCAGGTGATGCCGATGTTGCTGTTTCAGGCACATATGTTGACAATCACTAAAATATAAGAATTTTTCCTTGATTTCCCCCAAATCATTCATACAAAGCATTTGCTTATTTGGTATACTCCATTAAAGACTGGGCCAAAGACTTTTTATTGCACCTGCATGTATAAATTAATACTGAATAGTAAATCTCTGGATTCTAATAGATTCTTTGGTCACATTATAATGAATTTCTTACGATCCTTTATTTACCATGAGTACCAGCTTTCCCCACTCCAGCTTGGTGACCTCCTTTTCTTTTACCTTCTCCCCTCTTGCTGTTTGACCCAGTACCAACATTCTTCTTAACTCTTTATAAAGAGAACTTTAACACTGTTTACACATCATCTTTACAAACCATCAGTTCAGGGATCAAAACTCCTCATCCAAAATGGACTTTCAAAGTATTTGGGTGGATGGGGGCAAGCCTCCTAAAAGATTAATACCAGCTAATTCAATAACATCTTTCACTTTTCTATACAAAGATGATGAGTTCAGGTTTGTTCATCTTCATTTGGAATGCTATTCTTGTAATGTGGGACTGAGATAATAGAAAACTAGTAACTGCCTCTTCTTGTGAACTCAGGGATGGTAGAAAGTAACCAACTCCCTGGTGAATGAAAGGGAGAAATGCATTTTTTGGGGCAGTTATTACAGTGGTGGCACAGCTGGTAGCAGACTCGATTCAACTGGGTCACTATTGGATTCATTAGTGTCAACATATTCATAAAAAGTGGAGCGAAATAAAAACATACAAAGTCAATTATGCATATGAATGAGCCAAGAGAAAAGCAACCTACAAAATAAGATGAAAAACTTGCCACTAAGCTGAAGGATGGGTAGACAAGGTTACCTGTACAAATTCACTAGGACGGTGGAGGAGACACACTCCCTTATATTGACTACACTACACTTGTAGGAAACAAGTTATTGGACATTTGATGGAAACAACTAATAATCCCACCTACCAAGTAAAATAGCATTTTTATTCTGATTTATGCATGAGTAGGTGTATTTGAAGGTTGATTCCAGTTTATAGCAATAATTTCACTTTCACATTGAAAAATATTTTAAATAATCACATAAAGAATTTTTACATGTTTTAAATCATATTATAAATCTTTGGCCCGAGGCCTCTTACCTGTTTCCACCAGGATTCCTCAAGGGGAGAAGAGAGTGAACTTTTGCAGCAGGAAGTCTGAGGACAAAATCCAATGCAGCAGTAAGCATGATATTCCTTTGAAATAGCATAATATATCCTAAATTTTCATTGTAAGTTGGTATCTTACTGCCTAATATATTTATTTTTGACTTAATATCAGTTTAATCAGGAAAAGATAAGCTTGCTCTCACGTTGGTATTAACCTTGGAACTGAACTGCATTCAAAGACATACCTTACTGTCAGTTAATGCAATGGAAAAGCAAGTTAAATATTTATTGATCTTTCTTAGAGAATGCCAAATGGACATCCTAGCTATAACACATAAACAAACAAACTTGCTGAGTCGACTTACTTCTTTCTCACCTTCCATAGTAGCTTTTTCCCAGAATCCTCTTCTTTCCCCAGATGTAGAAATTCACTGAAGTTAATTACCCACCATGATTCAGCTGGTTTGCAGCAGGTCTATGAGTGATCGATCATAAGAAAGATGAGGTCTAGCAATGCCCCAGCTGTACTTTCCTTTGTAATAATCTGCTTGTTTGCAACACTAATTATAGGGACAATACCCTTTTTGAGATTGAATTTGTATCTTATTATTTTTATTTCCTTGCAAGTACAATGTTTAGGTTTGGATTCAAAAGTCCTTAATGTTAATTTTGGCTGTTTCATTTACTAGGTGTGTAATGTTAGGTAAATCTCACAATTTCTCTAAATTTCTTGTTTGCTCTTACATGAATACAGAGCTAACATAACAGGACCCTCAAGTTAGTTAATAAGTATGAAAATGTGTGTAAGGTAAAATACTAAACAATTTAAGTTATTATTTCTGAATATTATACAGGAATGCAAGGGCAATCACATAAACATGAAAGTATGGTGATAAAAATCATGTGTATTTTCTAAAATATAGTAGGGCTTAATGGAATTTTAAGAGTACCATTTATATATATAGCAGAAAAGAGAAAGTCTTGACATAATACATGAATGAGAATATAGTATTTAAGTAGTGTTGCCTATTCCAACCTGAAAAAATAAAGCATTTTGCCATTTGCAATATTTAGAAACTTTAAAAAATCAGAATTTTTATAGAATTAAATAAGATAAATTGAGTGTCAGAAGTCAAAATCACTCAGGTGGAGACATTTTAAAAACACACATTGAGATCAGTGTTTTAAAATCAATATAATTTCAACAAATGTCTTCTATTAATGACTGCCAATTCTACTTTACTAGCTTGTTGATATAAAGCCATTTTTCTCTACTTATATCATGCACTGGAATCACCTGGAGAGACTGTTGAACCACAGATCTCTGGGCCCTACTGGGTATTTTTAATTCAATGCATCTATGCTGAATTTTTTTTTTTTTTTTTCGGTACACGGGCCTCTCACTGCTGTGGCCTCTCCCATTGCGGAGCACAGGCTTCGGACGCGCAGGCTCCGCGACATGTGGGATCTTCCTGGACCGGGGCATGAACCCGCGTCCCCTGCATCGTCAGGTGGACTCCCAACCACTGCGCCACCAGGGAAGCCCTGTGCTGAATTTTTAACGCTTTCCTAGGTGATTCTAATGTTGCAGGTTTGGGGACTACACTTTGAGGACCACAGATATGAACGCTAATGGATTTACAATGATGAAGCAAAGCACAGAGGAATGGCTATTGAATGCTATGAAGAATCTCATTCCAATGTTCACCACGTGTGCATTGTGATCTTAGAGGTATATAGTGTACATTGCTCATTCTTCTCAACTGTGCAATAGATATGTATTATTATTCTCAAGATACATGATTTACTCTGACTGTACAGTATTCCTTGTGGAATGCAAACTAAGTGTACAAACTGCTGAGAAGATCTCTGGGGGGAAAAAAAAAAGCAAATGCTGATTTTGCTTTGCACTCCACTTTTTAAAATACTGTGTTTTCACATCAGTTTTATGCACCAATAACTTAAGGCTCAAGAACACTATTACTCTAAGCTTATACTTTGGTGTGTTATAAGTCAGGATACAGAGTCAGCTACTATAAGAAAGAGGCCTAAAAATACAGTTGAGTAAATAAACTAGAAGTTTGTGCCTTTCTCATTTTAGAATATAAGTGTAGGCAGGCTCTGGCTGATGACTACTTCTGGGCCAGCCAGCTCTACACAAAACATGACTCCATCTCTGTATCAAAGTTAGCATCTGCAGTTGTGGTTCCTTGGTCAGAAGAAGAGGAAAAAGTGGAGTCAGGGCACACAACTTGTCTTTAAGTTGAAAATGACCAGTGAATTGTGCACATCACTTCTATTTATATACCATTGGTAAGAACTTAGGTAGACACACCTGACTGCAAGACAGGCTGGGAAATAAGCCCAGCTCAAACCCAGGGAGGCTGGGGAGCAAGTGAAGAGGGAGAAGGGAGGGGTAGATTCCACTACTAAAATGAAAAAGGGTGAGAATGGATCCTGGGGGACAGTTTAACAGTGTCTACTACAGGTGGAAATATAACAGGTGAAATAAAGCAGTTGCAACTTTCGTGGAAATAAAAGACCTTGAATAGATTTAACGGTTTAAAGCATTTCTGAAGGAGGCAACTTGCCTAAAGAGGATTGCAGTATTTTAAATTTAACATTCCAGAGATGAATTAATGGTGCACTTTTTTTTTAAAGAAAACAATTTAACTTTAGAAAAGACACTTCTCTTCTTTCCCTGGATGGTTATATGTTTCTGTGTATGGGTATGTGTTGAGGAGGTGAAAGGAGAAAATAGTGATAATATTGTGAAGTATTTTCCCTTTTATTTATGATAAAATACAATTCATATATCTAATAATAAAGAGAAAATTTTATTTTATTTCATTATTGATAAGTAGAAGTTGAAATTATAGTAGAATTTTAAAGACCAACTTTTTCCCCTATTTTTATGTGTTTAAATATGTGCTAGGAGACTTATGGGAAAGCATGCATCATTGCAGCTCCAGTTCCTTTACATAAACCAGTCTAATCACCTTTATTTTTGCCTAAATGAATGTCCTGTTCAAAAGTGATTTTTATTACCTTTCTCTACCGCTATTTTTTTCCTCACTGTTCTTACACCTAGATTTCATTCTCATTCCTCTGAAGAGATTAAAATTTAAAAGTTCATTAAAGAAACTTGCCCATATGTTTCACTAAAGCAAGGTAAACTGGTATTTATAGGCACACTGACCTCTTTTCCACTGAGAAAACAAGGAATCATGTTAGTAGAACAAGAGCCTAAACTATACAGTCTGTTCTACAGTGCATTTAATTGTAAGGGTGGGTCATGAATATCTGAGTATGTGATTTCTTCTGAGAAAGTCACAGGACATTTATATATCAAAATAATAATACTTGTCTCAACTCAACTTTTATGACTTTGTAGAATTACAGGGTATAGAATAGCTCCTTCCAGGTGTATAAACTTCCTCCTGTGAAATCTGACACTTTACATAGTGCTTTAACACCTATAAACTCCAGAGGTAGTGACAGTTTTCTGTACTTTTGTACAATATTCCATTAGCAAAATCTTGTTTCATGTATGTGGAAAGCTGAGAAGAAAGTTGGGACACCATGACAAGATCTGATTCACATGATAGTCTGAGCTGTGTGACAGACTGGGAGCAGTGTTGTTACATATATTTTACCACATAAAAAGCTGGAAAGCTGACTACAGCAACAGTGATGGCACTGCCCTGCCTCCATCACTCGTGAAATTCTGGCTCAGCTCTTGCAGAAACTACAGAAAGTATCACCAACCATTCCCTTTCAAATCATGGTAAGAGTTTTAAACTCCAACCCAGCACAGTGGACATTATCTCTGCAATGATTCTGCATCTGCTTAGGGAAGAAACTCCGATAAACAGTCGACTCAAGTAAACATGTGTCCCCATGAGAAAAATTAGTGGGCCAAAAAATCCTTTTTAAATCTACATATAGAAATAGGATGGAGAATGGGACAGCCAACCACTCAGAACAATAAAAAAATGTTGACTTTGGTGATATGGAAAATGTTGATGATGTGATAAAATATCATGAATTGCACAGTATTAATTACAACTCACATTCAAATATATCTATAGCAATATCTATAACATTTATACCAATATCTGTATCTACAACGATGATCACTTCGAATTAAGCATCAAGCCAGGAAAGACTGCATTTATCTAATCAACAAGCTGCAGGTGCATAGTAGTGAAAAGTTGAAGCAAAGTTCTTCAAATTTAAGGATGGATTATTATCATGATGACCTCATGTCTGATGGCAACTATCAATCAACTCTCTAGAGTTTTTTTCTTTAAAATATCAGGTTTTATAATTGTCCTCAAAAAGTAGTTTAATTGTCTGTAGAAAGGATAGTTTAATCTGGAAAATTAAGAATGTTGTTCCAACTATGAATATTATATGGCTTGAGGAGCCTTTAAAAAACTATTATTTCTGAAAATATAAAATTGCCCAAGGTAACTATTGTCTACGTTGTAAAGGAGTAAACAGGCAAAAAAATAAAATGCAATGCTGAGATAAGCAAAGGAGATGTTTAATGGTATTGCATATGAAAGTTATGGCATCAATGTTTCTGTGTAATAGGTGGTCTGTTTTTATATATAACTCATACCCAACCTAGAATGTAATCCAAAATCAGAAGACACTGCAGAATACTATCTTCCATTGTTCTTGCAACATACAAAGGCGAAAAAGAAGAAAAAGGGGGAGTAGGAAGAAGAGGCAGAAGAGGCAGATGAGAAGAAGGCAGAGCAGCAGAAGAGGAGGATAGGAAGGAGAATAAAGCATCAAACTAAAAGGAATAGAGGACAGAGATTAGAGAAGTACTGGAAGCCCCAGAGTCACAGAAGTAGTGAAGAAAAATCTATTGAGAAACAAGAGGCAATACATGCCTAGATCTGCCTGATCCAGGGAAGTGAAATCTATTTAACAACACACGTGTTAAGAAGTTTGGAATAAATTCGAATTATTGCTGTGGGAAGGCAGTTTCTTTATAGAAAGAACTTGGTATCTTACTTAGGAATCTATTAAAATACAGGAAACTACTACCTGATGCAAGCAGTATAAGCCATGTTTAAAATCACTAATATTTTGTGAGTATTTTCTGTGTTCTTGTCTCTGTGGAAATCGCCTTAAGAGTATTACTTGTTTAGTTTCCATAAAACCCTACGAGGTAGAAAACTGAGTAAAAGTAATACACAATGAGGCAAAGTTTGGTAAAAGTGGAGCCTGATCTAGAGTTCTCCGATTGATAATTGAGCTGAAATCTGAAGACTGAGCAGGAGTTAAGGAATGAAAATGGTTGGACAGTCTTTGCAGAGGAAAATGATATAGTATATGCAAAGGTTCTGTGGTTACAGGGAGTATGCCTTCTTCAAGAAACTGAAAGAAATCAATTTGCCTGAAACAATAATAAGTTGAAAGAATAGAAAGAATAATGTGTGAGAATGGAAGAACATTGTTACAGGCTATAGAAATCTTAACAGTCTCAACATGTTTAACAGTCTCTTAAAGTCTTGTCATGTTATAATAATACAATATTAGAAATACCCAGTTTTGTTCTAGGTTATTTTTTTTTAGTACCATAGGAAAAATAAACTTCACACAAAAAATATTTATTAAGATGATTTTTCATAGGCTTATTGACTTAATATCCCAATGGTTATTTTCAGTCCCTACTTTATTAAAACATAATTATTTTTGTTTTGGCTAATTCATGTGAAGTTTTTCTCCCATATTTGGATCTTTGTCCTCTAACCTTATTTGCCTACATTGCATAGCTAAGCTTTATTCCCTTTTTCCTGTTAGTAAACCTCCTGGCCCATGAAATCATTAGCATTAATATGTCCAGCATTTACATCTAATATTTATAAAATAGCACTTATTTAGAAAACAAGGGTATATCACTAAGTAAAATTACACTTGAGGAGAACTAATTATTCATCTATGGAGAACTTTGAAGTTAAGTAATATATTAAAAGATAATAATTTTAAATGGGAAACATAGAGAGACTGAGAGGTGGAGGATCTCACTTGAAATTAACGTAAGATATGTTCTAGTAGATAAAAACATAGTATCCTCTAATTTCAGAGAGATTAAAACAGAGACAATTACTTTGATCATTACCTGTCAATCAGAAATGTGGGCACTTGCAAGTGCTACCATGACCACTGCCACCACCAAATCCCCATTTCTCATTACCAACAATCTGCATTATCTGGTAGGATATCTTATACAACACAAACTTTGATATTCATTGAGTCAGTGGGAGCTCTTGTTAAAATGCATATTCTGATTCAGCAAGTGCTGGAAGTAGCTGAGATATGTATCTCTGACAGACTTCCAAATGTTGCTAATGCTGCTGGTCAGTGGACCACATTTTGAGTAGGGAAGCAATAATTCACATTCCATTTTCCATGACAGCATCAAAATGGAATAATACATACATATTTTATTGTGAACTCTGGGTGGAAAGGAGGTAGTCATGAGTAGAATTTTGACTAGTATCACTCAGTCCTGAGGGTCAGAGTGCAGCAAAGAGGATACAGGAACAAGTGGAGGGAGAAAAGCAGTATTGCTGCCACTCACTCCACTTGCTTCTTAGCAGAATAATGATAGGGACACTTTGAAGTCCGAAAGATATAACTTTCTTCAAAACTCCATTTGGAGTGATACTTGTATCAAACTTAGAAGACAAGCAAATCAAAAATTTACTTTATTATGAGGTTATAAAATTAAAAAGAGTTAACATTTATTTATTGCTTCAGATGTTCCAGATATTAAGTTTGGTGTGTCATATGGATTGTCTCATTTATTCTTGACAACAACCCCCTGGGCTAAATTAAATGATTATGTCATTGTAATGTTGAGGAAATTAAGGCACAGAGAAGTTAAATCACTTACTCAATGGGCAGTAAGTGGAATGTTTGCAACTACATAGTCTGATATCTCATATAAATACGATCATTACTTTCTATGACATCTTTGGATTAAATAGAACTAAAACACTTGTACCCATCATAACTGAATTCATGTTTCTTCTGGGGGTTAGGTTATGGCATTGCCAACTTGCTTAGATAATAGTATTTATCTGTTCCTTAGAAGAGAGCAAAATTTTAAAGGAATGGGACTTAGGGCAGAGAGGCTGGAAAACTATATTGGAGTACATAGAAGTTATTTTGTGTATTTAAATACACAAGTTTTGTTCTTCTCTTATTTTTTTTCCAACCAACTTAGGGCAGAGAGGCTGGAAAACTATATTGGAGTACATAGAAGTTATTTTGTGTATTTAAATACACAAGCTTTGTTCTTCTCTTATTTTTTTTCCAACCTTTACTTTCCTTACCATTTTTTTCATCTTTTTAAAAAGCTTTCTTAAATTACTTTTGCAATAAGACAGGATGTAGCTAAATAAATGCAAAATCAAATAATTGCACATTTTGCCCACACAAAATGAGCAATTTACTGAGAAGCAGAGGATGAAAACAAAGCCATTCAGCAAATTAAAAGTGTTAACTATGTCTCTTATCCATGTTCTAGACCAGCTGGTAGGCATCAAACACTCATCAAAGAACAAAGAGGCTGACACAAGATCAAAGCTCAGATGTCATTGAGGTTCTTTCCACATTTTCAGTACTTTCCACATTTTGTTATAGTCCAGAACCAGATGAAGTCACAGACCAATTCCTTGTCAATTCTGTAGGAGACAACCGTCTCATTTATTCTTCAAAGTCCAGTTTAGGTCACATCATGGTGCCCTAGATTCATCTTTTCCCTTCTCACATTTCCTAGTACCTAATGTGTGTATCAAGTACTTAGGCACTGGAATGCTAATATCTTTTATTATCTTTTCTTTGCTTTCATTATCTCTTCTCCACAGGCTGATTATAAGCTCTGTGAGGAACAAGTGTGTCATAGCCTTCTCTTGCTTTACTCCGTAACACCTAAAACAATGCTTGTAAGACTTAAGATTAAGTCTTAAGATTAATTAAGGAATAATTAATTATTATTAAGACAGGAATAAATGTTCTCTAGTAACCAGAAAAAGAAACTCTTTGTTTTCTTACTCAAATATTTTGGTGTAATCCTCTTTAAAAATATATTTCTAACAGTGTTGTATGGAACAAAAATGGTTATTGTCTTTCCCACCTGAATTTAAAAACCCATAAACAGGGCGTTCTGGGAAAAAGATATTTTCATAACAAAATATGTTTTCTCAGTCAGTAGCTTATTTCACCATTAATTTTAATTGAGGTAATTTGGATTTAGTCCATTCTGCCTTTTCAAATGTAAATCAAATATATATAATTGATATGTTATCTTAAAATAATTGATAAGTGTCCTAGTAAAGCTTTTTAAAAGTATATTTGTTTGACATAACAATATTAAGTAGAAACATATTTTAACTGCAAAAGGAAAGATGACCATATTCCTTACCTAACTAATTTAATTACTATTATTTTTATCTCATATTGAATTTATTAAGTTTAAATACTTTAAGGAGCTCATGCATTAAAATATTTTATTATTAACATAATGAAAACCTTTTTTAATGAAGGTAAAAAAAACAATGAATAATTTGTCAAAAGTGCTTATCAAAAGTGTCTACCACCTACATGTAAGTATGTTTACAAATGTTGTGTTTTACCTTTAAATCCCTATAAAGCCCTAAAACAAAGGAAAAATTGATTATTGGCCAATTTGTTAAAGGATTGTCAGTTCTGCATTACTGATAAAAAAATTGAAGAAATCCTTTTTAAGCAAGTATTCCATTTCCTACATGCATGCAATTCCTAAATGAATACTGAAAATATTATCATTACATTTAGGAAAAAAGAGATACTATTCAGCTTCCTTGTTCACCTCTTAATAGCTCACACACTACTAGAAAGTACTTGAATACATGCTGAAGAGCATAGTGTAATAGTTCCTGGTTTACATCTCAGGCAGGTTAATAGGTCTTCAGACTTCATTTAGCACCACATTTTCAGACCATCATAAGTTTTAAATTTACTTCCATGCTGACAGTTTAATGTTCGAATAAGCAAGGAGTTAACTTACTTTTAACTTCTAAACCTTAGGACCTCTATCTTAGAGCTATAAAATTGACATTTCAGCATGAATTTTTTTTCATGATGTGTCTTTCAAATGTGCACATGTTACAATGTCTAAAACAGCTGTCCATGTTTACATTAAAAGCCTTTCAAATATATATATTTTTCTTTAGGATTCTATTTGTGCAGAAAGGAAAATAAGCAAATTGACTACTTTTTTACATTCTTCCCTCCTTTTCCCTTCCCTTCTTTCCTTCTTTCCTTTTTGTCCCCTCTCTGTTTTTTGTTCTGATGTTTCTTTCATTTCTCTTTTCCTTCCTTCTCTTTTTTCTTTTCTTTTTTTCTCTTTCTAAGGTACTTCAAAGTAACTTTAGCAATTATTCAAGCAGAGTGAGGGATGCCAGCAGTTTAAATCTGCACTCTGCCTTTAATTCTTGTCAGGGTTTCACATGCATATATCAGAACTGAAATGTTCTACTATATATTATGCTTAACCAACTAGAGGTCAAAGAACTAAATCACTGAATTCATGAAAGTAAAATGTTGTGCTTTCCAATTGCCATCACTTTGGGAGACTCTCACTTCCAATTACCAAAATGACCTTCAAATATGATATTGACCACTTTGTAGTAAAATTTATCATAATTGTTACATGACAATACAAAATAAGAAATGACATGGATAAAAAAGCTGTTATGATGGTAGTAAGATTTTTTTAATCTCAAATAATTTTACATTCAGTTTTCTGCTTGGTTGTGTTTTTCCTGATTCTTTATATTGCCTTTGCCAATATACCATTTATATATTGTTTATAAGATTATATCACTACTTAAATGTGTAAACCTGTTAAAGTTTTAATATAGAGTCATGGATGCGTAAGGATTCACATTTTTTGTTGAAAACTCTTCTATATAGTATGTACTAACATTTCACATTTTATTAATGTGCAAGAGGGGAGCACTTGTAAATTCCAGGTTAGACAATGAAATATTACATCAATCTTTCATAGAACTAATTTGCAATTTCCTTACAATTCTAGGATGTCAGTAAGAAGAGAAACTAATAATCATCACCTGCTTACTATCTGCTAGAAAGATGAAAATAAATAATAATAATTCTGTTCTATAAGACAGAACTTAGATTTTCCCCAAGTGCTTTACTGGGAATAACTCAGTGATTTACTGGGAATTTACTCAGAATAACTCAAGTTGTATTAAAGAGAAACACATTCCAAAGAAATCAGGTAACTGTCGAAATCATATAGCTAGGAAGGAGCAGAATTTGAAAGTAGGACTAGATTGCCTGTCTTCAAAATATTTCCATTGTTATGTACTTATGACTGGTAGGGGGCCTAAAATCATCCAACTCTAGTTTAACACTTTTATTTGCAGATGAAGCCTACAGATGTATCAAGACTTGACAAAGGTCAAAAACCAAAAACCAAAACCAAAACCAACCAACCAACCAAAAAGAAAAAAAAGGAAAACCCCAAACTTTTTGTGATCTTTTCACTACTCTAGCCTTTCTTCCTATATCACATTTACTAAGAGCTCATCACTTAATGAAAACAAGGGGTCGTGCAAAGGCCAGAGCAGTTCTGAAGACCCTATGCCAGAACCCAGTGAAGCCACTTTGCATAAAAATCACTCAATGATATGCTGAGAAACATATTGTAAAAGCTACATTATTTTTCTGTGAATGTTTTTGCTGTGTAAATTACATTTATGCTATTAGGCATGAGAGTAAGTAGATAGTGGGGAAAAGCTGAACAGATAGTCTAAAGTATTCAAGGAATAAACAATTTCTACTTGTTTTTGCATGCATTTTTCGAATTATCTTTTAGCGGAATTACTGTAGTCTGCAGATCTGGTTTCCAAAAGTCAGTATAAAAATACATGCCCAGTGTAAAAAAAAAATCAAACCAAACAATGTAAACATCAAATTTTGAAGCTCCTTTTTACCTTTCAATGCAGTTCTATTCCCCTGGTTAAGTTCTATTTACAATTTTGTATCCTCTCAAAATATTTGCTTTGTATTTAGGTCAACAGATAGATATCAGGAAAATTACATTAGTAAAAATTAGTACACTAATTCAATGAAAGGTTAAAAAAATAGCAAAAAATATGTCCAAGAGAGGGACCAGTAGAAAATAAGATGGTGGACTTAAATCCAAATATAGCAGTAATTAGCAGTCTAAACACTTTGCTATGAAGGAAGAGGGTTGTAGACTCTGCTAAAAGCCAAATCCAATTGAATGCTGTTTAAAAAAGGCATATCTAAAACAAAGGGCACAGAAGGTTTAAGCATTAAAATATGGAAAATATGGACAAAGTTAAAAGATGGATAGAGGATATATCTTTTTGTAGACATTTTAAAGACCATTTAGAAGTTAAATTTTTTAAAAAGTAGAAACATGGTAGAATGATGAAATGTTTAACTTTCCAGAAAGATATACCAAATTTAAATTTGTATGCATCCCATAACATAGCCTCTAATGACCAAAAACTTAGAGGAATGTAAGAAGATATAGCCAAATCCAAAATCAAGTGGTAATCTTGCTCAGTAACAGATGAAAAAAACTTCATAATAGCAGAAAAGAAATTTTAGGAAAGATCTAGAAGGTCTGATTAATTTGATGAAAACAAGAGCTAAGGAACATAGTTAGAATCCTACCCACAACAATTGCAGAATACCATTTTTTTCTAAGCAAACGCAAAACACGTAAAAAATTTGATGATTTGCTAGGCTATAAAGTAAGTTTCAACAAATTTCAAAGGATTTTGAAAGCGTACACGTGTTTACAAACCACAATGCAATCAAGTTAGAAATATACAATAAAATATAACTGAACATCACTATATATTTGCAAGTATATACATCTAAATAATCCATGGGTCAAAGAAGAATGCATAAAGGAATTTTAATGAAAATACTACATATCATATCTGTGGGTTGCATCTAAAATTGTGTCTAGAAGAAAAGCTATAGCTTTAAAATTAACATTGGAAGAGCATGAGCTGAAAAGTAACAAGCAAACTGACCACCTTAAAATATTTGAAAGCAAGCACAAAATAAACAAATGTAGATGGAAAGAAAGAACCTAACAGCCTAAATTAATGAAATTTAAAAAATAAATAAAATAGAGGGATAAATAAAAAACAAATATACTTCTTTAAAGTAGGTATTAAACAGCTAATTAAATAATAAAAGGTCCTTGTTCTTTCATATACCAAGATTTGTTTTAAAATTACAGTAATTAAGAGAATAGGATATTAGTGGAGAGATTAAAAATAAACCTGCTGATATAGGTGAATAATATGTAGTCATGAAAATAATAAAAACATTATTTTCTACTAATATGAAAGACCTCTGAGATATATTATTTGTTAAGAAAAATAAGTTGAAGAACAGTGTAGATATGGTATGCTACATTTTATGTAAAAGTAGCTGAAGAATCTATATTTCTATTTGCCTCTATGTGCATTAAAATTATACACAGAAGAATATATAAGAAATTAACATCCATGGATATTTACTGGGTGGTGGGAGAAAGAAGGTAGATATTTAAAAAATATATTAAAAATTGAAAATTGTCACTGGCATAAGAGGCTATCAGTATAAAAAAGGAAAACTAGACCCTTAAATCTCAAAATTAAATTTAGAAATATTACAAGCCTAAAGTGAAAGGCAAAACAATAAAGCTTTATAAAATACCAGGAAAATATTTTAATCACCTTGATTTAAGGAAAATCTTTTAATAAAAGAACAAAAACTATTGCCCATAAAAGAAAATGTTGATAAATTAGACAACATAAAAATTAATAAATTATATTCATCCTCAGATATATTAAAGAGTGAAAAAATAAGCCAAAGAACAAGCAATGATATCTGGATTATATATTATAAGAAAAAAATTAGTATACCAAATATATAAAGAATTCCTATCATTTTGTAATTAAAGAAACAGTTAAATTAAAATTGGGACAATACATATTAAGACACTAGTTTTAACTGCCTAATATTTGACACCATATTTAAGATTTCATTGGGTCATTTATACTTTTTATTCTAATTCTCATTTAAAAACTAAGTCAAAAAATTAGATTGTAACAAAAGAAGAATTTAATTTAAAAATCTGTGAACTGCTGATTTCACTAAATTGCACTACTTTGGTCATTGAAAATATATGTTGAAAGGAATTTTTCAGAAATAATGAAGAGTATCTATTCAGGGATTTTGACTTAGTCTCACTTTTGTTATAAAACGTTTTTCAACTAGGTCTAAAGTCCATCGAAATTCATGTTTAAAGAAAACTCTTGTTTGATGTTGACCAGGTACATAAGAAGTAAATGAGAAAAAAAATAAAACTTGGAAATTAGTGACAAAATGTAGAGATAAATGGAAAGAAGTTTGAGAGAATCAAATAAGAACAATCAATTGAAGTATTAACTTCAAATAATTATTTGAAGCATATGACAAAGAATTCATTGTCTCTTTCAAAAGACTATTTCTATTGCCTCTTTATAGTCTGCCTAACCTTTAAAAATAAGGTTGTATTGAATATCATTATATCATAGCCTGTTATGTTGGTTATTTCCTAAGAAAAACAAACAAACATCATTGCCATGAAATATTCACCTTTGTCAAAGAACAGATATTGCAGGGAAAATAATAAACTGTGCTAGAAATATCTGTACAGACTACTCCCCTCTTATAGGTTAGTAAGCAATGATCATTATTCCAGATCCTCAAGCATATTTCAGTCAGTATTTTGGAAAAGCTTTCTTGAAAAACTCCAACATTTTTCCTTTTAAGTATTCTACACTGTTATTTGAGGTCATAAAAACAAAAGGAGAGCCAGTTCCTATGCCTTTGTCCTTCGTTAAAATAATTTAAAATTACAACAGGATTCAAAAAAGTAACTGAGCCTGCGAAAGGCATTCTGCAGTAGGAGAGTCTCTGATACAAAATGCCTCACCATTTAATCACCTAGAACTTGTCCTTTAATTGAATTTTCAACTTTTCTTTTTTCTTGGAGACTGACTTTGCTTGGATTGAAATAAACAGCATAGGAAGAGGATGATTTCATTTAGGTAGATTTCATATCTTGATGGATTATGAAGGAACACTTACACTTCAGATTTAAATTTTAAAAGGATTTAACAACATTCTACTTAATATTCAGAGAATAACTCATGATTCATAATGATCTTTATAAATTTACTAAAGATTATTTTGTAGCATATCCAATTAAATCTGACAGTAATTTGAAGTAGATTTCCTTTTGATAATGATACTTGCTGATGACACATGATAATAAAATTACTACATAGAATTTGGAGTTTGGTGACGTAAACCACCCCTTTTCTATTTCATATTAGTGTTTTTTGGCAAAAGGAAAAACGATTTTGGAATAATCTTGAATTGTATTTTCACATTTCAACTTTACTAAGTGGTTATTATTAAACAAGTCCAAAGAGATTTCATGTTAATGCTATTTAATAGACAAAAATCCTCCTTTTATAGCAGTTTGTGCTTTAGGGTTTTAAAGTAGACACACAAAACACATGTTGAAATACCATTTAGAGGATGGATGGTTTGTTCATTCCCTGGAGACTCAGGTAATCCTGTAACATAACAAAGCACAGAAATAATGTCGACTATATTCATACCCAAACCATAGACCCTCTCTAGAGAATTTGATTATTATGTCTCACCTACTTCACCTTAAAATGAATTTGTTACCAGGAGAATACATGATTCCAAAGGAAAAATATATATGAGTGTTAAAAAGAGAGAGAGAGAGCACTCTAAACATCTTTTCATTGGAACTTAAGTTTGGAAAAGAGGAGCCAAAGATAATGTCTTTGGATAAGAGTTAAGCCATCATGTTGAATCATTTTGCCAACTGATTTAAGAGTTTTATTGAATGTCTCCACTTTCCTCTTTCCCCTCAAAACTCTTGGGCTTGGCAATATAACAGAATGTTTACTGCACAGATTCTGGACCTAATCTTCCTAGGTTCAAAATCAAGCCCTTTTACTTCCTATGTAACCGAGACAGTTCTTTAAAATTCTTGAGTCTCTCATCCTGAGAAAAATAGTCATCATGATGATAACCATAGTACCTACCTCCATAGTATCAGATTAAATGAACAAAATTTGTAAAGCACTGTTGGGAAGGTAACATTTACCTCTAACCTCTTAAGGCTTTTCAGATGGACCTGAGAATTACATTTACAGAAGACAGATTAACAGAAGAAAAGCATTCACATTTATATGTTTTAGGTGACATAAGAGCCGTCATAAGGAAATAAAGACCCAAACAAGTGGCAAAACCTAAATGCTTTTATACTAGATTGGCCAAAGAGAGGCAATTGTGGAAAAGTGACTAAAATACAGGGAGGCTAAAGGAAGATAAGAATTACTTTAACAAGGTCTGTTTGTATAGAATTCTCTTGGCTTTGACTTCCTATCGAAGAATGTTTCTTTTCTCCTGGTACAGACAGGGCATCTTTTACATGGGAGTTTTTTTTTTTTTTTTTTTTTTTTTTTTGCGGTACACGGGCCTCTCACTGTTGTGGCCTCTCCCGTTGCGGAGCACAGGCTCCGGACGTGCAGGCTCAGCGGCCATGGCTCACGGGCCCAGCCGCTCTGTGGCATGTGGGATCTTCCCGGACCGGGACATGAACCCGTGTCCCCTTCATCGGCAGGCGGACTCTCAACCACTGTGCCACCAGGGAAGCCCTACATGGGAGTTTTTAAACTCCTGCTTTCAGGAAGAAAAAGGGAGATTAGAGTGCCCTTCCTGCATCTGCTATTTTATTAAGTGCCTTTGGTTCAAAATAATTTTTATGCCAAAGTGACATATATTGAAGTGGCGTATTCTGCCACCTTTCAGCACTTAGAACAGCAGCTAGCCCATAATACATGCTCTATGAGTAGTTACTATTCATTTGGAATATGTTAAGAAAACCTTTGTTTTTATTTTTTACTTCTGTTATAAAATTGGAATAATAAAATGAGGCTCTATGTTGAAAAACTCTTGCAAGGAAGATCCTAAATTTTTGGAGACCTAAATAATAGCAACAATAATGATAACAACAAACATAAAAACATAGTATAAAGATAGTATAATTTTTAACTGTCAGGCACTGTGCAAGATGTTATATATATACTTAGTTATTCTTTAAACTTTACATATATCTTGAGAAATAGCTTTTATTATTCCTATTTTACAGAGTAAAAAAGGAAAACTTAATCATTTTTACTAATGTCCAAGTAGTCAGACAAGAAGAAGATAGAAGTAAATAGCTTACTACTTTTCAGGCTTACTTCATGATTTTATGCCATTCCACCATGGACCCTAGGTAATTGTTGTATTGATCCTCCGAATAGCTCTCCATTTACAGCTACCTTCCTTTGTCTGGAATGCAATAGCTCCCTTACTTAGTCTAACTCAGATATCATCTATTTGTGCTACCTTCTCTGATTTCTCTAGGCAGAATAAATTATACAGCACTAGTTGTCCACTGACAGTATATTACTACTATAATCCATTTTGGAACCTGGCTTACATCAGAGTTGATGGTGAACAACGAGAGGATTAGACAGTATTTTCAGGTACTTAATTTATATAGTAAGACTCATAAAGTATACAATATATTTGTTAAATAATACCCTTGGAATGATCATATTGAGAATTCAGAACAATCAATACTATAAGGAACAGAGAGGGACATTGCATTATGATAATGGGATCAATTCACCAAGAAGGCATGATGATATTAAATGTGTATATTCTTAACAAGAGCTTCAAAATTCATGCAGTGAATACTGGTAGCCTGAAAGGAGAAATAGGCAAATCTACAATTATATTTGGAGATTTCAACATGCCTCGCTGAAAAATCACTAGAATAAACAAACAGAAAATAATAAGGCTATGTAAGACTGAAACATCATCAACTTGGCATTGATATTTATGGAACACCTTACCCAAGAAAAGCAGAATATAAGTCAATCCAAGGACACTAAAATGAACAATTTATCAGATATACCATATCTGTGCCATAAAAATAAATCCAACAAAGTTAAAATAATTGAAATTACACAATTTATTTTCTCTCATCATCACTAAGTTCTGTAAATCAGTAACAGGAAGATATCTTAAAATGTCCCAACATTTGGAAACTAAACAACATACTTCTAAATAACTCATAAATCAAAGAGAAAATCAAAGTTAGTTTAAAAAATATTTTGAATTGAGTAAAAATAAAAACAACATATAAAGTATGCAGGTCTTATGGTTCTGGGACCCAATTCTAACCTGTGTGGGTATGGGGAGGTTAGGGGATGGATGTGGAGGTTTCCTCACACCAACAAGCAGTTCTTGGATACCAGCAGGCTGTCTGAGAATTCATCTCAATTCTGACACTACCTACCTGAAGATAGCATCAGATCCCACCAGTTAAGGGCTCCATCCTACAAAACCGATATAGACTTTAAAGTTATAATCAGATTTTCAGCTGCATGGAGGGTCAGTGCCCCTAACCCCTTGAGATGTTTAAGAGTCAACTGTAATTCAGGAATAGCCATATAGAAGAAATGGATAGGGCAAGGTGTGAGTAAAGGGCACAGAACTTCCATGCTCTCTCAGAGTACCACTTTCTTCAGTCAATTCACCAACTGGGAGCTCTCAGAATCCTGTCGTTTTTTGGGTTTTATGGAAGCTTCATTACAAAAGAATGATTGGTTAAATCATTGACCACTGGTGATTGATTCAACCTTCAGCCCCCCTCCCCTCCGTGGAGGTCAGGAGAGTAGGATTTAAAGTTCCTACCTTGTAATCCCCTGGCAACCAGCTCCCATCCTTAGGTGGAATCCAAAAGCCACCTCATTAACAAACAAAAGACACCTTTGTTGCTTTTATCACTTAAGAAATTCCAAGGGTTTTAGGAACTTTGTCCTATAAAAGGGAATGAAGAGGAAATATATATATTTCTTCTTATAAATCACAATATCACAGCAGGGCACAGATAAAGCGATATTTAGAAGGAAATCAATGAAACTAAGAACATAATGGCAATAGTGAAAAATCAATGATACAAAACTTGCACATTAAAAATATCAACAATTAATTTGAAATGGATTATAGACCTAAATGTAAAACCTAAAATTCTGGAAGAAATACAGGAGAATATGTTTATCATCTTGGAATAGGCAATTATTTGTTAGATAGGAAATAAACTATAACATTTTTTAAATTGGGTATGATCAAAATGTAAAAACTTCTCTTTAAGCATTATTAGAAAGTCTGGATACAATCCTTAGACTAGAAAAAAATTTTGCAAAATCCATATAGGGTTAAAGCCTCACTTCAACAATATATAAAGAAACCTCAAAACTCATTATTAAGAAAACAAACAATGCAATTTTCAAAGGGGCAAAAGCTTTGAACAGACAGATCAAAGAAGATATAAGAATAGCAAATAAGCACACAGAAGGAATGGAAGGATGCTTAACATCTTTAATCATCAGATAAATGAAAATTAAAACCACAATGTGAAACCACTACAGACCCACTAGAATGGCTAAACATAAAACCCAACTGAAATAAAAGAAAGAGTAAGAAAAGATTGAAAGTACTGAATGCTGACAAATATGTGTAGTAAGCAGGGAGAACTCTCAGACACTGCTGCAGAAGATGCAATGAAATCATATGTCCACAGAAAGCCTGTTAAAGAAAGTTTATAGCAGCTTTGTTCTTAATTTCCCCAAACTGGAAATGGTCAAAATGGCCATCAACTGGTGAATGAATAAAACATTGCTGTATATCTATGCAAATAAATTCTACTGAGGAAACACAGACATGAACTACTGAAACATGTAATAATACTGAACAATTTAAAAAGCATTATTCTAATTAAGAGAAGCTAACATTAAAGGTCATGTATTGTATGATTCCACTGATATAAAATGTCCAAAGTAGGTATGTCTATAGAGACAGAAAATAGATTAATGGTTGCCAGGGTCTTGGGTGGGAAGAGACAACTGTCTGCAAAGCAGTATGAAGGAACTTTTGGAGGTGATAGTATTATCCTGTATTCTGATTGTAGTGGTGATTTCACAACTTTATATATTTGTTAAAATTCATAGATTTGTGCAGCTAAAAAGGGTGAATTTTACTGTATGCAAATTATATCACTATAAACCTGATTTTTAAAAATATTAGAAAAAAGAAATACAGACTGTCATTTAGCAGTTTTGATATATAAATATTAGAATTAATTAATAAGAGCTCAAAAATATGGAGGGAAGGAAATTATCAAAGATAGAAAAATAATTCCAACAACTAGAGAACATAATTCTCCACATTAAAAAGATCTACACATGTACTCACACACACACAGGAATATAAACACTAGATCCACACCAATGCATTCTTCATGAAAACTCAGATCAAGAAATATAAAGATGAGAATCATCAAATCCTTTATTTGAGGAAAAATAAAAGGCCATAAACAGTATGTCAAAAATCAGAAAGGCATCAGTCATCAGCAAAAGTGAAAGCTAGCAGACAATAGAGCTATGCCTTCAGAATTCTGAGGCAAAATGATTTCTACTTAGATTTACACTTCACCAAGTGTAAGGATGAAACAGGCATTTTTAAACATCAAGCTGTCAACAATTTATTATGTATGAATACATTCTTAAAAATCTACTGGAAGATATGTTTTACCATCTTAAGGGAGTAAATTAAGAAAATGGACATAAGTGCCAGGTATCAAAAAATCTAGCATCAAAATGGTGAAAGAAATTTCCAGTACACTGGAAATTTTATTTGTCTACTCTTGAATTTCTTTCATCATATTTTCTTTCGTATCAGCTAAACAAATTACTGACTTTTTAAATAGCCAAACATTTTGTACTTTGTAGTTTACAGAAATGATTTATAAAGAATAGAATTATTGTTTTTAAATTAAGCTTTATATTCCTCCTCTATCAATATATATATTCTTTGATACATGTAATATATGTTCAATTTCACAGTTATTAGTATTTAAGCTCTTTAAAACAATTTAATAATGTATAATTATGTTCTACATCTACTTAGAATTCTACAAGTTCATCTAAATACTTTATTTTTCTTTAAAATAATTATAAAGTCAAAAAATGGTATATTTAACTGATGAGAAATACTCTCTGCTTTTTTGAAGGTTAGTTGCTTTGGACATATTAAAAACAACCTAATTCATCAATGCCTTGTCAGATTTTAATATGTGATGACAGCCTGTCAATTGACAAGAATGTAGGAAAGCATTTTCTTTACTAAGTTGACATTATAACTTGATGAATCCTGTGTTTCAATGGCAGTCATCTCTTTGCCTTTCAACCAGCATGTTCTATTTGAAATTCAGTTTACAAGACACATTATGATAAAGGTCATTTGTTTAAAAACTCTATGCCCTTTCTCGCCTTTTGACTTTAAATGGAAAACACAAAGCACAATTTCCCACATTCAGAATCTTATATTTTTAGAGTATTTTTATTAGTAGGCTCCCATAATTGCAAATTTTAAAGCTATGCAAAAATCAATATCCTACTATCAAGACCAGTTATTGAAGAAATATTTACTTTGAGAAACCTCATCAGTGATTACCAAATGAAATAAAAATTAATAAATAAATGATGGCAATTTACTATATTGAGAAAGACAGCTTAACTCTTTTTCAAAGCTCTAGATGTATCTTAAATAAAATAAAGTAAGCTTGATTCCAAATCATCTTAAACATTATTTTATATGTAAAATTATGCTATTACCCAGAGTAGGATATAAAATATCCATAATTGGCTTTAAATTATACTGTATCCCTTCAAGCCCCCAAATTTCACAGAATCTCATCTCTCTGTTACCAGTATCCAGTGCTCCTACCTTAAATTTGATTGACTAGTTTGTGCCTGAAGTTGCTTTGATGGAAGCTCCCAAATAATCTCATCCATATTTATGTTATGTGAGGGTTTTTTTGTTAGTTTCTTCTTCAGAGAATGAAAGACAAATCCAAAAGCTCTAGGGAGATGTCTCTCAGGTGACTCTGGAGGTTCACAATGAAAATTTTGACTCTATGAAGCTGTGAGGATGAGGGCAATTATATGTAGAAGGGATTGAGATGCTGAAATAGTCCCCGATAAAATATCTTGGGAATGATAATCCTACATTGCTTCCATGTTTTATTTAAGCATCACCTAAGAGCAAAATCCTCAAGAAGCAGCCAGTATTCACTTGCAGAAATATGTTACTGAACAATACTCACACATATATATGTATTTGAACAATGAGGCAAGGTGTTTTGTGGCTAATTTCATGTTTAGGGGCATAGACTTTGCACACAGAAAGACCTGAGATTGAAAATCTTCCCTTATTAGGTGTATATACTTGGATAAATTATTTTCCTACTTGGAGGTGCTGTTTCTTATCTGTGTGTAACTGTATTTCCATAGCAATTATTTTCTGGATAATTGCTCATGCTCATGCACTGCAGAACATCTAGCTCCTTTTCAGTCTTCCCCAGTTTTTTGGAGACCATAGGAATGTCTCAACTGTGCTTATGAAGATATTTGTTGGCCTCTAGTCTTCTCATGATTTGATATCACTGCAAATAAAAAATGACTTTAGTGGGGTTCCCACTGGAACCCTCTGTAGGACTATTTGTCCCTGTTCTCTCCCATTACACCTCATTTTATCCTCCTCCTCTTTACAGGCCGCCATACCTATGGAAAATCAGTTAAGGTGAATTGGTACCCAGTGGCATCAGTCCACTGGGTCTCCCATAAAACGAGACCCTGAGTCCCATCTGAGGCCCAGTCAGAACCCATAACGGGTATAAAACTAGAATAAGAATTCATATTGTGGAGTTAATGAGGTAATTTATGTACAATTATTACATTTCTTCTGTTCCAAACACTGTAACAGGTACTTATATCCATTAGCATACTTAAAACCTATACAGTGCAAGCTATGCAGAATTATTATTTTCCCTGTTTCACAGATGAAGCAACTAAAATGTAGAGAAATTTGTTCAAATGGAACCGGTCAGCAACTAATTGAGCTAGATTTGAAAACTTGTCTGCTGTCATCTATATATAGCTGAGCCAACAAAGCATTTTTTTCCTCTCTCACTCTCTTTCTCTGTAGTTATCTATCTCAAACTGTCTGATTCAATATATCTAATGATGCAAATTTGTGATAATTTTTTTTGCTGCTGTTGTGTTAATATTTCCAAGAAGCTAAAAAGGCAACAACTCAAATATAATGTTTGGGAAACAAAATTTTATGCTAAGATTATTTTAAAAATAAATATAACAAAAGATATATTTATGACATTGTCTGGAAGACTTTGGAAAAAGTATAAATATCTATCAGAGACATTCAAGATGGTGGAGGAGTAAGACGTGGAGATCACCTTCCTCCCCACATCAGAAATACAACTACATGTGGAACAAATCGTACAGAACACCTACTGAACGCTGGCAGAAGACCTCAGACTTCCCCAAAGGCAAGAAACTCTCCACTTACCTGGGTAGGGCAAAAGAAAAAAGAAAAAACAGAGACAAAAGAATATGAATGGGACCTGCACCTCTGGGAGTGAGCTGTGAAGGAGGAAAAGTTTCCACACACTCGGAAGCCCCTTCGGAGACAGGACGTGGCGGGGAGGAAGCTTTAGAGCCATGGAGGAGAGCGCAGCAACAGCAATGCAGAGCACAAAGCAGAGAGATTCCCGCACAAAGGATTGGTGCCGACCAGCACTCACCAGCCCGAGAGGCTTGTCTGCTCACCCACTGGGGCGGGCGGGGGCTGAGAGGTGAGGCTCTGGCTTCAGAGGTCAGATTGCAGGGAGAGGAATGGGGTCGGCTGAGTGAACACAGCCTGAAGGGGGCTACTGCGCCACAGCTAGCCGGGAAGGTGTCCAGGAAAATGTCTGGACCTGCCGAAGAAGTAAGAGACCATTGTTTCGGGGTGCGCGAGGAGAGGGGATTCAGAGCACCGCCTAAATGAGCTCTAGACATGGGCACGAGCCGCGGCTATCATCAGAGACACTGGAGATGGGCATGAGACACTAAGGCTGCTGTTGTAGCCAGCAAGAAGCCTGTGTGCAAGCATAGATCACTATCCACACATCCCCACCCGGGAGCCTGTGCAGCCCGCCATTGCCAGGGTCCCATGATCCAGGGACAACTTGCCCTGAAGAACACACGTCATGCCTCAGGCTTTTGCAACGTCATGCCGGCCTCTGCCGCTGCAGGCTCGCCCTGCATTCCGTACCCCTCCCTCTCTCTGGCCTGAGTGAGCCAGAGCCCCCTAAACAGCTGTTACTTTAACCACTCTGTCTGAGCAAAGAAAAGACGCCCTCAGGTGACCTAAAGGCAGAGGTGGGGCCAAATCCAAAGCTGAACCCCAGGAGCTGAGCAAACAAAGAAGAGAAAGGGAAATTTCTCCCAGCAGCCTCAGAAGCAGTGGATTAAATCTCCACAATCAACTTGATGTACGCTGCATCTGTGGAATACATAAATAGACAACAAATCATACCAATATTAAGGTGGTGGATTTTGGAAGCAACAATATATATATATATTTTTTCTTTTTCTCATTTTTTGTGTATGTGTATGCTTCTGTGTGTGATTTTGTCTGTAGAGCTTTGCTTTTACATTTGTCCTAGGGTTCTGTCTGTCCATTATTTTTCTTCTTTTTTTGGATAGTTTTTACTGCTTGTTATCATTTGTACACTTGATTTTGTTGCTCTCTGCTCTCTTTTTTCTTAATTTTTAAAATTTTTAATAAATATTTTAAATTCTAATAACTTTTTTATTTTTTTCTTTCCACTCAGCGACCAGCAAGTTACAGTGCTGGACACCCTATGCCAAACAACTAGCAAGACAGGAATACAACTCCACCCATTGTCAGAGAGGCTGCCTAAAATCATAAGAAGGTCACAGACACCCCAAAGCATACCACCGGATGCGGACCTGCCCAACAGAAAGATAAGATACAGCTTCACCCACCAGAACACAGGCACTAGTCCCCTCCACCAGGAAGCTAACACAACCCAGTGAAACAACCTTAGCCACTGGGGGCAGACAACAAAAACAGCAGGAACTACAAACCTGCAGCCTGAAGAAAGGAGACCACAAACACAGTAAGTTAAGCAAAATGAGAAGACAGAGAAACACACAGCAGATGATGGAGCAAGGTAAAAACCCACGAGACCAAACAAATGAAGAGGAAATAGGCAGTCTACCTGAAAAAGAATTCACAGTAACGATAGTAAAGATGATCCAAAATCTTGGAAATAGAATGGAGAAAATACAAGAAATGTTCAACAAGGAACTAGAAGAGCTAAAGAGCAAACCAACAATGATTAACAACACAATAAATGAAATTAAAAATTCTCTAGAAGGAATCAGTAGCAGAATAACTGAGGCAGAAGAATGGATAACTGACCTGGAAGACAAAATAGTGGAAATAATTACCACAGAGCAGAATAAAGAATTAAAAGACATGAGGAAAGTCTCAAAGACCTCTGTGAAAACATTAAACACACCAACATTCGAATTATAGGGGTCCCAGAAAAAGAAGAGAAAAAGAACGGGACTGAGAAAATATTTGAAGAGATTACAGATGAAAACTTCCCTAATATGGGAAAGGAAATAGTCAATCAAGTCCAGGAAGCTCAGAGAGTCCCATACAGGATAAATCCAAGGAGAAACATGCCAAGACACATATTAATCAAACTATCAAAAATTAAAGACAAAGAAAAAATATTAAAAGCAACAAGGGAAAACCAAAAAACAGCTGATAGTTCAGCAGAAACTCTGCAAGCCATAAGGGAGTAGTAGGACATATTTAAAGTGATGAAAGGGAAAAACGTACAACCAAGATTACTCTACCCAGCAAGGATCTCATTCAGGTTTGACAGAGAAATTAAAACCTTTACACACAAGCAACAGCTAAGAGAATTCAGCACCACCAAACCAGCTTTACAACAAATGCTAAGGAACTTCTCTGGCAGGAAACACAAGAGAAGGAAAAGACTTACAATAACAAACCCCAAACAATTAATAAATGGTA
Source organism: Monodon monoceros (assembly GCF_005190385.1). Classification (NCBI taxonomy): domain Eukaryota; kingdom Metazoa; phylum Chordata; class Mammalia; order Artiodactyla; family Monodontidae; genus Monodon; species Monodon monoceros. Next base: position 65,565,985 of record NW_021703783.1, read on the forward strand.
ATAGAAACATACATATCGATAATTACCTTAAATGTAAATGGACTAAATGCTCCAACCAACAGACAAAGACTGGCTGAATGGATACAAATATGGGACCTGTATATATGCTGTCTAAAAGAGACTCAATTCACACCTAGAGACACATACAGACTGAAAGTGAGGGGATGGAAAAAGATATTCCATGCAAGTGGAAATCAAAAAAAGGTTGGGGGCTTCCCTGGTGGCACAGTGGTTGAGAGTCCGCCTGCCGATGCAGGGGACACGGGTTCGTGCCCCGGTTCGGGAAGATCCCACATGCCACGGATTGGCTAGGCCCGTGAGCCATGGCTGCTGGGCCTGTGCGGTAGAGGCCACAACAGTGAGAGGCCCGCATACTGCAAAAAAATAAATAAATAAAATAATAAATAAAAGTAGTCATAGTAATTTACCAGTGTTACCATTAGTGGGGAGACATTAATACCTGAAATGTTAAAGAAGAAGAAAGTTTGTGAATAGATTATGATAAAAGGTAGACTTATCACTACAAAGTACATGGTAGCATAGACACTGGATTTTTTGTTTATTTAAATGAAACACATATTTGACATACACATAAACATAGAACATTAAAATGTTTTACCCTGTGATATTCTTAAGGAAATATTAATATACAAAACTCTCTAAAGTGTCACAAGGATTTCTTTCAAATTCTACATTATAGAATACACAAAGTTCAATTTTTTTATGCCATCAAAGGGAGACATAATTTAGGAGTTTAGATTTCCTTAAAGAAATGCAAGTAGGTGAGGGCCTGAGGAATACAGCTAAAGCTATTACACCTGGGAATCATTATGAATGATCATGATTGGAAATGGAAGTTACTGGGAGTAAAGAGTGGAACTGTCTCTCTTACCAAAAACAAAAACAAAATTTTAAGGATCAAATACTTTATTTATATTTTTTTCAATTTCCATTTATTTATTTATAATTTTTATTTTATATTGGAGTATAGTTGATTAACAGTGTTGTGTTAGTTTCAGGTGTATAGCAAAGTGATTTAATTATACATATACATGTATCTATTCTTTTTCAAATTCTTTTCCCATTTAAGTTATCAAAGAATACTGAGCAGAGTTCCCTGCCGCTATACACTAGGTCCTTGTTGGTTATCTATTTTAAATACAGCAGTGTGTACAAATATTTTAAAAAGAAACTGCCTCATGTTAGAATATGTAATTATAGTGTTTTCATTAAAAATTTTTCAGAGCCTTAAATTATCTAAATCACATAATGAAGTTAACACGTCTAAATAACAAAGTAATTTACAACTGATAAAAATAACTGCATTAAATTAATAGTCTGAATATGGAAATTCCATGAGTTACAGGCAGACATATATTGTCCTATAATTGATCAATGTGGCTTGTTAACTAGATTTTGCACACACATATAATCATCATATAAGTGTGATACTTGGCATTATCAGACTATTTTACTTTATAACTCAAAGAAATTCTGAATCACTTAAAATGTGTTTTAATTATTAGTTAAATGTGTTTAATTACCACTTATTAGGCATATTTGCAGTTAACATTACATACTGAATGTATTTTTTATTTACTGAATGATCATATTAGCCCATGCATACTGGCAAATCAACCATGAGACTTTTGCTCTATGACTTACCTAAAAGTTACATTTTTAGAAGCTAGGTTTTGGTATATATGTATTTCTATACAGTTCATATATTTTTTTTTTAGTTTTTTAAATTGGAGTATAGTTGCTTTACAATATTGTGTTAATTTATACTGTATAGCAAAGTGAATCAGCTATACGTATACATATATCCCCTCTTTTTTGGATTTCCTTCTCATTTAGGTCACCACAGAGCACTGAGTAGAGTTCCCTGTGCTATACAGTAGGTTTTCATTAGTTATTTATTTTATACATAGTATCAATAGTGTATATATGGCAATCCCAATCTCCTAATTCACCCCTGCTTTCACCCTTGGTATCCATACGTTTGTTCTCTATGTCATATTTTCTTAGTGATATTTTTGTGATACAGAGGTGATTTTTGAATTTAGATTTTTATATCGTTTGTGCAGTAGAAATGAATGCTTGCATTGCTAAATGATAATAACATTTTTACTTCTGCAGTATTTCTATAGCAACGCTGGAAATTATTTTTAAGAATAGGGAGTGTGTCAAATTCCCTGGGTTGACTTTCCAACTGCATCAATTATGAATCTTGTGACACTGAACAAGTTACTACTTAACTTCTCTAAGCTTTTTTTCCCCACCTTTGAAAAGAAAGATGTAGTAACACAACACAATAGGTACTTAACCCAACTAAGTGAGATATTCACAATATCTGGAACATGGATAATGTTCAGTAATTATTAGACTTTATTTTTCATTGTATGTTTTTACCTTTACCAAAATATAAGTTCCAGTTAATACCACTACCAAATTTTACTTCAATCTATTAAAAAATATTGTGAACAATTCCACTTTCAAAAAATACTCAAAATTTTAGTGCTATAAATCAAATAACTAAAGTAAGAAATTACATTTTGAATAGATACCACAATTAAAAGACAAAATATCCCCTTTGAATGTTTATTTCAATCCTAAGTGTAATGCACACTAAACTTTACTTTTGCTTAACCATACAGAAACAGTAAAGGGAACATGCATTTTCCTGTTTTTCTTTTTTCCTTAGCCTTGTGGGAAGTTTCTTAATTTTAACAGATTTTATTCACAGCAGACTTCTATTGAATCATATCTTATATAACTGATCTGACCCATGTTCAAATTATTAACTGTATATTTTTTGAGATCAAATCTTTGTTTCTTCCATTACAATTTTTTAGCAGACTTTATTTTCTTGAACAGTTTCAGGTTTCCAGAAACCTTGAGCAAAAACTATAGAGTTCCCATATTTTCCTCTTCCCCACCTCCTGTTTCTCCTATCATTAACATCTTATGTTGGTGTGCTACATTTATTAAAATTGATGAGCCAATATTGATATGTCATTAACTAAAATCCATAGTTTACCTTAAGATTCACTCTTTCTGTTATACATTCTATGGGTTGTGACAAATGTATAATAACATGTATCTGCTGTTAAAGTACCACACAGAATAGCTTTAATGCCTGAAAAGTCCTCTGTGTTTTACTTATTTATCATCACCTCCCTTCCCCAGACCCTCAGTCAGCCACGGATCTTTTTGCTGTGTTCGTAGTTTTGCCTTTTCTACCATGTCACATAATTGGGATCATACAATATGTAGCCATCAGGTTGTCTTCTTTCACTTAGCAATATGCGTTTAAATATGCTCCATGTTTTTTTGTGGTTTCATATCTTTCTTTTTATTATTGAATAATATTCCATTGTGTGTATGTACCACAGTTTATCCATTCACCTATTGAAGGACATCTTGTTCACTTCCAGGTTTTAGTAATTATGAATAAAGCTGCTATAAACATTTGTGTGCAGGAGTTTTTTTGTGGACATAATTTTTCAACACTTTTAGATAAATACCAAGGGGTACAATTGCTGGATCACATGGCAAGAGAATGTTTAGTTTTGTAAGAAATTGTCAATATATTTGTCAAGATGAACGGACAACTCTGCATTCTCATGAGCAATGATGAAACAGCTTACAATTTTTTTAGGAAAGAGAAAGGGTTTTTTTTCCTCTAATTCTCGAAAAATTTATTTAGGTTCCAAATTCTAAAGAATAAAGAGTTTTTATAAGGTAATGGAATAATTTATTCAGGACATTGTTTTCTATAGAGAATTGTCACTTAAAAACTGAAGATGAGGAGACAATGCTATTGGAGTCTGGTTAAAGGGTGATTTAGAGAGACAAAAAGTTTTCCTAGGTAAAAATGTATGAACTTTCAAGGAACCTGCTCACAACAAGTGATAATTAATGTAACTTTGATCCTAAATACTTAGTTCTTTCTTAGATGAAGTCACTACTTCACCTGTGCAACATTTTTATGGTTGTAATTAGATGAAAACATTTTTTGGTCAGTTTATAATTATTTCAATCCAGGGACTTATTTTTATTTCATATTTTAAACTGGTTTTGGTGCTGGGTAAATTTAATTTTTATGTACATAGAGCTTTATTTGCTTAAGGGTGAGAAAATTAAATATTTATGCTCTGTAGCCATTCAAGTGGTCTACTTATACAGGTTCTGCTCAAATCAAAGAGTCAGTCATACCACATTGTGCATTTTGGTACAGCTGTAGAAGGAAGTGGAAAATAAATTATTTGCTTTAGTGCATGTAATATATTGGTATAGTGAATTACCTAATACAAGTTATTATTTTTAAAAATAATGATAGTTAGTAAAGTGACTCTGGCATGCCGGATTTTATCATGTCCCTTTTTTTATGGATTTCAAAGCACTTTCCTTTTATTTCCTTGTGAATTACCTATAAATGTTCTATGTCTTTGATGACTGAATAATAATCTCTGTCTCTCTTGAGACATAAGTTATTTATGGGAAGGGAAGTCATCAAGGTTTGGGCTATGAAATCAATATCCTGAATTCAAATATTGTTTCCATAATAAGTCTTAAAATCACTTCCAAAACCTCACTAAGTTGTACGTTCCTCAGCTGTAAAACATGAACATTTCCCTCAGTTTTCTTGTGGCTATAGATTGGCATGGAGCACTTATCTTGCTAAGTGGCATAATACAGGCTGTGTAAATGCTGACTGCTGTTACTATAATATGGCGCAGTGTGTGTCACATAGCACATATTTGATGAGGGCATAAATGAGCATATGGAAAGGAGAAAGAGACATTATTACTGCAAAAAAATCTTTGTTATATTTGAAAAGAAACACTCTACTAAAATATTCTCTTTGATCTTCTATTTTCCAAAGGAAATGAATAGACAGCACTGGTAGTTTTCATCTGATGGAAAATACCCTTGCTATGACTTCATCGGTTTTCCTCTAAAAACCATCCCTACATGTAATTTTTTTAGTGAGTTCCCTGTGCATGTTTGCTGATACTTCCTTCACACATTGGAACATTTGAGTCAACAAACTCTTCCCACATAAAATATCAACGTAAACTGTATTAAAAGTACATTTTAGTTCCTGTATTGGGCCCATAAAATATACCCTCATATCCCACATGAAAGTTTTGAAAATGCTGACCATCTTCTTTGATGGCAAGAAACCTTCTGTCACTCACCCACACCACATCTTGAACCTCATTTGCAGTGTGGAAAATAAGTTCCAATTGTGCCATATTCCAAATTTCCTATCCTTTGAGGACCCTGGCAAAAGAGATTTTATCCTTTGCTGTTCGTGTGATAATGCTTCCATGATTTCATTGAAGTTACCTCATAAAATATAATGATAAACAGAAGGGTTACCCTTTTTTCTAGTGGGAATGCTTCATATAAAGAAGTATAATTTCCCTTGTGGTTTGGAGTACCATATGGCTTTTTCCCACTTGCTTTAGACTTTTTTTTTTTAAGACAATAAAGATTAAATTTATCTTTTAAGGTTTAAGAGACCCCAAAACTTATCACAGTTTTCATCATCAGGCCACAACACAGAGCTAATATTATATACCCACACTGAGGAAAGCTAAGATAAAGTGGCAATATTAACAGGTTCTAAGAGCTGTCACAAATATTAAATCAGTATGTGGGTCATTCAACATCAGGTTTTTTTGTTGTTTCTTTTCCTTTAAATAGATTTTTCAACTGTGATAGGTTGAGCTTTTTAACAACATTTGTAAATGGGCACTTACTTGACTGTATTTTCAAAAGCCACAAAATGCCACATGAAAGCCACCCCAGTTTGGCTAGCAACATAACTGGAATATACTGGCTTTTCTGGTGCATCTTCTTTAAATTCAAAAGAAATATTTCTCTGATTAATTTTAAAACAAGGCTTGGCAGGAGCATACCACATGCTTACAAGGCCAGAGTACCTGAGTAAACCTCTTTTTTTCCCTAAACATACCTGCCTTGATTTGTGACCACACAATCCTTACCTTAATCACAGTTTATCTATTTTTGAAGTTCACTGAATTTTTACCACTAAAGCTTGTTAGCTAAGCCATGAGGCCCTCAAACATTCACTGTCAATGTAGCATGATGGTGCTACAGTAGCACTATAGGTAGCATGATGTTCTCGTGGGCTGAAGTGTTCATGCCATCCTCTTGTATCATTACCTCCTTGACTCTGCTTTGGCTCTTAATAACATTAAAAAAAAAAAAGGCCACTTGAGAGACATCTCTGTGTGCCATTATCAAATCTTTGAACTTTTATTGACTGTACTTAAGCTCTGTTCATACCTTCTCTTCCTGTATTCGTATACTTTAAGACAAAACTGGTGCAAGAGAGTGCTCTAGAGTGGTTTCTAAGAACCCTTGAAACCACTTGGTCAGGAACAACATGGAAGCAAAATACCACGTATTACAAACGTACTCAGGAAATTCAGTCCTAAAATGTTTTATTTAAGGACATCAATACATAAAATTACCAAATATCTTTGTGCACTTTTTAACCAGTAGGATGACTATTTTATTTTTTGGTCTTCAGTGTTCTTACTCTGCTCTTCTTTTAAATATCCTTCATGCTTCATTACTCTGACATCACTTAAAAACAATTTTCTTAAGCCAAACCATTTGAAAAGAAATGTGATTGAAAATAGCTAGATAAGGTAAAATTTGCATAAACTACATGTGCCATGTGTGTGTATATGTGTACATGTGTTTATGTGTCTATATAAGTGAAAATTTAGAACATAGGAACAGCTATTTGCCCAAATTCCATTCTAATTTATGACTTCATTAATCCCCATGTTGAATATTAAATCAACAGAAGGTTTAAATTTGTTCCTCTACATTTAAATATTCCATAGTAGGAAAGGTTTCTATCAGACAAGGGAATATAAGCATAGCAGTGGCTTAGGAATAGACTTCATTGCAGAAAATCAGGAAATGGTTAAGATTAATCATTGTACATATATGTATACTACCTATGTTCCATAAAAACTTAGGTTGACCAAGGTTTATATAAACCCAAAAGGAAAACAGAATAATAAGAAACAAAGAGTAATATAAAAAATTCTATAAGAACTATTACATTTATTCTTTGCACCTCAGGTAAGAACCACTCTGAGACATTATAATACATGAAAACTTTGCTCTTTTTTGTTTTTAAATTTTAACTTAAGGAAATTTTTATCATTCCAATATTTAACAGTCCATCCATTTTTCAACATTGATTAAGTATCTATTTACATCAAACATTGGACTATGTTTGTCACAATAAAGGCACTCATAAAAGTCCTTAGAGTTAGCCTAAATTTGTAGAGGATCATTCATTCTCTCTCTGCATATTGATTTCCTTAGACGTAAAAGAGGGCAATGTATTATATGACTTTAAAGTTATTTCTTTTTTCTTTTCTGCAATTTTATGGCTCTAGTTTTTTCTCTAAGACATCATTTCCAATGTAGTAAATCCCAGACCATTCTCTTTGGAACTCCATGTACCTGGAGAAGCACAAGTGTTCTAAAAAAAATTCCCAAGACACTTAAAGGAATAGAAGGAAAAGCCAATGGAAAATTATTTTCACTCATTCTTTCCTTTGATTTTCATTAGGCAAAGCCCAGCTTCCTTTCAGAACTCCCCAATTCCATAAGACCTTAGACAAAGACTCTGCTGTGTCACAGAATAAACGTTAGCCCAGAATACATGACACTTGGCTTTTAGTCCCAGTTCTGGCTATGTAATTCCCAAGTCTTTTAACTAATGAGGAACCCTGTTTCCTCATTTTTAAAAAGAAAAGATTGAACAAAATGAACTACACAGTTCACTTCCTGTCTAAAGTACTGAACAGATATTTATGATATGATTTTAGAATTTATACATTCAAAATCCTTCCTCTTTAAAAAATGCATACAATCCCTTAAAAACTGAAGAACTCATTTGGTAAGTTTAGTGTAATTTAATAATTAATTTTAAATAATAAAAACGATAGGGCTTCCTTGAACACTATAGCTAAAGCTATGAGGTTTATTTTAAAATTGTTTATTGTTTGTTTCTCTTGCTTGAATGTAGGTCCTCAAAAGACAAAGACAATGTCTTCTTTATGCTCCCATTGAATTCACAATACAAGGCCTGGAATACAATGGTAGTTTGATAATTTTTTGAATAAATAAGTGAAGCTTAAAGAGAGAAATCCCTTATCACATATTTTTAAAACTATTAGAAAAAAAATTATGGGATTGAGATGGGCAGAAGGAATATTATAAATTACTTACTTAAAGGACAGTTTAATAAATGGTAAATATGTTTCATTTATCTTTTTCACATATTTCTTATATCAAAATTTTAATCTAATTCAATTCACTTATTTTAGTGCCTACCTTATTCCTGGCAAAAAAAAAAAAAAATGTGTTTTAGAACCAGAAATGAATATCAATTCTGACTCTTTCATTCACTCTTATATGACTCTGGGCAAGTCTTACTGTTCTAAGCTGCAATATTCTCAACTGTAGTACGGGGATGATTAAATTAGGTAATGCATGGAATGTGCTCAGAACAGAGCTCAGCTCTGCACAAGTCCTTGATATATCTTTGCAAATAGTGTTACTAGTATTATGCAGTATATATAGTAGATCTCCAATGGAATGAACTAGGTCTTAACTGTTAAAATTGCTGAAATATTTTTATTTAAATAAGCAATAACTTTTTGTTTCCCACATCCTTTACTGCCATTTTAAAATATTTTTGATTCACAGATGCCTTGGAAATTTTCTCGATATATGTGCATGCACGAACAAGCACAGTCCACAGGCACAAAATTTTATTAAATATTAAAGGAGATTGATTGTCTCATTAAAGTCCTTCCCTTAGTTTATGTCTTCAACAAGTAAAAGTAAAATTGGTAGTACTGGAAATTTCACAGAGAAGATCAAGGAATATTCTTCCATTGAAAAAAAATTGAAAATCACATCTGTTGGGGATGCTGCTAATATTGTGCTTTCTGTCCTTCTTAGTAATGAAGTGATAAGGACAAAAGGCAAGAGAGTGGAGATGCTATCTAAAGTTCAATGAGATATTAGAGTTCATTAAGCAATATCCAAAAGATTTACTGAGTATTCACTAGACATGGGGTGGTAAGTAAGTGGAAAGTTAAGCCTTGTTCATTGCTGACATTTAGCAAATTTACTTCTAAACATGATTTTGGGATCAATTTCATAGTTTATGTTTCTTCTACAGAACAAGTCCTCTTACATCACTTTTCTGAACCTTTACAAACCCATGGTCTATTTTTGTAAACACAAAAATAGTAAGGTCTCATTTAATGTAATTTAAAATTGTAAAATATTGCAAATACTTGAATAAACATTAAAGTACTGCAATTTTTACAACATTTTTGAAATTAAATTGGTTCCCAAAGATTCACTAGGCCTCTCTCCATGCCCACTTCCCTCTTGCCTTGCCCTTGTGAATGCCAAAGCTTGTATATACTTAAATTATTTCTTATACCTCTGCCAAGAGAGAAGAAAAATATAGAGAACTAAAGCAGTTATTCAAATTATTCTAATCAACATGTTCATTTCAGTTATTGTGGTGCGTACTGTCTTTGTCTGCCCAGCACTCCTCCTCTCTTCTTCTGGTGACAGAATCTAATCCCTGACCCCAGGCATGTGACCTAAGTTGGAAGACTCAAAATCTATAAACTAGCTTCAAAAGATTTATCCAGAGGTGGACATAATAATCTAAGAAAGTATAACTGGAATCATTTCCCTGATTTTTTTTTTTTTTTTTTTTGTGGTACGCGGGCCTCTCACTGTTGTGGCTTCTCCCATTGCGGAGCACAGGCTCCGGATGCGCAGGCTCAGCGGCCATGGCTCACAGGCCCAGCCGCTCCATGGCATGTGGGATCCTCCCAGACCGGGGCACGAACCCGTGTCCCCTGCATCGGCAGGTGGACTCTCAACAACTGCACCACCAGGGAAGCCCCATTTCCCTGATTTTTAACTGGAACTAATGTACCTGTATAATGGGGTTGGAGGTATTGCGTGTCCATGCATGTGGAGTGGGGTAGAGATACCTTGTTTTTCTATGGTCATAGAGCTGTATGGATATAACCCCAGAGCACATTTCCCCATCACACAGAGAGCATGAAGCTGCAAAAGAAGAAAATCAGAGAGAGAGACAGCAGAGACCATCCTGAGAGTATCAAGCTTCAGTATTTCAGAAATGCACTGATGCCTACAGTTCTTCCTTCAGTTCTATGAAGTATGCTAGTGTCCATTCAATAAATGTCATTTCGCTTAAAAAATAAAATATAAAATAAAATAAAATAAAGTAGGAGAGATGCCAAATATCTAGAGATAGGGCACAGGACTCTTCATGTCGTTTTACTTCTCCCTTGGCTCCCATGTGTCCACATACTGACTCTAATCATTAAAAATATATATGCATACTATTTCCAAAACTGCAAACCTTTTGTTTCTTTCCCCAAATATTGTACACAAAGAAGGAGTTCTATCTATTTCTTAAATATTCAAATTGTAAGTATGATAATAGACCACCTTCATTTAATCTTAGGCCAGATTCCCTGGATACAGACTCTGAGATGGAGAGGAGTTGAATGCCACAGGTATTTTGGGGAATGCTCTCAGGAGCAACACCTGTGAGGGAGGAGGACAGGCCAGCAAGAAAAGCTGAATTGTAAAGTAGTTACAGCAGCACCCTCAGCCCATCCCACAGTGACCTCTGGAGAAAGATCAGTACTTTGGAATTGTTCTCAACCAAGACAAATGGCCAAGCATTGTACCTCACGGTTGGCCTGTCACTGGATACAGGTTTCTCTTGCGGTAAGTGTTGAGTCTTGGGCAAGATAGCTCCATTTTAGCCAAGGGCAATTTCCGGAAAGATGCACCTATAAGTTATAAAAAGCCAATATTCCTACTCACAGAAGCAACATGTGCACTGGTGTTAAAAGAGGAAAAGGAAGTACACAGAGCATTATATTATTTTACTAATCTCTCATATTAGATATTGTTGTTAATTGTGTTTTCCTAATTAGAATATAAATGTGAATGATCATAAGGTGAAGAAATAGCAGTAAAGTAAGGTTCTGTATATATTTTTATATATATATATATATATATATATATATATATATATATATATAGAGAGAGAGAGAGAGAGAGAGAGAGAGAGAGAGAGAGAGAGAGAGAAGCTGATACAAATTTGATCATCAAAAGCTTTAGCAGGAATACCTTTATCTTCAGATCTTATATTTATGTAGCCACCAAAGATATTACTTTAAAATTTTCTTCTTGAAAGTCTTGTCACAATACAATTTAAAAAGAATCAAGGTGGCCTCATATAGAAACTATGACTGATCATTCAGTTTCATGAGCAATGTCCCTACTAAATTTGTATCCAATTAACTCACACATTTGTAATTTTATAAATGCTAAATATATTTCATGCATTTATATATTCATGGAGTATAAATATATTTATGTTAAATATATTTATACTAAATATGTTTCATGAATTTATATTCTGCCTGCCATCTAAAAATAAAAGTTTATTTGAGAATAGATGCTGAGTCTTCACTTTCATTTGTGGTTATATACACTCAACATCAATCATTTATTTAATTACCATGTTGACTCACTGGTTTTATTTTACTTTTTACATTCTGTTTTACCACAGTTATGTTCTGTTTTACCACAATTCAGAATCTCTGTCCACTTTCTGTGTGTGTGCTTTAAAACAACAGAAATGTATTGTCTTACAAATGTATTTGTAAGACAAATGGAGGTTAGAAGTCCAAAATCAAGGTGTTGCCAGGGCCATGCTCCCTTTGAAATTTGTGGGAGGAAAATCAATCCTTCCTTGCCTCTCTCTCCCTAGCTTCTGGTGGTTTGCTGGCGATCTTTAGTTTCTCTATCCATTTTTTTTTTGATACTAAAAGATACTATATACTCTAAGACAATAGATGACTTTAGCATACATATAAATTACATTAAGTAAAATCACGGTTGACTCAATTCCATGGCTCAGTATATGAATAACAATTCTAGGACTAATGAACACATGATAATAGGACAAACTCAAGTTAATCAGGATGAAATTTTTAGTGCCAGGTCTGATTTAGCCATGGATATATACATTTATAGCCTTTTTAGCCGACCATAATTGAGCAACTTATGCTTGGAATTAAATCATAGAACCATTGTTGCTAGCTCATTTAATATTTGTTCACCAAATAAAGTCAGTTACAGCCATTAAGAAATATCATTACTGACATAAAAATGAACAACTTAAAGCATCATAGGTAGCTTATACCAATTGATGTTTGTCTTTAAGTCTCCAAACTATTCACCAGTGTTAAAGGAGTAATTTGATTCAGTCTTGAGGAGCTCAAATGACCTGTTCTCCATTTTGTTACAGACAGTACAAAACTTACTGTTTTTCAGTAACATTTATCATTACCAGATTAGTATACTGTTTTCTCTTGAAAATTACATTTTCTCTCCATTAAATAATACTCCAGTGACCTAAAAGCTGATCTTCTCTTGTTCTTCAGACACTACCATACCCTGAAGTCTTGATGGAATTAAGGAAGAAAACCAGTGAACATTAAAGGTGTTTCCTAAAAGGAGAATTTTTTTCTTCTTTTGTTGCTTCATTTCTTTATCTTGGTTTTATAATAAGTATGGGTAAAGATAAATTTTATGACATAAATGTAAAAGTATGAAAGCCTGATCAATTTTTCTTGATTTTCCTTTCTCATTCCCTATTAAAAATAAAATGTATAGGTAGAAATGAGATAGATATGAAATATTTCACTTCCATGTTTTGTGAATTAGTCAAACTTTTTACCAGTAAGATAAATGTTACTCCAAGTCATTAACTGACTTAACAAAAATATTCATTAAGTTTTTGTTGTGTGCATTGTATTGCTGAATATTGCTAAGAAAGTAACAAAGTACAGGGTAAGTTCCTGCCTTTGAAAATGCTATTAATCTGTTGGGAAGACAAGCTGTGCATATGAAAAGCTGTAATAATAATTCTAAGCAACAATATGTGATAATGGCGATGAATGATAAAAACTGAGTTCTATATTAGTTTTCTAGGGCTGCCATAAAAAAACACAGACTTGGTGGTTTAAATAACAGAAATTAATTTTCTCACAGTTCTGGAGGTTGAAGTCCAAGATCAAGGCACTTGCAGATTCAGTGTCTGGTAAGGGCCCATTTCCTAATTAGTGATGGATGCAGAATATGAACAAATTTCCCTTCTCATTTGCAAAATGGTGATAGACTCAATCATGTGCAGACTCTATAGACAGAAGAGATAGCAGTGCTGTCAGTGCACATTCCTTGGACATGACAAAGGGCCAATATAACCAGTAATATTGAGAATAGTTGCATAATCATACTAGACAAAAGTTTGACCAACAGCATCAATGCCCTTAGGCCCAAGGGGAAATTCTGGAAGGCAGGAGGTCATCATGCAATGATAACATGACTAGAACTCGTTGTCTATAATCTTACCGTTGGAGGAAGGTGTCAGAAGAGAAAGTGCAGATTTCTAGCTCTCCCACATGACAAAGAATCCTCACAAAAAGTCTTGGCATGACGAGAGCTAATGTACAGAAGTATGAAGTGCAGAGAATGCAGTGAAACAGATGACCAAAAGAGCAGAAACAAGAGTACAGAGAGCATTTAGGGGTAAAGCACATTTGAATTGTCTAATTCTTTGAGCATCTGTCGAGCAGGCTGAAGGTATCAGATGCAATGCAGGGTGTGGGGAACATAGAGTTAAATTAGGTATGGTCCTAGGAGTCAAAGATCTTACAGTTTAGTGGGGCAACGCTAAGTGTATTATAAATTTAAAAGTGCTCTAGTTTCTATGTTAGAAGTGTATAGAGGTACATCAAAGAAAGAGTGGTCAAGTTTAGGTGTCGACAGAGACTCTCCCAACATGTTTTGTGTAAACGAAAAAGTATGCTGTTAAAAATTAAAGGATAGGGCTTCCCTGGTGGTGCAGTTGTTGAGAGTCCGCCTGCTGATGCAGGGGACGCGGGTTCGTGCCCCGGTTCGGGAAGATCCCACATGCTGAGGAGCGGCTCAGCCCGTGAGCCATGGCCGCTGTGTCTGCGCGTCCGGAGCCTGTGCTCTGCAACGGGAGAGGCCACAGCAGTGAGAGGCCCGCGTACTGCAAAAAAAAAAAAAAAAAAAGGATACGCAAATGCTGTAAGAGTCTGAGAATACTATATACCAGAAAAAATATTGTGGCAGGAGGAAGGGCAGTGTATGGAACAGCAGGGCAGTTAAGGACTAGTACCAGAACCATGGCCAGATAGCGCAGGGGCTTAGAGCAGGAGATATGGAGACTGAATGGCTCCTGGAACTCTGGGTTTGCCATTTACCATGCTGGCAAACTTAGTCAACACCTCTGTGCCTCTGTTTCCTCATTTGTTAAATGCTTTCATAAATATTAAATGGTTTGATATTTATATGCCGTCACACAAGAGTGACCGGTTAATCTGGGATTGCTCTTCTCAATGAGAACAGTCACTGTGGGACACAGAGGAGGAAGGTTCACTAAGACACCAGATAAACACTTCATTCCTTCTGGTGAGGCAAGTTTATTCAAATGTTGGGTAGTATGAAGTGAGGGAGTACTACAAGCTGCATAAGATTTAAATATAATGCAAAATTCTCGGGATAGTTGCCCACTCTCCTTAGCTCTAAGTATTTTTTTGTTGGAAAAAATAAAGAATCACAGCACTAACCATATTCTGGAGAGACACTGATTCTTAGTATAAAGGAACTGGCAGTCAAACAGGATCAGGGCTGTATAACAAACATTTAGTTATGACTACATTTACAAAAAGGCATATCTGTGTAGGACTTCCAGAGTCTTGTTTGGGATTCTGCATTATTTTCTGAAGTCTCAGATTAATGAATTCATCAGATACTTCAAACCAAAATTAACTAAATTTAATACAAGCAAATGTAGGGATTTTTTCCTGTTATTCTGGAAATTTCTGATACAAGCAAATGTAGGGATTTTTTCCTGTTATTCTGGAAATTTCTGTTGAGCTCCAAAATTGTGATTATCAATAGTCACAAAATAACTCCACAGAATGTCAAGGAACTGCCAAAATACTTCATCTAGGATTACTAAAATGTAGCCAAGCTAAGCCCTTACACGTCACCCTTTCAACTACAAACCTTCAGCCTATATAAAGAAGAGGCTAGGAAGATAGCCTTTAAATAAAAGCAACCGGAATGTTAATATTAACTCAGTGTTTATATGCACTGGTGGCAACAAAGCTCTAAGGCCATAGTTCACCTATTGTCCAGGACTGATTACAATGTGTTGTCACATCTCTGCAGGGAGTCTGATGTCAGTTTCTGAAGTATGCAAACGGATAGACTAGTGAACAAGGACAGACACCGGGATAATTTCAGAGAAACAAGGACAGGCACTGAGATAATGAAATGTAGAGATGGAGTCAGGGTCAGAATGAGAAGATAGAAAATTCAATGCCCTCTGTGGTTCCATAAAAATGTAAAATAGGGAAATAAAATTCATCCAACAGGGAAAGTTCTTAAGCGGTTTCATAATTTCTGTCTCGGTATTTAATCTGACCTAAAAGTTACTTAGATGGGATCTCACATTCAAAAATAATAGGCTAGACTGTCTGAGACTGTAGCTCATGCTGAGAATATTTCAATAAACTGGACAAAATATGTTTTTTAATCTCTTTGGAAGCCTCAGGAAATTATTAACAGTGAGAATATGCTGGGCTAAGAAGAGAAGAGAAGACGAGAGAAGTTAACTCAAACCTTGAGGCCACTTTTTCCCCTTAAGCAACTGCTGATTCTAAAAGTGAAATTGGTGTCAGAAAAGATAATAAACCAAGTGGAGTTTTTAGAGGTCTCATAGGGCTTGAGAGAAAAGTCAGAATTCTGAGAAGGAGAAGGGCCTCTGGTAAAAATTGCAGGCTTCTAGTGGGAGCCCTAAAGGAATGAGGGTGAACCAGAAACAGACTAGCTGTCAGAAGGAGTAGAGTACGTAACCCTCTCAGTCCATCTGCGGACTGAGGATAATTCGCCTCGAGAAGTGTTTCAGGCCATAAACAAAAATCAATCTTCTCTCAAGGAAAATATTATTGATCAGACTTGCCAGGAAGTTTTACACATTTTATTAGTACATCCTCTCTTTTGTGTGTTTGATGCTGTTTCATTGATTGCTGCCTTTATTTATTTTTTTGGCTTTTTTTTTTAAACTTAATTTGCTGGGATTATTTTTCTTAACTTCTTGAGATTGATGCTTAGATCACTGAATTTCATCTTTCTCCTTTTCTCATATATGCATGTAAAACTAAAAATTTTTCTCAAATCATGGATTAAGTTTAAATTTTCTGAGTGAAAGTTAAAAGTTCACTATTATATTTATAAACATATATATATACACATACATATAGTTAAAATCCAATAAATCATCTTTATTAATTATATAATTCTAAGCCTTTATGACTTTTCTTATTTCATACCTACTTGAATTGGCCAAATGTTGAGAGGAATATATTTAAATTTCCTCCAAAATTACTCTATACCTCTTGATTTCTCTTTTATATGTTATATAGTTTTTGCTTTACATATTTTGCTCTGGAATTACTCTTGCCAAAACTTTGTTGGCACCTATATTGCCATTGTTCATTTTGCTCTTGGTTATGATAAAGTGACTTTCTTTGTTTCATTGAATGTTTTGTACCTTGTAGACAAAAATTTTAATACTAATATCACAACTGTTAGTTTCTAATATTAAAGTATTTACTTGGGTTATTAGCCATGACTCCTGCATTTGCAAGTACCAAAATAAGTCTAACTAGTTTAAGGATAAAAGAAAACTTCTTGGCCTAAAGAACTAGTGCAATTCACAGGATTGAGGAAGCAGCTATCAAAATGTAGCCTTGGGGCTTCCGTGGTGGTGCAATGGTTGAGAGTCCACCTGCCGATGCAGGGGACACGGGTTCGTGCCCCGTTCCAGGAAGATCCCACATGCCGCGGAGCGGCCAGGCCCGTGAGCCATGGCCGCTGAGCCTGTGTGTCCAGATCCTGTGCTCCCCAACGGGAGAGGCCACAACAGTGAGAGGCCTGCGTACTGCAAAAAAAAAAAAAAAAAAAAAAAAAAATGTAGCCTTGATGACTAAACTAAGATTCAACTTAGCCAGTATTTCCTTATATCAACTTCAATCACTCCTTAGCCCTTCTTGGCTTTATTTTTTCTCATTTCAGGAGCTTTTTCCCACATGACAAGTAATATAACAGACCCCAAATCATATTCCTACAGCATGGACCGCAGAGGCCAAGCCCGCAAATCTGGACAGATAATGAAAGGGCAGAGCATTCCTGAGCCTGCCTTCCTGATATTGCCTGTAAATTTAATTTTTATAGTGTGGCTAAGAGAACTAAAAAATTATGCCACATCCTTTTTAAAAATTTTAAACTGCCTAGAATTTACAACACTCTATTATGCCCTCACTGTGGATGTATAAAAATGTGAGATACCACTGACATTTTTGTATTTGTAAATGATCTGTTTTTTCTGTCTAGGTGTTTATAGTATTCTTTTGTTTTTGTTTTAATGTTCAGTAAATTCATCAGGATGTCGTGTTGTTTGTGGTTTACTGTTCCTTTCATTTTTTTCTCATTTCTAATACACATTAAACCCTTTAAATCTCCTGTAAAACTCTCTCTTAAATTTGCAAAAAGTATTCTTCCATTATATATTTTAATATCTCTTTTTCATATTTTATTCTTGTTTTTAAAATTTTTATGCATTAAATGTTTATATCATTGTCTGCCTTCCATGTATCATTTTCTCTACTTTCATTTTGAGCTTTTCGTACTTCTTTACTGAATTTTGACAGCTTTTTGACCTTTTCCCATTTTTCTCAAAGTTATCTTCTATGACTAACTTTATTTTTATCATGTGACTTTACATTTTGCTGCTTCTAATTTTTCTTTTATTTAATTTCTGGAATGGTTTTAATGTTTTCTTCATTATGTTTAATTTGTACCACCAGCTATCATTTCATTCCATTGTCTTTTCATCTGTCCTTTTCGATTTTATTTTCTTTTATGTTTTGTTTTGTTTTACAAAGCCTGTATTATGTTAAAACTTATTTCAGAAAGTAGAAAAGTTTTAATCTAAAATTGTTGTTAATTTCCTAGACAAATTCTTCTTGCAAAGTAAATAATTTTTAGGCCTTCGATGCTATTATATTTCTCTACTTTTTATTCTGTGTGTGTGTTTTGTTTTAAAATGCCATTTATGATAGACCCCATTTTGGATTTATTTCTGAGCACTCTTTATCTTTTAATGGGGATGGCTATATCCAGATATGCCATTTTCTCTGCGACTTTATGTGTGTGTTCTACTTAAGTTCTATCTTCATTTATGGAAATGCTTTCTTAATTTTATCCTTGGAACTTGAGCAGGGAAGTGAGCACAGTTATCTGATCCTTCAGCATTGGAACTGGTGAGAAGATAGGGAGGGTTAAAGAGAAGAAGAAGGCAGAAGAAATATGATGTTTAATAATTGAATGTTCCCACGAAATCTGATGAATACTCTGCGATTAGCCCTTCTGGTTCTATGTGAGAATACTTTTGGATTTCAATTTCCAGTTTTAGAACAGAACCATTTTTAGTCTGTTGTTATAGGGAAGCTGATTTTAAAAAAACAAGTGGCATTGCATACTCCTCCTTCATCCTAGTATAGTATGACTGTCACTCTGCTCTCAGCAGTAACCTGACTCATTGTGAACCAAGTTTAAGAAAATTTAGTGGGACCTTTTTGTAGCCCTTTAATTCTGTTTCCAAAGGTATGCTGTGCTCAAGATATGAGATGGATGCCATCATCTTTTAGATCCAAATTTTGATCTATTTATGCATTTATTATATACAAGCTTGTTGTCATGCTCATACTCTCATTCTTAAAAAATTTTTAAAGATATTTTCATTTCTTTGAATGAAAAAAGCAACATAAACACCCTATTTCTACAAAACCAGGTATTTACTTTCTTATTCTTAGAATTCACAATTTTAATATATTTATAATTGTTTTTTTAATTTTCTTAAATTTTGCCATAAACATGGTGACCTTCAAACTAACGACCTGTATTACATTAGAAAAGCCTTTCCCCCCTATTTTAAGTTAGATCATTGTTTCTGTTACATTTTTTTCTTTTACTCTCTTATGAAAAATAAGGGAGTAAAGATTTTTTTAAAAATTTACATGCATTTTGTTTTCTACTTTCTGTTTTACTTTTTCAATTTTTATGTTTTCCACAGTCTCTTATCTCTGTCTGTTGATTAAATATTGTAGGCATTCTTCTCAAGTTTGTTTTCTAAATCACTGATTACCTTTGGAACATTACTGATTCTATTTTATTTGGCTTCCAGCGATCTTTTAATTTAGGTAATAGGTGGGCTGTTTTCCTTAGAAACACCTGCTTATAGGGATGGTCCTTTGCTCCCTGGGGCATTGGCTTTTGAACAGTTTTGGGCACTAAACACTTGCTTTCCTTTATGGGAGTATAGAATTGCAGTAGTTATGGTTGATTTTGTGTCTGTGTAACCAGCTCCCAGTGAAAACAATAGAATCAAACAGCTTTTTCCTGAGTAGAAACATTGTGCATGTGTTAACTACATTTTGCTGCTGGAAGGGAGCATGCACTCTGTGAGGCCCTCTCAGCGAGCGCTTGGGAAGTCTGCCGATGAATTCATCCAGACTTTGCCTGATGTGTCTTTTTCCCTTACTGAATCAGCTATGTATCCTTGCTGTGTCACTGCAATAAATCTTAGCCATTCAGTATTACTATATGCTGAGTCCTGTGAGCCTTTTAAGCAAAGCACTAAACCTGTGGCTGGTCATAGGGCCTCTGTCATAATTCTCACTCTAACAATTTTTATTTAGTTCATCCTGTTCTTTCTTCATAATATCATCTTAAATCTTTTTAGGAGCAAGGAACTAGTATTTCCTAAAATGTTCGATCCTTTCCTAAATGTATTTTAAAGAGAAGTTCAAATATTCCAGAACTTAAATAGTGTTCTGTCATCAGAGTAATGATTTATTGTTGTCATTGTTTTGTTATCGATGGGGGCAGTTCTTATGCTATGGTTCTTTGCCTATTCATCTTATAAAGAGAGATGAATGCCAGTCTAATGACCCTAAACTTTGTAAAAAAAAAAAAAAATTGATGATAAAGAAATTTATTCTAGGACACTGAGCAAATTTAAGATACATGACTAATAAATCATTATGCCAGTTCTGAGACTAGACCTCAAGGGGTCTAGAGCTCTTCTGTTCTTTCTTGGAATATTGCCTCTGCCATGAGGACAAACCCAGACTATTCTCCTAAAAGATGAGATGAATCAATCATCTCAACTGAAGTTCTCACTGTCCAGATGTCAGATGCATGAAGGAGGAAGTTTGGTGATCCAGCCCAGATCGGCAGAACAATACAGTCAATATGTAGCCTCATAAGTAATGACAAGCACTGTTTTCTTCTTTTTATTTCTTTTGTCTCTTTGTTTTTTTCTCCTTTTTATGTATTTTGTTCTTCTTTTTGTTGTTTTATTTCTTCATTTTCTTTGTTTATTGTAATTAAAATTTTAATATTGTTTCTCTTATTTTACTTGTTTAGTTGCTTTTTTTTTTTTTTTTACAGTACGCAGGCCTCTCACTATTGTGGCCTCTCCCATTGCGGAGCACAGGCTCTGGACGCGCAGGCTCAGTGGCCATGGCTCATGGGCCCAGCCGCTCCACGGCATGTGGGATCTTCCCGGACCGGGGCATGAACCCGCATCCCCTGCAACGGCAGGTGGACTCTCAACCACTGAGCCACCAGGGAAGCCCTAATTGCTTTTTTTTTTTAAAGCCACTAAGTTTTGGGTAGCACATTATAGCAATAACTAATATGGTCAGGAAAGGTATCAAACACATTATTGTGTCTAGAAGATTGACTAACAATTTTATGAACTGTAAGTCAAAGAAGTTAGCCAGAAATATGTTTTAAATTTGGGGTATTTTTAAAAAATTGAAGAACAATTATCAGTGCATCAAGTCAGGAATAAATCTCCAAAGAGTGGGGGTATAAACAATCTCACATATCACAAGTCCTCTCATTCCTCTTTATACTGGTATTTCAGCTGGCTTTACTAGTCTCAGTAATACACTGCCTGAGTTAAACGACATATGTGAGTATGTCGGTGAGGAGTTCAGCTGAAATATTTGGACTTAAGATATAAATTCTGAAGTGGTAAGCATGTAATTAAGTCCATGGAGACAAGAAGAAGAGACACGATTCCCTTTGAAATCAACTGAGGGTTTTTATCTGTTTCTTAGCAAAGTGGAACAATATGATAACATTGGAACTATTGTTTATACTTTCCTTTTATGAGCTTTACTGCAAGGCACTTACTGTGAGAGAGGATAACAATGGGTGAGGAGATCTGAGGACAACTTCTAATTCTGCAACAAACAACTTAACTGTTGAACGTGACACATCACATTGCTTAATCCAAGCCTCAATTTTTCTCATTACGTTAAATTTTTCAAATCCTATCCTTTATTATTTAGGATGGTTTTGTGTGTAAGTAACAGAAACCCAACCCAAATTGGCTTTAAAATTAGAAATTTGACTCTTTCATATAACGTGAAGTCCAGAGGGATAGAAGATCTCAGTTTCTGACTCTAGTTCCTATGATTTTATTGAGTCTGCTTTCTTTGTGTATTGGCTTTGTCCTCACATGGGTGATAAAATAACTGCAGCCATTTTGAGTCCCACTTTCATGTATAACACCATCAAGAAGAAGGAAAAATAGAGAGGATGCTTCAATCTCAGTGTTCCAATCAAGCATCCTTAACTTTATAGGTCGCTCTGGCCATATGCCTCTACTGAACCTGTGACTTTAAGGTAATGCAATGATTAATTCGCTGAAACCATCTGAGGCTAACTCCTGGGGCTGATTTCCCCTGAGCCAAATAGATTCTGCATGAGAAGAGTAGAAATCCAGAAAAAGTCAGAGTTCTGTTAGGATGGAGGAATGGCATATGGGAGCTTAGTTGGTGAGCCAGAGTGCACACTATATGGTTTATGTAATTAACACTCCATTTTTGCTTTAATACAGCTGTGATTGACTATATTGTGAAGCATTATGAAAACATCCTTCATATTTCAAAGACTGAGTCAGCTTTTAAAGAATTTCTTAAACAATGAAGAACATAATATTTTAGCTGTCACTGTTGTTACTGGACTTACGGAGGATAAAGAAAATGGTTGCCCTTTCAAACTCTGACCAACTCTCATACTGGATTTTTCCATCCCTTCTTTCCTGTGAAATGGTTTTGAAGAATAAGTATAAAGGCAACATATAAAGAAGGAATAAAAAGCAAGAAAAAAGGAAAGTGATAGAGAAAACTCCCTGTAATGGGTAGCATATGTTTAAAGTGGAAACCGATTTAAAAAGTAACAGAATAATGATAGTAATTCTCCTATTTCCCTATCCTCTAGTCACCCTGCATGAAATAATTTAATATTTGAAGTAGGCATGACTTTTTCCTTTTCACAGATGATAAATCTGAGACACAGAGAGGTTAAGAATTTCCCATTGACCCATAATTCTGGAAAATGTCACATGTATGTGATATACTATCCTTTCTCTCTGCATGTATGTGATATACCATCCTTTCTCAATACATTTAAAAACTAATACAAAGCGCATATAATAATGTATAATTTTTTACCCAAATGAATATAGTCTCAGGAATTTTCCTTTTCAGACAATTAGAAGGTTTCTAGAGTATTGGAAAAGTTTATAGGATCATCATAGTATACTACTGAATGTGAAACGTAGAGCAAAGTATTGGGTTGGCCAAAGAGTTCATCCGGGTTTTTCTGTAACATCTTACGGAAAAACCCAAATGAACTCTTTGGCCAACCCAATGTATCATACTGATTTCACAAATAAGAATAACTGCGGTTGCAACATAATGTAGCAGTGTGTTCTTTAGCCCATTTGAATATTCAAATCAATCAATTTTTCTAAATATTTAGCATTTAGAAAAATTTACCTCAGACTCTGAAATTTATGTTAGGGAGTGGGGGGACTGTAAATATTTTATCAGATGAGAATAGACTTCACTGGATATTTTAGGGTGTGTGTATGTGTGTGTGTGTGTCCCTATTGTGCCGGTTTCAGCCTATCAATAATATGCTGTGGTTGGACCAGCTCTTGCAGTTCTTATTATGATTGTGAGATGCCCTTCAGTAAGAACCATCAGGAAACTTTGAAAAACAAATTGAGATTTACTACTTACAAGACCTGGAAATTACAGAGCACACCTGGGGCCACACAACATAGTCAAGGGTAGAGAGAAAGAGAGCACATAGGTCTAGAGTTCTGCTTTTATTGGGGTCGAGGGTGGTGGTCTAGGGTTTCGTGGCCTCACTCTTTATTGATGAATTTAAAACATAAGAGCAATGATTTAATGTGTGGGAAGAGAACCAAAAACAAGTAGCCCAAACGGTCCGTTAGTAAAATCAGCCAAGATCTCTAAAATAAAAGAGGCTCAGATTGGGGAGGCAACCTGCCCTTTATCTAGTCCTGTAGCCGACAGTATGTTCAGTCTTTGAAGGGGCTGCCCCGTTGAACAGATGCATCTGCAATCAAAGCCTAAGTCAGGCACTTGTGTTACAAAAAAGAAAAAAAAAAAAACTGTCAGGGGTTACGCTGCAGTGTGTGTGCTGGTTAGTTCTGGTAGCAACATAATACCAACCATAATATCACCATAATACCATTGCTTTTCTTAGCCTAGCAATATATCTGGGGAAAAAGCTAGAATGAGCTTGATCTTTTAAGTTTAATGGTTAAAACTCCCCTAGAAGATATTTCTAATTCGTACCTATGATAAGATCTTCTGATCATAAATATAGCATATGATAAAATAGGTAAAAGAAAATGGAGGGTAGTGCAGTAATATTAAGACCATCTTGGTCTCTTTGAGAAAAAGAAGGAATAATATAGATAGCTTATCAAAGCAATGGGCCTGATAATATGAAATGTACTTATTCTCACCTCTGCCTTTAGGGAGCATTAGGATTTCAAAGACAGCCTGTGTAAAATGAGAAATAGATTCAGGAGATCTAGGTTACCATTCCCTCACCAGCACAATTTTGAAACTTTTTTTTATGCTTTCTGATTCACCAATTAGCATCATTTTTGTCATCAAACAATCATTACTTGAGATGGTTGAACGAATATCCTTGGATTCTGTTTTGGTTCACTAATAAACACCATGGACTATGTCTATGAAAGGCAAACAACATTGCTAGGCACACACAAACAACATTGCTAGGCACACACAAAAAAAGATCTTAATATATACTTGATTGACTGAAATATTTTTAACATTGCCATTTATTTGCCTCAAACCTCAGCACTTAATCCCCAACCACACACAAATACTACTGACAAATAGTGGAACACATGGTATTCCTGGCCAAATAATGATTCTGCCAGGCTATAACAATTATCTAGAATTCACTCACAAACACTTCAGATTTGAGATTTCTTATTTTACCACCAAGTTGAACAAGTGCAACACTGAATCATATACAGACACTCAATAATGTGTGTGGTTTAAAATTATTTCCTTTGAATTCCTTAGAGTCTGAAAAATTAAAAGATATTTATAATTATTTTGCCTCATTAATTCTAATTCTTTACTGAACAGTACAATTTGTATATTCAAATTCCTTAAATTCAACACGCCTGCTACCTCAATGTCTTAAACCAAAATCATTCTTTTTACTGTCAAAGTAGTAACCCTTTAAGATTATTTCTCCTTTTGCCATAAGTCTCTTATTTTCTTAGGTTTTTAATTGATATAACATCCCTTATCACATCCTTCTTACCCATCCTTTCCTTTCAATTCCCTCTTCAACCACTGCAGTCAAGCCTTCCAGTTTTGATGAAAACCATTACTTTGCCTCTCTAGCTCTTGAAATATACTCTTGTAGAATCACCTCTTCTTAATATTCTACTTTGCTCTCATAATATGTACCTCATTCATTTATTAGTTCATTCATTCAACATATATATTTAATTGCTATAAACCAAAAAATAAAATACAGTAGCTTACAGGAGACCTGATGGTGAGGGAAGACTTTACATAAGAGATAATATTAGAGCTGAGATTTAAAGAATGTGTAGCAAATAAGTACAGGAACAATAGAATTAGAAAAGACCCAGAGACTCAAAGGGGCTTGAAAATGTTGAAGCACACTCAGAAAAAGAGAGACTGATACACAATGAGGCTTCAGAGAAAGCGAGGAATTTCTGCTTCAGGTTTCCCCATTGCTTTGCAGATAAAACCAAATTCCTTAAACTGGAATCAAAGGATCTTCTACATTTTACCTTCTGGCTCTTTCTATTTGTACTAAGATAACATGGCATAGTTATGAAACAAAGGGGGATCCAACAGACCTGGGCTTGAATTGTAATTTCAATACTTGCTGTGCAATTTGGGGCAAGTAAATTTACCTCTTTGATAATTAGCAAGTTACTTTACTTGATCCTAAACTGTAAAATGGAAATAATAACATTTTGCAAGGGAGCTGAGAGTATGGAATAATTCAGCATACTTAAGGTCTCTCACTTCTACTATTATTAAGATAATACATAAAATTAACAAAATTTCTGAAATAACAAAGCTCAATAGAGGTAATATAATTTTTACTCTATTTGCATTCAATGTCAGAGCACCAGAGAGCAATTTTAAAATAGTTCATGGTATTACAGTTGGAATGACCCACTAAGAACTTAGACACTGACATCAGACTCTACTCCTGATCTTGGAAATTTAACTGAAAAAATTAGAACCATAATCAAGGGTCCTTAAGCCCATACTTTAGCAATTTTTGAAAAGAAATTAATTGTATTCTCAATGAATTCTTTAGCTTACCCTTAAACATTTTCAAAAGGAAGCAATTCTATAATACTTAGCAATAATATTCAGATATAAAATGGCCTTAGAGAGGCAATGAATTTATTAAATTATGCTATTTCACACCACAGTTTTTCATAACACTGTCCTAAACTTATCATTTAATATTTTCCAATCAGACTAACTACATAAAAACCAAGAATTTAGAACAATTTTATTTCTGTCATTTTAACAATTTTACTCAATATCAATTGGCTAAAATTAATTATTAGGGCTACATATGCAATTCTCTTTGTATCTGGAGAAGCATCCAACACGAAGCCCACGTAACAGACAATTTATTTAAAACATTATGGAAGAACATGTGGTAAAAGTTTAAACAGTATAGTTAATGTTGCAGTTTGAAGGCCATGATGGGGGGAAGCAATGTGATTAAGAAAGGCCTACCATCTGGCCGTGTCATGTTTCACAGGGTGGCATTACCTTGATGAAACCATTATGTCCAAATCTTGTTCTGGCCAAGCAAGGCCTACAAAAGTAAACCAATGCCAATAAAACCCACAAATAACTGCCACAAACCAAACCAAAACAAACCAGTAAATAAACACAAAACAAAATCTGAATTTTGTCATTTATACTTTGAATATTTCTTTCCTGTGGCTAGGTTATTTACAGCTGTTTTCCCAAGTGTGCATTCTGGGAATACCACACTTGTAAAGGCTAAGGCCTTTGATAGCTGGAGTCAGATCAAAGGAAATAGTTAAAATATTTAAATTAATGACAGTTAATGATATTAATGACAGTTAGGCATAATTGCAAGGGAAAATTGTCTCTCACTACAAAGCATACACCATGAACGTATAATTTGTTGCTCTTTTGATTTGTGGGTATGCCCAGACCCTAGAATAGTGCATTTTCTGGTGCCTGTTAAATATTTTAATCAATTAATAAGTATTTTAATTCCTGTAGGGCAAGCTTAATGGAATAACTGAGAGATAGTTTGTAAAATAACAAAAACAAAAAGCTTTATAGGTAACACTAAATTTTTAAAAATATTAAAGGAACATAAAAACAAGAGTGATGAAGAAATATTTTTATACAGTGATGACTCACTAAAGTATTGTAAACTTTGATTTAAAAATTTTTGAGTTTTTGATATACAATAATATACCATAGAGCCATGTTTCTGAAACAGTCTGTGCTATTGTCAATCCTCTCCATTTACATGCAGCCATATTTTGATTACACTGACAAACAGAAAGAAAATTAATCTCCCAAGAAAACCCTTTAAACCACTTTAGGAAATAGGTGAAGAAAGTAATAATCCTTACTTGCAAAAAATATTTTTAAAAACCTACCACATTTACCTTTATATTATATTCTTCAGTCATAGAAATAGAAAATAGACAAACATATTTGCAAAGTAAATACATATCATCCTCTTTGCCTTATTATATTTTAATATTGCTCTTCTGATATCACATTATTGGGATGAATAATTCCACTGGTATTCACTTACCCTTAACAATTCAGCAATATCTTTATGTGCTTTGGGATTCAGAAAAAATACTACCAAATGTAAAATAGATAGCTAGTGGGAAGCCGCTGCATAGCACAGGGAGATCAGCTTGGTGCTTTGTGACCACCTAGAGGGGTGGGATAGGGAGGGTGGGAGGGAGATGCAAGAGGGAGGAGATATGGGGATATATGTATACATATAGCTGATTCACTTTGTTATAAAGCAGACACTAACACAACATTGTAAAGCAATTATACTCCAATAAAGATGTTAAAAAAATATTTAAAAACAGTGAGAAAAGAAGAGCCATGGGTTTAATTCCTGGCCTGCAACTTACTGTATGTGTGATCTTGTGCAAATGATACCCTAATATCTCCTGGCCACCATTTTTTCTTCTCTGTAAAACTGGACAGTACTCAATTTAACAATTTACTGCATGGATTGGATAAAATAATGTAAGAAAAACATGATATGGCTCACCATATCCTCAGTAGAAAGCTTACAACCTCTCAATTTTCCTTCACATTATTAACAAGTCATGAAAGTTTCCAGTCATGCAACAGATGCTTCCTTTATCTTCCTTAATTTACTTCCCCCTCTCTTAATATGATTTTGCTTTGTGTGTTTTTGAAATGCACTAGGTATTTTTAAAACTGTGATGCAACAATGCAAAATGGAATAGTAGCTATATGAAGAGATTTCCTATTGTGCTCCAAAATTGCAAAGTCATTACCACATCAGTATTTTTATAAAGTACTTTTATATTTTTCAATTTTAGATGCCCATTTTAATAATGCAAGTGAGGCTTTTTACAAGGCCTGCTTTTTCAAATCTATTAATTTTCAGAGAAAAAAATGAGATAATTTGCTTCCTACAGGGAAGATTAAACTGGTAACTATATTTTATTTCATTATTGATACCTTTTGTCAAAAAGAAGCATTATTTTTAATGCAAATCTCAAGATTTGGAAAATACTCAACTGAATTTATACGGTATTCCTCAAGAAATCATAATTATAACCCTGTCCTTAAGATTTTAATTACTTTTCTAGAACTTATGTAGTACTAACCTTGCTAAAATTTTGAATTAAAAAAAAAAGAGACTGATGAATATCCCTTTTGAGATTAACAACCACATTTTCTCCTCAGATTCATGCACACCTCACCTAATGGCTTTAGCAGTTAAGCCAACATGTAGTAATAAATTGTAAGACGGGAAGATGACATCAAGTCCTAAATGTATTAAACTTATACATAGACAAAAGGAGACAGACAAAAGTATGCAATAATATAGGTTCTGTTTTGAATTGGGATAAAAATAGAGGAAATACCTTCCTGTAATTTCTGTGTCAGAGTGTGCTAAGGAGTGACTAGCAGATAAAAGCATGCTTGGAAATTTGAATGGAAGACAGCTATGGATCACTGAGGAAAAAATATACATACTAGGAAATTTGCTCAACTCTAGAATACCTGGGGGTCTAAAGTTAAAGAGACCATGAATGCATGAGATACATTATGCATATCTTATCTTTGTTTATTTCTGTTAACTACTTATTTGACTCAAAATGCATTAACTGATTCTTAATATTGATGAAAACTCATCAAACATCATACTATTATTAAAAGAATCCTGTAGATAATCCAATTTGACTAATCTTACCAATTTCTAAAAGTATTATAGCAGCCAATTATTCTTTTTCATATTTGCTTCAGCACAGAGCACAAAGCATCTGCAGGGTGGGCGAGAAAGATGTCTAAGGTCTCTGAAAAGGTGGCCTTAGAATAGAGATTAGCATAATCACAAGTAATTATGATATAAACTATCAAATAAGTGTCACAAAAAGGTAAAAAAAAAAAAATAGTGCTTTACAGGAGGAGCCAGCAATTTTTTACTCTGATTAGATAGGAAAAAATCTGTGGAGTCAAATGGCAAATGAGTTGGTCTGGGAGACATATACAGGATTTGATTATCAGAGGCAGAGAGGGAAAGTCTGGGAACTTTAGGAAACCCTCTACTTTATACCCAACATATTCTTGAAACTCTGTCTGAAAGCCAAAAGTATAAAAGTTGAACAACAGATTTATATATTATAAAAATGAAACAAATATGTGTACATATATAATAGCATTTAATGTACTATTTTAACAAAATAATTCTGTTTCAGCAATATTTGAAATGGCTCGGCCAAACTTAAGCAATAAGGGCAGTGATCAGAAAGCATCCCCACTGGCTAGTCTTATAGATTCTGTTAACTATTCCAAAAAGGGGACAATCTCCCCTGATAGGACACCCACACTGCTTGGACATCCCTCTCCCTTAGTGAGGGTCCTCCTCTTTCCCTCTCTCCAGTCTGCCCTAGAAAAGGGATATGGCTGGGTACTGCTGGGATATAGGAGAAAAACAGATCATGGAAGATGTATATGATGAAGAACAGAAAAAAGAAAAAGAAGAAGACAGGAAGAGGAGAGTATGGGGAATGATATGACTTCCAATTTTGATGCAATCTTTTTTTTATATCATCTCAAGGCAAAATACTTTTCCCTTTAAAATTCAATAATTACAAGTAAATTTATGAATGTGTGTATGTGTATGTTTGTTGTAGTGTAGCTTCTTTATCTGCACTAGGACAAAGGTCACAAACTGGCTGGACTCTGGAAGCATTGGTCTTGTAGATAAAGTTTGAACTGGCATGAACAATTATATGGATGGATGGCTAGGTAGATACAGAGGTAGAGAAGCAGAGATACTGAGACACAGAGCTATAAATTTAGATGGATCCTCCACTCTCCAATATGCCTTTGTTGCCAACACTCCATGTCATATCATACTGGTCTACTGCCCTCCATTATATTATTCTTCTTATCCTTGAAAACACTTGTGTTTGCGACCATTGATCTAAATAGTTTTAATATAAGGCCAAAAATTCCTGAGGTTTGAACCTATCTACTCAGTTTGCTGATGTGAATTTCTAGACCATTGTATGGAACTCCTTCAAGGCACAATTTTTTTGTTTTGGTTTTTTTGTTTGTTTGTTTTAATTTCCTTTAGTAAGGGAAACCTTACACAGAAGCCTGATATATAAGCTACATAAATATGCTCCTATCCCTTCAGGCCACTGGAATGTGGTCTGAACAGGAGAAAAATCTTTATTTTATTATGGTCTTGAAAATATTTTGAAGATCCAGTTTAAAAAATTCTGTAGAATTGTTTTTTTAAAAAGGAGAAAAAAACCAAAAACCTGAGAAACATAGGCATTCTGACTAACAGAAATTTACTGACCAGTAGTCTCTTTTAAACAACTCAAAATGATTGTTGGTCAGCTGACTTACAGAACGACTGGTTTTAAATTGACAAAGATTTAAACACCTTTTCACTTTTAATGTGAAAAAGTAGGAATTGTACAAAATGTAAGAAAGTCAACGACTACTTATCAACCAATTTAGTGAAAGTATCACTTTTGAAAGGGGCATTATAGGACATCAAGCTGGAGGAATGGGTAAAAGCAGGTTAGGGAAGGCCTTGAACATCAGACTAAGACATTTTCAGTAAGGGATGAAATATGGAGCAAAGACAGAAACTAGTACCAATTCACTGCTTTCAATGTGGCAACCAATTCATTTCCTCTTATCTTAACCTCACAAGAGGGACTTCCCTGGTGGTGCAAGTATTTAAGAATCTGTCTGCCAATTCAGTGGACACAGGTTCAAGCCCTGGCCCGGGAAGATCCCACATGCTGTGGAGCAACTAAGCCCGTGTGCCACAACTATTGAGCCTGCACTCTAAAGCCTGAGAGCCACAACTACTGAAGCTCGCACACCTAGAGCCCGTGCTCTACAACAAGAGAAGCCACCGCAATGAGAAGCCCGTGCACCGCAAGGAAGAGCAGACCTTGCTCCCTGCTAGTAGAGAAAGCCCGCGCACAGCAACAAAGCCCCAAGGCAGCCAAAAATAAATTAATTAGTTAATTTAAAAAAAAAACCTCACAAGAAAAATACGAAATTGGTGTTATCCCATTTTGCAACTAGAGAGAAATCAGAGACAAAGTTAAGCAACTTACCTAGAGATGTACATCTACCAAGTGGCCAAATCAAGATTTGTCCTCACGTGTATTTGCCT
Organism: Monodon monoceros; assembly: GCF_005190385.1. Lineage (NCBI taxonomy): Eukaryota > Metazoa > Chordata > Mammalia > Artiodactyla > Monodontidae > Monodon > Monodon monoceros. Next base: position 65,597,659 of record NW_021703783.1, read on the forward strand.
TCAAATCCTAGAATTCTTCCCACATTGGTGAAACTAGACTCATATGACACAATTCTTGTCACTATAACACTCTCTTGTGGATTAGTGCATATGCATACACATTACCTTAGATTTAATTTATCCATACATTTTCTCTTTTCCTTTATCTCTGACTTGATTTATTGTAAACTTTTATATCCAACAAATAAATTAACTTGTTTCAGAAAGATAGATCAATGGAACAGGATAGAAAGCCCAGAGATAAACCCACGCACATATGGTCACCTTATCTTTGATAAAGGAGGCAGGAACGTACAGTGGAGAAAGGACAGCCTCTTCAATAAGTGGTGCTGGGAAAACTGGACAGCTACATGTAAAAGTATGAAATTAGATCACTCTCTAACAACATACACAAAAATAAGCTCAAAATGGATTAAAGACCTAAATGTAAGGCCAGAAACTATCAAACTCTTAGAGGAAAACATAGGCAGAACACTCTATGACATAAATCACAGCAAGATTCTTTTTGACCCACCTCCTAGAGAAATGGAAATAAAAAGAAAAATAAACAAATGGGATCTAATGAAACTTCAAAGCTTTTGCACAGCAAAGGAAACCATAAACAAGACCAAAAGACAACCCTCAGAATGGGAGAAAATATTTGCAAATGAAGCGACTGACAAAGGATTAATTTCCAAAATTTACAAGCAGCTCATGCAGCTCAATAACAAAAAAACAAACAACCCAATCCAAAAATGGGCAGAAGACCTAAACAGACATTTCTCCAAAGAAGATATACAGACTGCCAACAAACACATGAAAGAATGCTCAACATCATTAATCATTAGAGAATTGCAAATCAAAACTACAATGAGATATCATCTCACACCAGTCAGAATGGCCATCATCAAAAAATCTAGAAACAATAAATGCTGGAGAGGGTGTGGAGAAAAGGGAACACTCTTGCACTGCTGGTGGGAATGTGAATTGGTTCAGCCACTATGGAGAACAGTATGGAGGTTCCTTAAAAAACTGCAAATAGAACTACCATATGACCCAGCAATCCCACTACTGGGCATATACCCTGAGAAAACCAAAATTCAAAAAGAGTCATGTACCAAAATGTTCATTGCAGCTCTATTTACAATAGCCCGGAGATGGAAACAACCTAAGTGTCCATCATCGGATGAATGGATAAAGAAGATCTGGCACATATAGACAATGGAATATTACTCAGCCATAAAAAGAAATGAAATTGAGCTATTTGTAATGAGGTGGATAGACCTAGAGTCTGTCATACAGAGTAAAGTAAGTCAGAAAGAGAAAGACAAATACCGTATGCTAACACATATATATGGAATTTAAGGGAAAAAAAATGTCATGAAGAACCTAGGGGTAAGACAGGAATAAAGACACAGACCTACTGGAGAACAGACTTGAGGACGTGGGGAGGGGGAAGGGTGAGCTGTGACAAAGCGAGAGAGAGGCATGGACACATATACACTAACAAATGTAAGGTAGATAGCTAGTGGGAAGCAGCCGCATAGCACAAGGATATCAGCTCGGTGCTTTGTGACCGCCTGGAGGGGTGGGATAGGGAGGGCGGGAGGGAGGAAGACGCAAGAGGGAAGAGATATGGGAACATATGTATATGTATAACTGATTCACTTTGGTATAAAGCAGAAACTAACACACGATTGTAAAGCAATTATACCCCAATAAAGATGTTTAAAAAAAAAATTAACTTGTTTCTTTGCCTGATACCAGAAAAGGATCCAGAGTCTTCAAATATAATTGGGAATTATATTTCATTTATACAGAGTAATCTTAAATCATGAGTTTCAGACTCATGCACGTCATCTTTATATGTTGTATTCCCTTTACATTTAAGGTTATTGCTCTCAAGTTTTTCTACTATTCATTAGTGTACTACATGTAAGTTAATAGACTCAATATTGATTGTGCTCATAGGGTTTAGAGCTGGTCCTAAAAAATATGAATCAATATCTTCCACTCCATGTTCCCCTCCAGTGTGCTTTGTCTACATGCACTTTAGTATAAACAGCCACAGGCTGGTTATAAATCATTCTACCTATCTTCCTACTGACAGTCTGCAACCAGGTTGGTGGATTTCCCGAAGGGAAAAGAAAGCAGGGCAACTATCGGTCATGACATGCATTCCAACTGCAAGTGCTTACGGCTGGAATGTGCCTGCCTTTTAAGGAACATAAAGAAATGTCCACAGAGAGCTATTTTAAAAGATGCAATTCAATTTTAAATGTACCCATGCATTTCTGTTTAGGGACTTTAAATTAAATTGCCATTTAAAGTTAACATAGATATTAATGGCATTGAGATCATCAGCTTTTGAGTATTTAAAGAGCAGGCCAAGAATGTTTAAGCAAAGCAGTGTATATAATTGCAGTTGTGGGCAAATATAATTATACATGCCTATCACATCTCACTTGCTAAGAGTATATATTTTATCAATCCTCTAAGAAAGCAAGACATAATGATGATAAAAAGCTATTCTATAAATTGCAAGTGTTAATAAACATTAGGCTAACCAAATGTGCCATCTTTCAGATATGATATAACTTAAAATTGCATACAGCTTTTACTTTTTTTTTTGGCCATACCACACGGCTTGCAGGATCTTAGTTCCCTGACCAAGGATTGAACCCGGGCTCACAGCAGTGAATGCACTGAATCCTAACCTCTGGACCACCAGGGAATTACCAGTTTTTACTTTTTTAAGTACTTTCACATCACTGTGACAAGTACTCTGGTCGTTTTAAAGGTGAAGTGCACTTTTGTCAACCTGGTCTGACTTTTGACATGCATCTTTAAGGATCAGGGATACCATCTCTCACTGAATAACATTTTCTTCTGGAGAAGCTAATGAGTCAAGAAAAGATCAGATGCAACCTTGATCTCAATATAACTACATTCTGAGTAATCTATCCTGACTGTATAATCTACTGTAATAGAAATATACTATGCAACTGCATCATTAATTAAATAATCAACCTATGCTAAGGTAATCCAGAACATCAACTTCCAGGAGAAAATGGTTTAAAATGTAGTATATACAGAGATGAAGCTTATGGTAAACCAACTTTGACTACCTGGATTCAAATTCCTTCTCTGACACTATCTAAAGTAAGCTTGAACAAAATTTTTATTCTCTAAGTATTAGTTTCCTTATTTTCAAAACAAAGATAAAAATTTTACCTACCCAAGTTTGTGGTTGTGTAAGTTAAACATGAAAATGTAAAGCACTTAGCATAGGAACAAAGTTAATGTTCAATAAACGTGCTGCCGTCAATGAATTTCCATGTTACATTTGTAAAGAATGAAAACCAAAATAAAGCTGGTGTTTTATTGTTTGTTTAGTTTAGATGGGACATATTTTGGTATCTTATTTAATGAGGGCTTTTGACTGTCAAAGGCTATCATGTGAATGCTTATTATCAAAGTTCCCCAGACTGCTGTCTTTCTCAAAGGCAGATGGTAAATCTGTCAGCAGTAGCATTCAGAACAGGAGCAACCCAGATGCTTCCAAGCACTGTGTGTGAAGCTGCTCCTCCCACGAAGAGTACATTGGGCAAGATGCCAAAGGAAGGTCCCCAAGGCAATTAGCTGCTTCTGAATCCAACTCTGGCTGTCTGGGAAGTCAAACGAATCCAGCCTGCTTAGCCATACACCATTTAATGCAAAGAGCATGCTCCTCATTTATAATCAAGCCAATCTTTCAACCAAGCTACATTCTGACAATCTACATTCTGTACATTCTTTTGTACAGGAAAAGGGACTTGACCATGGCCACAGAGCTTAGCAAGTGCTAGAGGGGAATATTTGAATCCTGGGAGTTTTTTGTTCCAAAGACAGTACCCTTTTGATTATACCATCCAAAGAGGAAACAAGACATTCTTAACTTTTACAGTGACGTGTTTCTCACGTTTGAAGGCAGAGTTCATTAAAAAGAAGAAGAAGAAAAAAAAAAGACAATCAAGAAAACTAGCCTCATGCTGAAGTTGTGGGAAGAAGTCTGGAGGCATTAGAAGTAGACAACACAACTTTAATTATTGGCTCCGTGACGTCTCTAGAGTACTCTGTCCCCCTCTATGAAAAGAGATAAAGATGCTTATTTTAGAAGGGTGTGGCAAGGACTGAAGAGGACAAGTAAGGGTTGTATGGTACCAGGAATATACAGATTGCTCAGAGGATTTAAGTAATTCAGTTATGGTCACATGTATTAGTAGCAGAGCTGCCTTCAAAACCATATCTTCCAGGTGCCTTCAAACTGAGAAATTATGGAGGGTAATAGCAAATTATAAAACTTGAATATATTATAAACACATTAAACAGTATCCACTATCATAAGCATGACAATATTATTAAAAACAATAAAATAATAAAAGGAAACAATATCTCACAGAATAGTTAATAAAAGTATTATAATGTATGATATCACTTGTGCTATATGGGTGCCATTATATATCCAGTAGAGATATCATAGCAAAAGAAGAAAAAAAAAGAAGTCTGGAAAGACATACCACCTTATAGCTTACTTTTATTTCTTTCATATTTTTCTTATCTGTAGTTTGTATCCATATATTTTCCATAATGAAATAATATTATTTGGATTCTTGCTCAAGGAACATGATCTGAAAGTAATTACATTCTGAATCTCAAATTCATTTCTCTAAATATGCTTTTTCATTACATCCTGCTCACTTTACTTTGAAAACACTGAAATGTTCTTAAACTTCTAATTTGCATTGCAAGTTAATTTTTTGTTGTTGCTTATGGTTGCCATTTACCAAAAAGATATTAAGGCAAAGCCTCCGAGTAACTCCTGCCATGCCTCAAGAAGGAAACTGAGGCCAGGACTTAGCTATGGAAATAAATTTTGCCTTCTACTATCCATGGCATTAATTCTCAAACTTTACTGTATGTAACACTCCTTTAAGGTATCAGTGAATATCAAGATTCAGAGACCTACTCTCAGAGATTTTGATCTGGTAGATTTAGGGTGGGTTGCAGACTCTGTAGTTTTTTAAAAGCTCCCAGATGATTCTGGTAAAAGGGTCCTCAAGTCTCTCAATTCTCCATAAGAATTGGCCTTCCAACTATTGTGGCATATCAGTGAATAAAACATTGTAATCATGTATCTGTCCATAAATAGATTGCTGTTCAAACAAGAAACAGGTAACTGAAGAAAGAGGCATGGAAAAAGATCTTTTACAAGAAGAAGAGTTTCTTGTTATATCAGGATGGACTTGGTTAATTTGCAGTAATAAACAACCCCATTATGTCAGTGACTTACAATAATTTTTTTCCCCCATTCATGGTATAGGCACAACACAGACCAGAATTAGGGCTATGTTTATTGTAGTCACTCAAAGGCTCAGACTGATGGAATTTTCCAAAATCACGTCAGCAGTGGTAAGAGAACATGACAGATCACAAACTGGCACTCAAGCCTTCTGTAAGAAGGGGCACCATAGCTTCTGCTTATGTTTTATGGCATAGGAAATCACATAGCCATGCTAAAATCAAGTGGGGCGGGAAAATTCAGTTGGATCATGTGTCCACAAGGAAGACGGCTAGAATGATGAACATTTTAATGACTATCTCATATGCCCAACTCAAGCAGTTACAACAAAGTATAGTACAGTAGTTACAAACCCTATATGGGGAGGCTTAAAGTTCAATTAAATCCTATTTGTACCACACCCTGAATCTGGACAAGTCTCTTAACCTCCATAACCCTCAGCTTCCTTATGCTTTTGAATCTCCCAGCTCAGAAACCAATGCAACAACGTGTATGGTGTAGTATGCCGCACAGAGCCTGATGTAGTAGGAACTCATGATTATTAGTCTTATTCACACTATAAGTTATAACAGATGCACAAAAATATCTATATTCTAAAGTAGGTTAGCTTAATAATGTAAATGATACTCTTTATCACTAACACAATATATATTTACTTAGCTCTGACTATTCACAAGGCACTAGGTGAGGAAAAATGAAGGATACAAAAACAAATAAAATATGGTCTCTGATGTGAAGAATCTTAAATCTATTTAGGAAGTCAGGAAATTAGGCAAAAACACTAGACAGATAGTCTAGTATGTGATATAATGGAGGAGCCATAGAGAAGTATGGAGATGAAATAAGACTTGAGGAGATGGTAAGTCTTTTCTTGAAAGAAGTGACATTTCTTTTAGTACTATGCAGCAAAACATTAAAAAACCTTTAACGATAAATTGGTAGCTAGTAGAGGCAAATGAAGAAACATTGAAAAGTTTTACAGGAGGTAATTCTAAGGAAAATAGATTTAGGTAAATAGATGATTGATAAGATATAGGTAGGTAGGTAGGTAGGTAGGTAGGTAGGTAGGTAGATAGACAGACAGATAGATAGATAGATAGATAGATGGATGGATGGATGGATGGATGAATGGTAGGATGGATGGCTGTAGGATATAACCTGCAGACATTCTTATTGAGAGAATAGTTGGCTTAATTAACATCATGTCATAAAGAGGATTGCACTCACAACTTGGCTAGAATATCACCTACAGAAGCAGTAAAATCTCTAGATTTCCATATTCATCTTTGAGTATAAATAGATAACTGTTGCAAGTGCATTGTCTTCACTTTGTAATAGAGTTATCCTGTTTTCCAAATTCTATCGATATTTTCATGCTGAGTGGTGTCTTGCGCAGTCAGACCACACTCCCAGTGTTACTGTTTCTTTCTGCTGCACTCTCTGCACTTGAGTTACGAGAAAGAGGTCCTGCGGAGGGATGGAAGTTGCAGGACAGTGTCTCAGGGATTCAGATGTGTGACAATTTCCACAGATGTCAAGCACGGCAATTTGCCACAGGGAGAAACGAGGTCATTTTGTGCACCATTATCAGGATGTGGTGCACAGACTGTGAACAGACAACTTAATGCTTCTCTGATTCAACCAGACATTCTTCTTGTCTTCTAATTGCTTTGTATTCAGTCATCGCTGAACTCTATGAAGTTCTTTGAATACACAGAAACTATTAAGTTACACTATCTCCTTTATTAAATTGAAAGATTGAAATCATTCAAATTCTACGCATAAATGTCTGCCAGCCAGGGAGCTATTTAACTTGATATATAACTTAAATGGGCCCAGACACTATCAGATATGAGATTGAAGCCTCAAGCTATCTAATGCAGGAAGAGAAATTCCCCCTTTTCAGTAGGTGAGGTAGTAAATATAAAAATCTTTATTTTCAATTATGGCACTTGAGCTCCTGATTGAACCCTTTCTATTGCTGCCTAGGAGACATGCCAACCTTTCCTGTAATATAAGTCAATCAATTATATTTCATTTTGATGCTTTTTATTTCATGATTCTTGGGGTTCCTTAACAAGACATTCACATTATAAACTCCAGTATTCAAAGAGTGAACATTAAAAAAATAAGGCGAAGCAAAAATTTTGATTTAAAATGAAATGGAGGATACGAATTGCAAAAATGTGGTGCACAAGACTTACTAATTGAAATAAGCATTTATAACTAAAATGTAACCATTTTTCTCTGTACTTTCATTTTTTCTGTAAACCTAAACTTCTCTAAAAAAAATAAAGTCTATTAATTTAAAAAACATGCAACCATCAATTGCCTACAATGCATATCTAGAACTGTCAGATCTAGAAAGTTAGCTGAAAAAAATGGCTACTCCTAACTTCCATATTGCAGGATTACTTGTGCATACACACAAATGTTAAATATATTCATGGTATCCGAAAAAAATGGAAGAAAATGGTGAGGAGAACTGGAAAAATATTAACAAAATGTTTCCTTCCTCATACATTTTAAGTAATTTGAGGATTTCTAATGCATCAGAAAAGTTTCAGGTCCAATTATCTTCCCCTCAAACTCAGATCTCTACCTTTGGTGACATTTGCATGTTTTATTAAAATAATGTGATTTATTGAAACAAATGAAATATCTAGCATTACTGAATATGGTATTCAGTAATGTATTTGCAAATATTTTCTGATACCTTCCTTTTGAAAGTTTCTGTGGGGAAACAAAGATGAAAATGACATATTATGCACTTTAGACATTTATAATATAGGAGTTTAGATAAAAAATGAACATCTGGGATTCCCTGGTGGTGCAGTGGTTAAGATTACAAGCTCCCAAAGCAGGGGGCCTGGGTTCCATCCCTGGTCAGGGAACTAGATCCCACATGCATGCTGCAACTAAGAGTTCGCATGCCACAACTAAGAGTTCGCATGCCACAACTAAGAGTTCGCATGCCACAACTAAGGACCTCACCTGCCGCAACTAAGGAGCCCGCCTGCCAAAACTAAGACCCAGTGCAACCAAATAAATAAATAAATTTTTTTAAAAAAAATGAACATCTAAGACTAAAGATGAATCTGTATATGGAAGCTTTAATGGTTAAGTGTCATGACAGTGGAATTCATAAGCACTGTTCAAAAGCAAACCCTAAACATGGCTGCTTCTCTCAATATTGAGCTTCAAAAATCACTGCTTCAATTTGAATTCCAGACAGTCTACACTGAAATGATCAATGTACAAAGAAAATTATGAAAGAGAGGAAAAGAGCGTATTTTGCAAGACAAAATTCTTAATGATTAAAGAGTCAGTACTGCCAGGAACAAAAAATCCCAAGAGACCTGAAGTATGTTCATCATTTAAGTTGGAGGATATGGACATATGGCAATCAAATTCCTGATCAAAATGTTTAGAGGCACTTTGATGCCAAAAATATTCTTTTGAGCGTCATCTATTTAAACACTCATATGCCTCCAGAACATGTTGGCCAATGAAACATATTTCCATTTATGTCCTGCCAAGTCTCACTCATTAGCTAAAAATTCTCATTTTGCAGTTTTTATAAAAAGGATTTGCAGTACCATGTTTCAAAGTTAAAATTTTTATGATTTTTGTTTTTACTTGCAATATTACCCAAAGTACTATAACTTAATTTTTAAACATTAATTTCATCCTTGTCCTTCACTAAATCTTTGATCACTGATGCTAATAAATTTTAAAAGATATTCACAGAGAATTTCTCTGGCACTGCTCACTTCTGCTCATAGGCAATGATATAATCAGAAATCAGGAAGAAAGAAGAAAGAACTAGTACAAGGATAAGAAACAAATGGATCTGAATAATCCACCTATAGGTAAATCATAATAGAATTCAAATGTGTTTGAAAATAGTTTAATTACTTGGTTATTTGCACTAATTTTTTAATCTTACTTTATATTTTTACCCCAATTTTTGAAGTGTTGATTAAAAAATAAATTCAGGTCCTTCAGTTTTTCCTTTGTAAAGTGAGTGTCTGACCCAGTATAAGTTAAGACCCCTTTTTAAATTTCTAGGATGTTACATACTTCTAAGCAGGATAGATCCAGGCCTTTTATTCTCTCCTTTACTACATTTAAACACATGTTCAAGATTGAACATAAAACTGGGAAATGACAGGGATAATGATTCCTTGAAGTGCCAAATTTCACTGGGTTTTTGTTACACTTTAGAAATGGGAATTATTAAAGATACAATATTTGTGTTCCATTGCTGTGTAACAAGCTACCTCAAACCTAGTTACTTTAGACAAGTTACTCCAAAGTAGGGTTTAAAACAGCACCCATTTATTATCTCATATTCTTCTATGGATCAGAAGTCCAGATATGTTGTAACTGGGTTCTTTTTTCAAGGTGTCATTCTAGCTATATTTTCATCTGGAGCTCAGGATCCATTTCCAAGGTCATTGGTTATTGCCAGAGTTTAGTTCCTTGTGGTTGTAAGACTGAGGTCTCTGTTTTCTTGCTAGATGTCAACTAGAGGACATTCTCAGGTCCTAGCCACATAGCCTTCTCCACAATATGGCAGTTTGCTCCTGTAAGGCCAGTAGGAGAATCTCACTTCAAACCTCTCTGATCACTTCTAAGACCTGAGTTGAGTAGACCAGGTTACCCAGGATAATTTCCCCCTTGATTCACACAAAGTCAACTGATTAGGAACCTAAGTTACGTCTGCAAAATTTCATATGACCAAACATAATCACAAAGTGATTTGTCATTCTGCACAAATTCAAGGAAAGGTGATTACACAAAGGGGCAGGAAACTTGGCCACTGAGCCTGTGCGTCCGGAGCCTGTGCTCCGCAACGGGAGAGGCCACAACAGTGAGAGGCCCGCGTACCGCGAAAAAAAAAAAAAAAAAGAACCAAAATTGGGTCCTAAGTTTGTGTTTTTTACAGAGTAAAGTATGTTTACAGTTTTTAAAATTACAGCAATTATAACATGCCTATTCTAGAATATGGGAATCACATACTTAAGCATAAACTTTGATAAGTTATTCATTTAGAAACCAAGAATGAAATATAACAGGAATGTGGCTGGAACCAAGTTACATAGAAGGGTAAGATTCTATCTGTAATCCTAAATTCAAAATTATGCCAATCCAAACTTAATGAAGTAAAAGTTTCTTCACTATATATATTATACTGGCTTTTGTAATATCAATATAATAAACTGTGAAAACAAAAATGGTAGTAATAACCATTAGCTATGTGTGACACTATACAATTCTTGTAGTTCTTTCACATGCAGTGCCTCCTTTGATATCAGACCTAGAAATAAATGTCAGTATTATTCTCATACACTTATCTATTCAACAAGTAATTAGTGAGACCCTAATATATGCCAGAATTTCTGGTAGTAAGTAGACATATCATGCCCGTAGGGGAGGAAAAGCTTTTCTTCTACTCTGTTAGGTTCTATAAATGGGGCCTTTGACTCATATTGATAAAAGACAGAATGACAGGAGAAAAGAATGCCAATTTTACTTAATGCTAATATATTTTTATGTGTACAGAGGCTTTACAAAAGTGAAAAACTCAAAGAAGTGGTCAGACATGACAGCTTATATATCTTTTTAATAAAGAATGATAAATTGTGGACAAGAGACTAGAAAAAGGAAAGGGGGGTTGGGTTTATCAGGGTAGTAAATTGTGGGAAGGTAAATATATGAGGGAAACTAATGGTAAATAAGGGTTATTTGGTATGGTTACTTCATGCAGAGTCATCTCCGTGCTGCCCCTCTCTCTGGTGATAAGAGCTGTTCCCCTCTTCCTGTTATGGGAGAGTGGAGGACATCTTCACAAGGGGAATTGATGTCCTATTTAGGCAGATGAGCGGAGGGCATAGAGCTCTTCCTGTGTCTCAACTTCCATCATCTCAAAGTAATCCATATGCCAAAGCAGCAAATTTTAGTGTGACCCTCTGATCTCCTTCAACAAACAGACAAAATCTCTATAGAATGGGAGAAAAATCACATGTACTTTTAGACAAAGACCTTGAGGTCTTTGTACTTGCTTTTTTTTTCCTCCACAGACCACTCTTCATCCTCTTCATCCCAAGACTTGCATTTTTATTCTTTCATGTTTCATTTTACATGTCACCTTTGAGAGGTTTCTTTCTGACCAAGGAAATTAAATTAGTTTCCTTGGGTTATTTTCCCTAATCATAGATTGTGTTTTCCTTCAAAACCATGTTAAGGAGTTAGCATTTGATTCTAAATTTTCTAAGCAGTGGATGAAGGTAGCCCTCAAATTTTAAATGAGAAAATAAAATCGTAAAGAATAAAGTGACACACTAAAAGTCAAATCTAGTAAGTAGCAAAGTTGAGAGTAAATTCTGGTATACAGACTAAAAACTCTTGTTTTCTAATATGCTATAATGTTTCAATAAATCCCTTAGAGCCATCTTCTTAACTGCATGTGGTTTTTCTCCCCAGAGGCCACTGGCATGGCTGGAGACACTTTTGGTTGTTACCACACAGTGTGTATGTGTGCGGGGTGGGGGTGGGGGGTTGCGGGGGAGGCTGTCCTACTGGCATCTAGTGAATACAGTATAAGGTTGCTGCTGATCATCCTACAAGGCACAGAACATCTTCCACGGCAAATACTACCCAGCCCAGAATAACAAAGGTATTGCTGTTAAGAAACCCAGCCTTAGAATGCTTGAAAGAATAAAAGCAATACTTAATCATGTCATAATGTATTTTTTTACATACAAAGGATATAAAAACACCCAAGTCCTTTCTATTACTTTCCAAAGACTAATCTACCCATATCATTCTATGTGAATTAACATCAACGAGATAAATTACAAAGACAACTCGAAGTCTCAAATTGAAGTCGTGGTTTGACTTGACAAGTATATGTTAACTCCTAGGTGTCAGAAAGTTTGGAATGTATACGTGCATTTTGTAACACTTTGCTAAAGGATTGTTCTGAGTCTCTAGCATCCTGAAAGTAATCTAAACACATATATCAGATCTTTATAGGAAAGCATATGTTAATTTTAAAATCAATTTCTAATTTTGCCATACAGAAGATTTGAAAATGAAATTGTCAGTCTTCATATCATAGTATAAGTGAGACATGTATTTTAAAATCAATCATCTATTATAAACTATCGTGTAAAAATCACACACATTTTAAGCCTAGGATGTGGCCCAGAAGCAATTCTAGTTTTTTTCCTATCATTTATTACTGTGAATAAGTGACCCAGTCATGTAAGAAATGGATGAAAAGATTCACCCAGAACGAACAGAAGGTCGGGTGGTGTAGGACATCTGTGCTCACTTTGAAAGGTGTAGTGGCTTATGCACAAGCAAAGTCTCCTGTGTGCAGACTGCCTGAAGATGCTGAGAGCAGATAGGCAGCCCTGAAATCACCATCAGAACAGAGTGGTTCAATGCTCAAAGAAAGGTTCAGGACCACCAGAGTCAGAGAGGTGAAGGGTCAGCAAAAGCAGACTCTCCATCCCACATTGTTCACTAGCAAAGCATAGTCCTTTTAGTTTTAGCAAGGAAAGCCTGGTTTGTACATTTCTCTTCACACATTCTCTCTAATTAGATTTACCCTATAACCTCTCAAAATCAGCCATCAGAGAGATGAAGAAAGCAGCTGAAAGGCTTAGCATAATGGGATAATGGGAACCTAATAGATACATGTGTATATGTGTGTGTGTGTGTGTGTGTGTGTGTGTGTGTGTGTGTGTGTTCAAAGGACACAGGTGATTTATTTACTGGATTAAGCCAAATCAATTTGCACATATATATCCACTGCTATAGAAAGCTGCTATTAACACTTTAATTTTTTTCACTAAAAATATGATCCAGTTACAGTTACATTCTGAGGTACTGGGGGTTGAGGCTTCAACATATTAATCATATTAATTTGGGGAGACACAATTAATCCCATAACAAAATCTATCACAAAGTGATTGCACTATCTGTGCAATATGCAGTTGTTATTCCTGTGGCTGTTAGGCACATATCATTTCACTACTATACTCAAGTATCTGAAGTTTTGTAGATTAAATTTAGTAATGTATACTATACTAAGTGATTGCTTTCGTTTTATCAGTTTCGTAATAAATAGTAACCATTCTTTTCACAGTGTCTAAAACAATAAGATCAACTTAATTAAACTTAAAGCAAACAATGTAAGCTTTAAGAATTGGACTTCGGAAACCATGTGTGCTTAAATTTGCTGGAAATTTTTAGTTTATTATTTGGATATATATGTATATTATATATATAATATACAAACATTAGAGATTATAAAGCACAATGCCTAGAATAAATGATGGATGATTTAAGTAAATGTACCATGTATCTCATTAAACATGTAAAATATCTGATGCAATGCATAAGAGGAAAGTGCTTTATTTACCCACTTACAATCCTGTATTTATAGAAAATAAAAAACATTTGGCATTCATTATAAAAGACTATGATCACAATCTTAGATCATTTTTGGTGTTATAAATTCACAGACAGATATTAAACAACTTAAAGTATCTCCTTTTTTCAAAAGAAATTGTATTGTCTCAAAAAGACAACCAACTATATCTTTTGAAGATCATAGTTTTCAGACTTAGTGTCTTAAAATTTGAAATTTAAAAACTTGACACGTTTAAAACTTTTAATTCTGGTGAATTTTTTAAAGCTACCCCCCAAATGAGAGAAGAGTTAGTATTTATGGTTATCAAAGGAAATAAAAAGTTAGAAAAATGACATTACCTGAAAATACAGTGATAAATTATTTAGAGATGCCATAGTGATAATTTACAAAATTAGTAATAAAACTATATTCTCTATATGAACCATTTATAAACATACTTCCCAGAACAAAGATGAAACAAAGTGATACATTGTATATAGCAGTCACTACTACACAGAAGAATCTAATTGTGGGTTAAATGAAAATGACACATATCATTTTATAGTTTACAAGTACTTCCTGTAGCAGAAAGCATTCATTGTAATAATCCTCACATCCAAGTCTTAGCAGCATCCTTCTAAAAGCTCAGAAGATTTTCAACTGAATTTGTCAGTTGTGATCTAGGTTTAGGTTCCTTTAATTTAGCATTTTGGAAAGGTTAAGAGAAAGATAATTGAGAATTTTAATGATCTAAAATTCATATGTTGAAGTCCTAATTCCCAGTACTTCAGAATGTGACTATATTTGAACATATGGGTGGGCACTAATTCAATATGACTTGTGTCCTTAAAGCAGAGAATAGATTACAGATACAGAGTGAGGGAAGAGAGTGTAAGGACACAGAGAGAAAGCAGCCATCTGCAAGCCAAGGAGAGAGGTCTCAGAGGATACCAAACCTGCTGACATTTTGATTTCAGACTTCTAGCATCCGGAAACATCAGAAAATAAATTTTTGTCATTTAAGTCACTCAGTCTGTGGTATTTTGTTATGCTAGCTCTACCAAACTAATAGAAGGCCCTCTGAACCTACACTATAAAAACAAAAATACATGTATTTAAATATATAACTAAAGGAAGTATGAATATTTATAAATAAGGTAAAGGAAATATACAATGTTGTTCTGATATTAAATTCTAATTGCTCCTTTACAAAGAGTTGTGGAAATTTTTATCCAGGTAATATCTTCATATCATTGTCTTGTTCTCCATCAGATTTTCTTTTTTTGCAATCTACCTTGACATCATGCACAAACCTATGTCCACATTGTCTACATCCCACACTAGCCTATACCAAAAGAATTCTTTAAAAAGACTATATATGATATGATTACATTTCTATCAAATTCCAGAAAATGGAAACTAATCTGTTAGTGAGAGAAAGCAGAACACTGGTTGGCTGCATCTAGGAGGGCAGGGAGGTGCAGGGGGAGAGAAATTATAGCATGAGTTCTAATATCAATTGCAAATTATTGTTTTGCTATTATATCAGTCCTCCAAATTTGTTTTTTAAAAGATCCTTGATTAACTATTTCTCTGTAATTGATTTATGCATTCATATAATATTGGAATATAAACTTCTTTTTCAGTAGCACTGAAAATGCCTATACATCTGTTTATTATCACACACACACACACAGAGATGCATATACACACTACGGGTTTTCTAACTCTGGGTCAAGGCTCTCTACTTCATACCATTATCCTTGTATATGCATTTCTTTCAATGCACTATTATGGGAAATAGAGTTCTATAGTATCTGATTTTGTTCTGATGGGACAAAAACAATTTTCACTTTAAGAAAAACAACTGCCAATAGTTTGGTTGGTACTTAGAAAATCATGTCACTATGCAGAAGTTTTTGAATTCTTTGATAAATTTTTGTACCTAATGTTCAAACCTCCCCAGAATAGAATTCACTGGACTTGTGTTTAACTTTTTAGGCTGCTTTCTTATGGCCTATACTATTAATGCCATTGTAGAATTTTTCCATATACTAAGTTTGTAAAGTGCAATTTGCTATTCCTATTTTACACTTCTCTGTAACACCTTCTGAGAGATTGTGACTTGGAGTAGCTTACCTGGAAATTATGGTAATTAGCAAACTTGTCTAATATAATTTATTCTAATATACTTAATTTTTTTTCTTACATCAGTTTATAATATTTACCACCCTTAACAAATGTTCTGATGTTCATTTCAGCAATCTGTGCTTAAGGTCAGTAATATATGTTGACAAAAAAAATTTTAAAGACCATTCAGATGTCTTTAAATTTTTTTACCCACAAATAATTATAATTGACATGATAGTTATTATGCCCTTGAATAATAGAATTTTTACTCTTTATCCTTATGCTTTGGGCCTTCATTTTCTGAAGAGGAACAGAATTTATTTTTGAACAAGGCTCTTAATTCCATAATGTGTACTGTGACTTCATAAATTTTGTAAATCTAGTAAGGGATATTCCATAAAAATCTATAATTCCCCAAAATAACTACATTGATTTCATAAAATTAATAATATATACGATGAACATTTCCACCATTATCCTTTTGTAGGGACATCAATATTTTATTCATTTCTAAGAGAGAGACTTAAAAATCAGGGTTTTTATCTTTTGTATTCTCAATAAAATGCTTTTTAACTATCTGAATAATAAACCTAGACAAGTCATGTTCTAGACAGAGGCCTCACTTCATTTGTACTTTAAAATTACATTTTTAATATCTATTCATACTTTATAATGTACCTCCAGGGGCTGAGTTCTCCAGAAGAAAAGCCAAGGACAAAATGGGCCCTTAATTATTAAATATGCCTCATACATAGTTCATAGCTAATCTGACTTATCAAGGATTCAGAAATTGCAAGTGCTTTGTTTTAGAACATGCCATTCTAATTGTAATTCCATGAACTTTTGTTTAAAACATTCCAACCATCTCTATGAGTTAAACTGCCATTAGCATCACAACATATGAATATAATTTTTTTCAAAACCCAGAGAAGATTTGTGATTTAGAATATCTTTTCTTTGCTTCTCAGAGCCACAGAGTCCTTCTCACCTGATCTGAGATTAGCACCATTATTTTCCTTTTTGGTTAAACAAAATCTAAGTCACAGTATTTTAAAAGATTCTCTGAAAAAACTTTTTTTTGAATTTTATTTTATTTTTTTATACAGCAGGTTCTTATTAGTTATCCATTTTATACACATTAGTGTATATATGTCAATCCCAATCTCCCAATTCATCCCACCCCCCCGCCCCACCATGAAAAATATTTCTACCAAAAGGGGCATGGTGGTCTTTAGTGGCCACAGTAGCAGTGATGAATTTATCAGATGGGCAAGTCAAACTTTGAAAGGCTCAGAGGAAAAAGCTGTGTGCCCATGGCCAGGTGAGTCAAAACACTCGAAGCCTCAGCTTCATCATCATCAAATTGAAAGTGGCACTAAGTAGCTTAGAGGCTGATAGGATGAGGTAAGATGATCTGTGAAAGCGCCCAAGAATACTTGGGACTTACTATTGTTGAATCTTAAACCTGGTACAGGCACACTGATAATGAAGCACTGGAGGCAGGGGAAATGAATTCAAGCCTAGATAGTGCTCACAGGTTCAAACTCGACATTGGGAGAGCAACATAATACCTGGAACAAAGCAGAGAAATCCTGGATGACAGGGTGACACGTAAGAAAGCAGAGGAGGCCTAATAACAAAATAATAAAGACACAGACTAGGGAGTGTCAACTGAAAAATAATGCACAACCTAAAAGTTGAGAGTTTTATTCTATTCAGCAGACATACTGAGGACTTAAGCCCAGGAAATAGCCAATCAGATAGCTTTGAGGGACTGTTCCAAAGAGGTAAGGGAGGAGTCAGGATATATAGAGTTTTTGAAAACAAACAATCAAACAAAAAAACCAGTTAGTCAGAACATCAAAAGAGTACTGTTAATTAAAGAAAAACCAGACATCTCAAGTTAATGCATTTAGCACTTTTCTATGTAAGGGAAGATGCAAGAGTCTGGACTCATTGAAATCATTTCTTTGATATATACCATAACTAACTAGGACCACTATCCTGCTTTCTCCATCCTGAATCCCCTCATGGGGTAGGGGGTGAGGGGCAGCATGGCTGCAGTGGCTGATGGCTTGATGGCTGCAACATCCTTTGTTTACTGATACGGCAGTGACATTCTTTGTCCAAAGGGGTCATCCAAAAGACACATTCTACCCAAATATAGTTTTTTTAACTTAAAACAAAAGTTTCTCTAAATATTGTTGTAAAGATTTTCTTGATAATCTGAAATATACATTAAAATCATATTATAATGTACTTAATTTTTATTTTATTACTGCTCAGTGGAAGCAACAAATAACTGTTGAAATCTGAATAATAATGCTATACACATAAAGAACTCTACATTAGAAACTATCCATGTGCTTTAATTTAATGCCACTCTTTCTAGTGTTAATTGTCAAGGTGTAGTATCCAAGAGATAAATCCAGCTTTAACGTGTATTAACCTGACATTTAGCCTTTGTAAACTGGATCTTTAATGGCTAAGGCACCAAGAGAAAACATTCAGTATGGAAAGTAGTGAGGAAACAGTGAAGAGATATTACTAGGAGAATATAAGCTATAATTAAAACTGCAGCTATTAGGGCAAAGGAGATTCATTGTTGTCATGGAAACATGGTTCTATTAATTCATGTCTTTCAACAGATAAAATCAACTACTGCTCTGTAATTGTCAACATAGAAATGTAGGTTTTTTACATTGTTTAATATTTTTAACAATATTAGCATACAGTATAAACTGTTTTACATAATAGAATACCTCAAAGCTAATAATTGAGTTTGAGATGCAAAGCTGAGTTCATTTCCTGATGTTTCTGTATCAATAGACTTCTAAAATACCATACTACACTGCACATATATTATGAAAATAGAGTATTAAGTAGCTATGGTGAGGCAACAGCAAACCATAAATGGACCAAAAATCGTAAATTACCCCACTACTCTTTCACTCTTTCCTGAGGTAAAAAGAAGCAAAGCCAAACATATTTGCCATGCTAGGAGAATCTAGATTTCAAATGTCTCATTGTCCTGACAAGTACTTCTCTGCTTAGTAAGTTATCTGTGACAATTACATGTTTGGAACACATGGATATTGTATATATATGACAACTACTACACTGATTTTCTTACTTTTAGGGTTATGTTTTCTATTGTAAAATAAAATGCTGTGTTTATATTCCCTTTATATTTCTGTCTAGTACTGTAAGCCCCCAAAGTCCCAAACTATCCTGAGGATCATTTGTTCTCAATGCCTATTGGGTGACATTTCACAACGTCTAGAGACATTTTTTGATTTTCACACTCTGTGGGACTGGCATCTATTGAGTAAAGATCAGGGATGATGCTGAACATCCTATAACACATAAGACTACCTGCCACAATAAATAATTATTTGATTCCAAATATGAATAGTCCCATGCTTAAGAAATCGTGCTGCAGAGTAAACAGTTAAAAATGAAACAAAAATTATCATCATCAACAACAAAAGACATCTATTTTTTTTTTTGCTTGGAGAATAGAATGAACAGGTCAGTTTTTAAGTTAAACAGTAATTAAGTTGCCCTGTTATTTAGGAATGGCAATGAATTCTACTTCTTCCTTATTATCAAGATTTGAGATTGAAGAGGAAAGTCTTACCATCAAAAGTAATGAATAGAAATGAGGGAATGAAAAATGGCCATAACAGTGCTACACATGAAAATGTTTGGCATCAAAAGAATCTGTGACACACTTTATTCTTTGCTAAGTGTATGAAACTATTGCTTTATTTTTCAAGTGTCATTTGAGTTTAATTTTCTCTACATTTAAAGTTGATATCTTGAGATTGACAAAGCTTCCCAAATCAGGGAAAATTAGTTTTGTCCTTTATTTCATCCTCTGTAGAATCTATAGCTGCAAAATTCTGTCCTCTTTATCAGGAGCGGTTCTTAAAAGGTTTTACCATACTTATACAATGTTTAGACTTGTTAGCTGATGTAAATGATTACATTTTTCCCTCACAACCACACTGACATTTACTTAGCATTGGCTGCAGCTTTTAAATTTATATAATCATATATGCTAACAACTCACAAAGCTATAAAACCTCTTATACAAATCTCAAAGCAGGATACATTAAACATAAATATTATTTTTAGAATCATACCACCACTGCAAATATACTCAAGTGAGGAACTAGCTGGGAATTTTCTTTCATGTATTTTGAGAATCTCAAGATATATTTTTAGAAACTGTAAAATACTAGGGAAAAATTTTTGCCAGATACACCAAAAGAAGAATAAAAAGTACAAAATAACTTTGAAAAGTTGCCCTTGAAATTCACATATATACAAGTTCAAAATTGGGACCTATCTCCAAAAAATATTCTAAAAGTTCAAAAATGTTACAAATTAATTCTTCTTGTCCTCTAATGTAAGTGAGAGCATTTTCTAGCATCTGCCTGTATGTTATTACAGTGGTTTCATGTGATTTTACATATGTTCACCAAATTTAAATCTATATATATCAGAGAAACATAACTGCCTTTACAGCATTTTAGATCCATTGAGTAATACATTGTTTCAAAGACATATTCCCCCATCTGTGAATAATAATATAAGCCCTATTAAAATAAGGATTGAGAAAATAATCCCCAACACACTAGCATAACAAAGGTCAAATGAATAACACTTTTAAATGAAGTTATATTAAATAAAAAACAAAGGAAGACTAAACTACACATATTCAAAATGTGCCAACACTGGGCCAGGCAATGCACTTGGTTCTACAGAGAAATGCAAAAGAAAGAAAAAAATTATTTATACTTTAAGACAATGTCCATGCTGTTTACGTATCAGTATGCTGCCTAAAAATAAGTTGAGGCTCAAATGTCTTAGGGATTAAATGGTTAGGGGCTTGCTCTTTGCTAAGTGTGCATGGATCATGGCATAGGACATGCACTTAGCATGGCTCTCTAATTGCAAGATTATCATATTTCAGTATTGATTAATGGAATAATATCCAGAAGCAATTTCATGATATAAAGCAAGAAGACAGAGAATGAATAGTTAATTGCTACTATAAGGGAAAAAATAATTATTTCCAATCATCTTATTGTCAGAGCCCTAATACTAGGGCTCTAGTAAAGTTTTGTGAGTTGTTAACATATATGATTATATACATGTAAGAAGCTGCAGGCAATGCTAAGTCAATGTCAAACACCACCGTTACAATGCCAGAGGGTCTCTTGAAACTTCTTTGGCGGGACTCAAAAATCTGTGCAATCCTTTGACACTTTCATTGACTCTTACAGCTCTAAGAATATTGAGGCCTAAATATTACTGTTGCAGAACCAGCTAGTTTTAGCTGACCTTTCGTTTCTTAAACTCCAAATAAAGTTGTTCACTGGAGAAATCGTCAATAGAATGTTCAAGAAGGCAATGCTTCAAACTTTATTTTCTGTCCAAGGTACTCAATGACCTGTTTCTCTTTTAAGTTACATAGGAGTTTCTGTTAACCTACCTCAACTTTCACATATTTTATCTCACTTTTAAAGAAGTTGAAACAGCTAAACTGAGTGAAAATGGGGCTGGGTCAACACTTTATTTTCGGAAAAAAAAAAAATTCCCTGCTGCCAAAACTTTTGTATATGTCAGAAATATTCTGCCAACTTTTCACATTTCCAGAGAAAAAGGATAGTATTTTTGATGGTGATGAACATCATCATCTTGGAAAAGTTATTCTTTTCTAAGCATTACTTGACTAGATGATTGACTTATTCAAAATCTAGATAAGTTTGTTGTTCTAAAATCCCAAGTTTCTTGGCTCATGCTAAGGGACACAGTTGCTTCTTCCAAAGGTTTGATTTCTCCTGAGATGTTTATCACTTGAAATCCTCTTGAACTTGAAGAGTGCACACCACTCAGATTATCAAAGTCACTGCCCACATATTAAACTGAACCAAATATGGGAAAGTGGCATCCCTCACCCCATTCTATTTGGATCAGCAATCCACATATATGTCATTTACTTCAAATTATCTCTTTTCATTCCTCCATTAGTTCTGCTAAAGCAGATGGCATCATGTAAGTGTGACTATTTGCTATTGGCATACTATATTCCCTTCTGATGACCAGATGTGTCTTTTGGGCTTCAGTTCTCAAAGGTCTGCATGTTGTTATTCCTTATTCCCTGTATACTAACTAGGTTAAGAGGTCAAAACCACAGAATTAGCAAGAGAATTGTCCCTGACTATCCTGCTGTGGAGAAAAAATAAAAGAGCTCTTTATATTTCACACAAATTGAAAAACACACCTTATAAAGAGTAAATATCCAGATGGCTAAACAGAGATTTTTGTTGATCTGTTGACGTATGTCTAGAAAAGTTTTCAATGTTTTATTTTATCATTATTCTCCCCTGCCCCATGGAGGTTGCCCACTGACTGTAAGAACAAAAAAGATAAGACCCACATTTACCAAAAGAATTTTTGAATTTCAAGTAGAATGTATTTTTTAGGGACAAAATAATGAAAAAGTCTTGCTCATAGAAGTCACTTAGTTGCATGCTCACATCTTGCCATGACTAAACTTTAGAAACGTAAAAAGATGTATATTTTTGCAGAAAAATTAGCCTTGTCTCTTCAATAGTGATTTACATTAAAAAAAGCTTAATGTTAATTAAAAGGGATTTATCAGACATAAAAATCAGGAAAAACAGGTGGCCCTGGATTAGAAACTGGCTTATGCAACTCATTCAAGTTTTATTTTGTTTTGTGTATTTTCTCTAAACAGAAACCAAAAAAACTAAAGGTGCTGGTAGTTGCAGAAGATGTGTGCCTAAAAGAGGGTTGTTGTAGGATGAAAGAAATAACAAATGGTTCATATGCTCATAGGGATGATCCAATCAATGGGAAAGAAAAGTGGATGATTTAGGTTAGAGTAGGAAAAGTTGCTGAAGGGACACTCTTGTATAAGAGAGATCTGGTGCACATGTGAAAAGTTTGGTCTTAGCAGAATGGAGAGATCGTCCATTCCATAGGTACAGAGAAAAAGATGAAGGTAAATTTCCATGTCTATTTTACCAGAATAAAAAACACAATTGGAAATGTCAATAGAATCTCATGAAAACAATTAATTTGAGAAAAAGAGTTGACATCTTGTAAAATTTAGTAGAAAAATTTAGTAGAAGAGAGTTCTATGGAAAGAAATTGGTTGGTGTGGCAGTGGAAATGCAAATCATTTCTCTTCTTTACTTTTCAATGAAAGAGAAGGCTTAGTCATCACTTGGAAGCATGGATGAGAAGGCAATACTGGATGCTGGAAGGGAAAGAAGTTTTTTGAGAGAGTGGCAAAGTGCCTGGACCAGGCAATGTTATAGGACTCTTGGGCAGCACAAAAGACTGACTTGAGTTTAGTGAACCTGAATTCAGAATGATTCTTGTCATCATGGCCAGATGATTTTCAACCACCACACTCAAAAAAAAATATGTGATGGATTATAATTTAGGTAAGAAAGACTATACAAAACTAAAACAGGCAGATCCACACTCAGAAATATGGCCTTTGCCTTATCTAAATGGAGTGGTGAGTAAATGTCCATGTGTATGTTTTCATTAAAATGTTTAAATATAGGTGCATTATTTTTAAGATCTCTTGTTTTAACTAAAGTTTTCAGTTGATGACCATATAACATTGAGAATTTTCTTGAATAAACAAGCTTCAGGAAAATTCAAGATATATAAGTTTAAAATATAAAACTTAATGAGTAGTCAGACAAGAATAATCTTTAATTTATACTACCAATAGACTACTAGAAGCTGTATTTTAAAATATTATTTATATTAGTAATATAAGTGTAAAAGAGATTGGAATAGACTTAGTAAAAGAAATATTGGGGAAACTACTATAAAACTTCAATAACAAAACTAAATTCAATGTCAAATGAGATAGAATTCTCCTTAGTGTGAAAACTAATTTTACAACATGTCAACTTTTTTTCTTAAATTAATTGCTTTCATGAAATTCTATTGGAGTTTCCAATTGTGTTTTTTACTATTTTTCTAAATTGTGGTAAGATATACATAACAGAAATTTTACCACTTTAATCATTTTTATGTGTACAGTTCTGTGGCATTAAGCTCATTCACAATATTGTGCAACCATCACCATAATTCATCTACAGAACTTTTACGTATTCCTCAACTGAAACTCTGTTCTGAAGTCCCTGGAAACCATCATTCTCTATCTGTCTCTATGAGTTTGACTACTCTAGGTACCTCATATAATTGGAATCATACAATCCTTTTGTGATTGGTTTATTTCATTTACCACCATGTCTTCAAGACTCATCCATGTTGTAGCATGTGCCATATGTCCTTCTTTTTAACAGCTGAATAATATTCCATTTTATGTGTATACCTCATTTTCTTTATCCATTCATCAACTGATAGACATTTGGGTTGCTTCCACCTTTTGGCTATTGTGAAGAGTGCTTCTACTAACATGGGTGTACAAATACTCAAGTTCCTGCTTTTGTTTCTTTTGGATAAATACTTGGAAGTAGAATTGGCAATTGTGTTTTTCAAACCATAAGAAATAGTTCTAATGTTAATCTAAAACAATTAAGAAACAAGGATGTATACACAAGAAATGTGTATAAAAAGACTTATACTGGAAACTGGAAATAAACATTAAAGCATATTATAGAACTATAGTAATTAATCAAAATATATATCAGGGGCAAGGAAAGACATATCAATGTGGCAGAATAATAGAAATAGAATATAAACTTTAAACACAACTTTTTAGCAATCAGGGAAATGCAAATCAAACCATGATGAGATACCACTTGACACCTGCAATGATGGCTATAACAAAAAACACATATAATAACAAGTATTTGCAAGAATGTAAAGAAATAGGAACCCTGATACCCTGCTGGTGGGAACATAAAATGGCGCAGTCACTTTGAAAAACTAACACCTCGTTAAAAGGTTACACATAGAGTAACCATATGAGCCTGCAATTTCACACTTAGGTATATCCCAAGTAAAACAAAAACATATTTTCACCCCAAAAATTATACAGGAATATCTATAAGAAGCATATACTAGTAGTCAAAAAGTAGAAAACCTCCAAATGTTCATCAACTGATGAGTAGATAAATAAATGTGTTATACTTCTATAAAGGAAGATTATTTGGTAATAAAAAGTAATGAAGTACTGATTCACGCTACAACATGGATGTACCTTAAAAACATTCTAAGAAGCCAGTCACAACATAATGTATGATTCCATTCATATGAAATATAAAGAATAAGGCAATCTCTAGAGACAGAAAATGGATTAGTGGTTGCTAAGGGCTAGTTGAGGTTTGGGGGAAATGATGAGTGACTGTTGAAGGGTATGGGGTTTCTTGTTGGGGTAGCAAAAATGTTTTATTGATTGTGGTGTTGGTTGCACAACATTGTGAATATACTCAAAACCACTGAATTGTTCATGTATGGGATGTGAATTATCTTTCTTTAAAGCTGTTAATCAAAAATATAACTTTAGTATTTGAAAAATGAAATACCTAATCAAAAGGGAAAACTAACTTATATTCCCAGGTAATTGATTTTTTAAATTTGAAATAAACATTATTTTGAATTGCTCCCATTCACAAACAAATAGATGCCCATGAAGTATTAGACCAAATCTGAGGTGAACGGGTAAATGACAGGGAAATACATTTTAAATTAATGTCTGGAGAAAGTCACAAAGAAAATTATCAATAAATTTGACCTTGGGCTTCGCTGGTGGCACAGTGGTTGGGAGTCCGCCTGCCAATGCAGGGGACGCGGGTTCGTGCCCCGGTCCAGGAGGATGCCACATGCTGCGGAGCAGCTGGGCCCGTGAGCCATGGCCGCTGAGCCTGTGCGTCCGGAGCCTGTGCTCCACAGCGGGAGAGGCCACAACAGTGAGAGGCCCACGTAAAAAAAATAAAATAAAATAAAAAATAATAAATAAATAAATTTGACCATATGGACTTTGTAAAAATCTTCTTTGAAGTATTATGTTAACATACATCAAGAACCTTTAATCATTCATATCATATTATCCCAGTAATTCTACTTCTAGTTGTAAATTCTAATAAAAGAATATAACTCATAAGCAAAAATACATGCAAGCTCACTTTCATTATGTAATTATTTGTGATGGTAAAATAGTAAAAAAATAAACTTACCCGTGAGTTATTTAAGTAAATTATCTCATATTTACTTACTTAATATATTATTATTATTTAATAGATTACTAAGTAGCTACTAGAAGTCATACTTAAGTTTTAAGGACATGGGATAAAACTGACATTTTAATGATAAGTGGAAAAATACACAATTGTATATAAACTATTTATTTTGTAAAGATAGAAAATGAGAAAATTATAACAGTAAAAACAGTAGTTGACTTTAATAGGATTTAGCTAAAAATTTTTCCCTACTTTATTCTATTTTTCAATCGTTTCTAAGTTTTTACAATAAACAATGAAATAAATAAAACATTATTTATAATTTTTAGAATTGTTTTAACTAGAATCATGCCAGCACATGGTAAGCATATAAGATTCTAATGTAATTTTGATTACAAAAAATTTATTTAGGCAGCAATATACAAGAAAAGATGAAAAAGAGGATGATGATCAGGGGTATCTTCAACAGGTTTAAGAATTTTTTTTGTTTTTGCGGTACGTGGGCCTCTCACTGTTGTGGCCTCTCCCGTTGCAGAGCACAGGCACCGGACGTGCAGGCTCAGCGGCCATGGCTCACGGGCCCAGCCGCTCCACAGCATGTGGGATCCTCCCAGACCCAGGCACGAACCCGTGTCCCCTGAATCGGCAGGCGGACTCTCAACCACTGCACCACCAGGGAAGCCCCAGGTTTAAGAATTTTTATACAATCTTTTTTCCAATTTCATCTAATTTTCTAAAAGTTTTAAATTAAGTATATCAATTTTCATATTTTACCTTAAGATGTAAATTTTATTTAGAAAAATTAAAATATGTGCTTAGCCCATGGTAGGAAGGAAAACAAAAATTGATGAATGATTCATTTTTTTCTCTATATTTTCCATATTTGCCAAGAAAGACCTCTCTTCTGAGGTTTATATTGCCTAAATGTCTAAGATGTGAATGACTGTATCTAATTATTTGCCATAGAAAGAATTCTATGACCCATGAGTAGTAAAATCACAGGGGAAAGGTTGTAGATAGAGGCGTAAAAGACAGAAATAGCAAAGAAATTGAAGAAGATACCTTATACCAGAGAATATAGGCACCATCAAGATCAAACAGTTTATCAAAGGGAGATGTATAAGTGCCCAAGACAGACCTCACCTACTTTAGTTTCACCCTAATATCACCCTAATATAAGTTTCACTTAATACAGACTTGTTAAGCAAAGATCATGATCATAACACCTGAGAAATCATTATAGTGAATGGGAGCATAATATATTTAGAATAACACTTCATAATAGAAAATGATAATGACCAAAAATTAGCATGGATTTGGCATAGATAAAACCTATAATGATCATTTTAATTAAGCAGGTACAACATAGCTTATAGTTTTAAATTTCCTTAAGGGATGCCCCCAAGGATCCTTGGAATAGTATAATAAACAACAGAGGTCTCCTTTTAGTCATAATTTTAGAAAGCATAATTTACTAATCCCTAAATTAAATGGCTAGCCACATGGGCAAAGAGTGGACAAATGGACAAATTGGTTGGGTGCATTTTTACTGTATATTAAAGCCTCCTGTCAATGTGTACATAGGTGGAGTTTTTATAGACATAGGCAAAATTACAATTTTTATTACACTTTAAAGCATGAGTACCAGGACAAGTAGACAGTTTAATGACTTCCCAATCTACATCAAAATTACTAAAAATACTATGATTTTGAAATAATACAACCTCTCAGGAAGAAAGGCAGAATAAAGGGACATGTGTTTCCATCCCTAAGGAACTCTCAAATATCAAATTATACTGTCTTCTACTAGAATGATAAAGATATAAAAGAAAGAAACAATGTCTGGTCTATTTACCATCAAGTGTTAACAAATGTTCAATAGCCAGAAAAATTTTTCAGATAAAATATGAGCACAATATAATATCGTATGGCAAATGTATTTTACTGCACAGATGGCTCGTAGAAGATTACTGAAGATGGTTTGGAGATTTACTATACACATGTAAGTTAGGGTCTTTAAAATGAGGCAATGCAAGAGAAGAAATTAAACAATAAAATGAACAAAGTAGATATAGAAAAACATGCTATCATAAAGAAAATGAGAATAGACATGAAACAGGAAAACAATATAATTTGAAGCATCTTATTCTAAAATAATGATGACCCATATCACTACGACTTAGGTTGACAATATTGAAGCTATATTAATAGATAACAGCAAATGAAGATTAATGAGTAAGTAATCATTCAGCTTATTAAATTAATAAATTGCTACATCATGGTATGATCACTAAGAATGATTTAATGATACAGATCTATTTAACCACATTGGATATAGTGCTTCAAATATGTGGTAGAAGTTTTACTGTCTTAAACACAGCTGTCTTTTTTAAGTTAAGTGATTGTCTTGAGAAATTAAGAAACATGTTCCATTTAAGATGACAAAGCCGTACAAAAAGTCCCTAATAAAGATCACAGGTAATATCCTAGTGATTACGAGGCAAATAGTCACACAGGCATCCTATTTAAGGTCCTCTGATAAAAAGTAACTATATAGTCTTTTAAAAATTTATTGAAAATGATTTGGTGCTTTCCACCTGCTTCATTGTTTGCATTGTCAATTTAAAATCATATTCATTATGTATTCAAGCATTCCTATTTACCAGCTGTCTGGCTAACAAATTTCTGTATAATTATGGGGGGGTTTTGTTGTTGTATTGTACACAGCAAAATTGAAACCAAATCATTACGTAGTTAATGCATACAAACCCAGATATTTAAGGACCCTAATTACACAGAAAAGGTTGATATGTAATTTTAATATTTAATTGTTTAAAGTAGATCAATTTAGTTAATGGAAATACATATTCATAGGAAATTAAAAGAGTGTAGATGTGCATTAAAGGAAAAGCAATAGTCAATTTCTTGGTTCACTGTACTCACACACCTAACCATTTCCATCTCCCACAGGTAACAACTGCTAACAATATCTTATGCAGACTTTGACTTATATATGTATATATGTATATTTAGAGGAATAAAAATCATATAATTATTTTCATTTACTGTAGTTTATTGTACCCTATTGTTATATAATAATTGGTTTAACTGCTTTCTTAGAGTTTTAGATAAACCCAGTTTTGCATTATAAGTAATGCTTCAATGAACATCTTGCTATAAATTCCTTTGGATAATTGTGTGACTTCATCTGTAAAGGAGTTAAAATGGAATTTCTTCAACAACTTTTATGCATTTATAAACATTTTATATGCACTGCCAAACCACCTTCCAAAATGATTGTACCAATTTTTATTCTTATCATTTTTCCAAACCCTTAAAATTTTCTCTGCTTTCACTCTCCAATTTTCATATGACACAGTGACCACTTTAAAATGTAAATCTGTCACTTCCCTACTTAAAATCTTCCAATATTTCCCTACTGTATTAGTTTGTGGGGCTGCCAACAGAATATTACAGACTGGGTGGCTTAAACAACAGAAATTTATTTTCTCATAGTTCTGGCAGCTGAATGCCCAAGAAGAATTTCTGGCAGCACTGGTTTCTGGTGAAACCTTTCTTCTTGGCTTGCTGAAGGTCACCTTCTCATTTTGTCCTCATATGGACTTCCCTCTGTGTGTGCATGAGAGATCTTTGGTGTCCTTTCCTCTTCTTAAAAGGAGACCAATCCTATTAGATTACAGTCCCACTCTTACGACTTCATTTAATCTTAATGACCTCCTTAAACTTCAGTTATATAACTAGTAAGTCCTGGGATGTAAGGTACAGCATGGTGACTGTACTTAACAATGCTGTATTATATATTTGAAAGTTGCTAACACAGTAGATCTTAAAAGTTCTCATCACAAGAAAAAAATGTATGACTCTATGTGATGATGGTTGTTAATTAACTTTATTGTGGCAACCATTGTGCAATATATACATATATTGAGTCATTATATTGGACACCTAAACTACTACAATGTTATATCTATTATATCTAAGTAAAAATCAACGTACAATACAACTATTCTGAGGCTGTGAGGAAGCCAAAGCCATAAGAAGGAACCATACATAGGCATTTCAGTTAATAGTTCCAGCTGAGCCTAGCCTTCAAGCATTCCCAGCCGAGGCACCAGACATGTGAATGAAGAAACCTACAGATGATTCTCCAGCTGTGAGAGTCTCCTCTAGCTATCTGAGAATTGGCAGCTGATGCCCTAGACATCGTGAATCAGAGATAAACCATCTCTTCTGTATTTTGTCTAAATCCTGATGCAGAGAATCCATAATGATAGTAAAACAGTTGTCATTTTATGTGACAAAATTTTGGAATGGTTTACACACAAATTTGAATTGTTAACTAAAATGCTTTAAATACAGTTTCATTTTACTTTTTAACTTAGATCACTCTAGATCATTGGCTGCAATGGCAGATGAGGAAGACCTTGAGCTCACCTTCTCCAACAGGCACACCAAAATTACAAGTATTTATGGAGTAGCTATTAAAAAGTTTCTTTTAAAGAAACAAGGGCTCCGAGACCACCTCAGGCTCTCCAGCCCCAGGATCCTGAAACAGGAAGATGAGACCCAGAATGTTTGGTTTTCTAGGACAGTGGAGCTTACTTTTCAGAGACACAGATGGCTGTGGTAAATAGACATGCCACTGTTAAAGGGCACATGCAATATTGCAAATGCTCCAGGACCCAGGGCAGAAACAATAATTTCAAAGGTGGCTGGCTCAGGCCCACCTGTGATCTTAGATAACCTCCTGAAAAGGCAGGAGGCAGTAGGGACTCATCCCAGGGACATAGACACTGGCAGCAGCCATTTTGGGGAGCTCAGCTCACTATGGGGACGCTGCTGCTGGCAAGTGCATTTTGGAAATCCTCTCTCTACCTTATTAGTGCTGGGACACAGACACGCCCACCAGCCAGGCAGCACCAGTCCTGTGTCACCCCAGGCCAAGTAGTTAGCTAGGCAGGAAACAGCCTCACCCACAGCAAGCCAGCTGCTGTTGGACCTCCTAGGCACAAGCAGACCCAGGACATGGACCTGCCTACCAGCAGGTCAGCACTAGTCCAAGGACCCAGCCTCACCCATTAGTGGGCAGGCACCAGCCCTGGGGACCCCCTGGGCACTGGCTCCACCCACCAATGGGCCAACAGTAACTCCAGAACCATCTCAGCCACACAGTAAGCCATGTCAAGACCAGGCAAGACACACCAGTAAGCTGGACCTAGCTCCAGGACACCTGGACCTGAAGCCCATCACCCAGGATCTTGTCCCACCTACCAGTGGGCCAGAACTATTCCCAGGAAATTCAGGGGCTCCACAGCCAGTTGCCTCATGACCTGGCTCTGCCCACCAGTAGGCAGGGCCTGGCAACCAACAGGACCGGGAGCCAGCCACACCTAATAGCACGCCCACAGTAGTGAGCCCACACAACAGAAGGACACATGTAGCCCACATAGAGGGCATGCTTAGAGCATGTAGCTCTGGTAACCAGAGGGCAGTGTGCTGCTGGGCCCCATAGGATGTCTCCTAAAAAAGGAAACTTCTCCAAGATCAGGAAACATAAACACCCTACCAAATATGTAGAAATAAAAACAACAAATTAGGCAAAATGTGTTCAAAGGAACAAGATAAAACCCCAAAAGAAGGGCTTCCCTGGTGGCGCAGTGGTTGAGAGTCCGCCTGCCGATGCAGGGGACACGGGTTCGTGCCCCGGTCCAGGAAGATCCCGCATGCCGCGGAGCGGCTGGGCCCGTGAGCCATGGCCGCTGAGCCTGCGCGTCCGGAGCCTGTGCTCCGCAACGGGAGAGGCCACAGCGGTGAGAGGCCCGCGTACAGCAAAAAAAAAAAAAAAAAAAAAAAAACCCAAAAGAAGAACTAAGGGAAGTGGAGATAAGCAAGCTATCCCATAAAGAGTTCAAGGTAATGATCATAAAGATGCTCAAAGAACTCAGGAG
The DNA here is from genome assembly GCF_005190385.1 of Monodon monoceros. Lineage (NCBI taxonomy): Eukaryota > Metazoa > Chordata > Mammalia > Artiodactyla > Monodontidae > Monodon > Monodon monoceros. Next base: position 65,629,714 of record NW_021703783.1, read on the forward strand.
AAGAATGGATGAACACAGTGAGAAATTTAACAGGGAATTAGAAAATATAAAGAAGAACAAAACAGAGCTGAAGAATATAATAACTGAAATAAAAACTACACTAGAAGGAGTCAACAGTAGATAAGGTGATACAGAGGAACTGTGAAGTGAACTGAGACTGAATAGAGGAAATCACTCAAGATGAACAGAGAAAAAGAAAAAATAAATTTAAAAAATGAGGGAATTTAAAAGACCTCTGTGACAACATCAGTTGTACTAACACTTGCATTATAGGAGTCCCAGAAAATGAAGAGAAAAAGAATAGGGCAGAGATCATATTTGAAGATAATAATAGCTGAAACCTTTCCTCCAGGTCCAGGGAGCACAGAAAGTCCCAAACAGGATCAACCCAAAGAAGACCACACTGAGACACATTGTAATTAAAATGGCAAAAATTAAAGATAAAGAGAGAATATTAAAAGCAGCAAGGGAAAAGCAACAAGTTACATACAAGGGAACTCCCATAAGTCTATCGGCTGACTATCCAGCAGATACTCTGCAGGCCAGAAGGGAGTGGCACTATATATTTAAAGTGAAGAAAGGGAAAAACCTACAGCCAAGAATGCTCTACCCAGAAAGGTTTTCATTCAGATTTGATGGAGAGATCAAAAGTTTTACAGAGAGGCAAAAGTTAAAAACGGTCAGCACCAAAAAATCAGCTTTACAAGAAATTTTAAAGGGACTTTTCTAAGTGGAAAAGAAAAGGCCACAACTAGAAATATAAAAATTACAAAAGGAAAAATCTCATTGGTAAAGGCAAGTATACAGTAAAGGAAGTAAATCAACCATGTACAAAGCTAGTAGGAAGGTAAGAGACAAAAATAGTAAAATGATCTATTTCCACAATAAATTGTTAAAAGATACTCAAAACAAAAAGATGTAAAATATGATGTTAAAAACAGTAATTATGAGGGGAGAGGAATAAAAAATGTAGGGCTGTTAAAATTACAGCAAATTACAAAAGATGATAAAGCGGAAAAAATTAAAAGTTAGCAAAATGAGAATAAAAGTTTCAGTGTTAAAATCACATTTTTCCCATCCTTGAAATGTGATGATAACCCCCTTTCCTCTGTCTTTTCTCCTTTTACTCCCTCCCTCTATTGCTTCCTTTCCTCTCCTCTAATCTTTCCCCTCCTCTCTCTCCCCATCTCCTCTTTATTTACTGTAACATGTATTATTTAATGTAGAATATTTCACATGAATCTTGTATTGACATTTGCTGAACACTTTCTCTACGTCGGTGACTGACACATGTTATCTTACTTAATATCTACAACCCTCTGAGTTTGTAACTTAAAAATTCCTAATAAGAGAGTGTGTGTGTGTGTGTGTGTGTGTGTGTGTGTATTAAGATCTTGACACTGTGCCAAATGCTTTATGTCCAATATTTCATTTAATCCTTGCAGTAATCCCACAAGGTTGGTACTATCATCAACTATTTTGGAGGAAACTAAGCCTATCAATTGATGAATAAACTGTCTGACTCCTGTAGTAAATTCCACAACCAAGATGTAGTTTCAGTACTGTTTGATTTCAGAGTTCTGGTTCTTAACTACTCTAATTCTCTCCTGAATCTCACTAAAGGAAGGTTTAGCATTATTGTCAACCTAATTTGAAAGAAGTCACACAGTAAGTAACTGACAGAGCTAGCTAGCACTTCTTACAAATAATAAAAAGTATTTCTTCATAACATGCTATATTAATTCCTTGACTATCAAAAAGTCACTATAAAACTAAATTGTGTACAGTATACTTCTTACCATCAGAAGTGTATAGTCTGATTGTGAAGACTGGCAGATACAAAGGATTTCACAGATTATAGGGGTGAATTTCTAAGTCATTGAATTTTAATCTCCCCTCCACTGAATTTCAATTCTAACTTGTAGTTATCTTCCACTGCCATATGATGTGGCTGATCAGATTGTGTATGACGTTCTCTGTGCAGCACCAGGAGGAGGTCCTGTCTTAATTTTATCTATTATTTATTTATTTCTGTATTTTATTCAATTTTATAAAATAACTTATTTGAGGGCTTCCCTGGTGGCGCAGTGGTTGAGAGTCCGCCTGCCGTTGCAGGGGACACGGGTTTGTGTCCCGGTCCAGGAAGATCCCACATGCCGCGGCAGCTGGGCCCGTGAGCCATGGCCGCTGACCCTGTGCGTCCGGAGCCTGTGCTCCGCAACGGGAGAGGCCACAACAGTGAGAGGCCTGTGTACCGCAAAACACACACACACAAAATAACTTATTTGAGGAATAGAATAAACCATACATGGAGAAAATAAAGACAAACTTAAATGTAAAATTACTTATAAACTATATTCAGAGGAAGATTCAGACTGAAATAGTTAAGTGGAAAATCCAGCAATTTTAATTTCTGAATTGTACCCCTATTCTATCTTGGGCTTGAGACAGAACTTTCCTTGGACTTATTAGTTATTTCAAAAACATTTATTGAGCGTCTTTTTAGATGCTTCAGTGAATACAATAGGAAAATCAGTGAACAAATGAAGCAAGAGGGCAGATTCCTGACCTCATGGAATTCCTATTCAAATCGGTTTAAGAAGTGGTAATCAATAAGCAGAAAAAAGTAAATTTAATTAGTGCATTAGAACAGAGAAGTATAAATAAGAAGATTAAAGAGTAAGTGGTGTATAATGGGGTGGAGGGCAAAATAAATACTATGGGAGGGAAATAAACAATTTTTACGACATAACACCTTTTATGGATCACTCTGAGGCAAGTTCTCATCACAGTGTCCCTAGAACTTGGGGAGTTCTTTGGTGTGGTTGCTATTCCAGTGATACAGGGAATCACAGATTTTGTCTGAAGGTTGGAAAAAAGTACCTGTGAAGAGTGGCTGTAGGAATATACCAGCCTGAATAATAAGAAAAGATGACATCTGTTGAGTGCTCATTATGCGACATTGTGCAAAGTTCTGTGAATTATTTTTAAAAATACTTAAAACAATCCTATGACATAGGCAAATAATACATGCATTTTGCAGATGAGTAAAAGGAGGCCAATGGAATCAATGGGGTTACCCAAGGTCAGAAACTTAGTATGTGGAAGAGGAAAGTTTCCTGAGCCATAATGCCTGACACCAAGTTTTTAACTACTATTACTTCTCATCTAGATGGGTATATATCTTTATACCCCAGAACCTCTAAGACTCAAGTAAAGAAAGAAATTATTTAGATCTCCATCTAATTATATTATGCTGAAGTGGATGTGGTGATATATGTTTCAGCAGAAGAAGTGTAAATGTAAAAGTTGTACGGCCTTAGTCTTGAACCTTCCTTCCTTAATGTGATAGCGGCAGTGGAAGTTACTTTAGCAGTAATGGAACCAGAGTGGTGGTGGGGTAGAAGTAGTAAGGGGTCCTTTTTTTTCCCTGAGTACTTCTTTAGGTCTTTTATTTTTAATCAGGTAATGGTGAACAATAGTACTTTTTAAACAAAATAGTTTGTGTCTCTGCCCATGTGCTCATTTCATTCTATAAGTAGTGTAATAATATTTCAAAATTTATATATGGCAGAAGTTTGGCTTAACAAGCAGGCTGAAAATAGAAGTTCAAAGCTGTTTGCATAGGGAAAAAATCAGTAATTTGTATCAAACACAAGGATATGTTTGTTGGAGAATATGGTCTCTTCATTGTCCTAAGATTAGAGTGTGTAGTTTAGAAAGTTCCTCAAATAATTTTCAGGTTGAAATTGGTGTACGTGTAAGTTTGATGCTCTATCCAAGATGTCTAGGCCAACATCTTGTTATAGATAAATCACTTCATGTTTTTCTTTCAATAAAACTTTTTCCATTCGTGAAAAGAAATATATCATCTTCAGATAAAATTTATCAAAATAAGATTATTAGTACATGAAAATAGTTAATAATTTCCTAGAGTAGGAAATGCTCTAGGAGTCAAAAGTACCCCCAACCCACCTCCCCTCCAGGCACTGGCACAGTATGGCAGTACAATGGAATAAGATTAATCTCTATAACTTGGCACAAAAATCAGTGTCAGAGTCTAACATTTCTAAAACAAACCAGCTCATTCTTATTATTTTAACTATAATTTTTCTTTGTTTTAGGAATTTGTTTTGGAATTTAATTTCTGCTAAATTAAATGATTTTCTGAGTAGTTTCATAAGGATATGTAGGATACTCTTAAGAAGAATAATATCAAGATTTATAACAGGAGTGGGAGGGCTGCTTCCATTTTTTTATTCACCCTCTCTAAATTTTAAATTCAAGAATAAATACTTATTATATAATGCAAATACTTTATTAAAAGTAAAAGGCTTTTGGATGGAAAACATAGCTCTGACCTGAATTTCTATACCATTATATACAAGAGATTATCATTACTGTGGCTGCCAAGAGTTTCTTAATAAGCAAAGTATATTTAAGATGTTATTATTAGCAACATCTCTGCTGCTCAAGATTCTACTGGCTGAGAAATTAAAGCTTTCTCAGCACCTTTGGCAATGACATAGCATGCTGTTCTTCATGTTCTTGGCCCTTCACGAGTAGAACATATGCCTTGACATGTGTTTCTATAAATGTGGTAAGTTGTGCTGTTAGCTACACTAGTGTCTTTTTAAAACTCACGTTATATAAAGAGGATTTATCTGGGTTGCAGATGCATTTATTTTTCCAGTTTAAGCATCACAATCTCAAACCCACCTTTCCAGCTCACTCTCTCTAGTACCCAAATTTGAACAATTTTTCAACTCCATCAAGAACTAAAATCCATTAATCCTACAACTTTTCACTATTTTTACAGAACATTTCCCTCCTTTCCAGAGTAAATCATAGGCATTTATTTTATTAATCTTCCTGCAGTCATCTTCAACTCCCTTGAACCTGTTACTTGCAAACCTGGTTGTATTCAGATTTGTATTTTGTACCTGCCCTTTCTGGACTAGTTAGATATAGCTGGACAATCGTACAAAGTAATGCTAACTCTCTTATTATAAATTCACTTATGTCATGTAGTCTCTTCCTGTTTGTACACTCATGCTCCATTTCTTAGATGACACTCTTACCTCTACTTTTTATGCAACCCTATAATACCGCCAACTCGAGGACGCTTGTCCTAGGAATAACTAGTGTATGCTAAAAATACTTGTTGACGAATGAAACTATATGTTGATCATTTTATGTTTGTTTTGATTTTTGAGTTGTCTTTTCACATTGAATTATCCAATAAGATAAAAAGAAAAAATTTTGAAGATACATTAAAAAAATATTTTGTGTTTTTCAAATGTTTATTTTTATTTTATTCATTTTATAAATTATCTTATGATTTAGTTGAGTCTGATTTATCTTCTTTCTATTCTATTGTTTTGTTTATGTTGTTATGGCTTTACTCAGTTAAGAGTTTAAGTCAATATTTTCAAAGCTTCTAGAAAATGTTATTTTTATAATGTTATTGTCTTAATTAAGAGCCAATTCTTTATTTCAGATAGGATTTATAGGCATGTGACACTCGTTAAACACATTAGGCAAATTCACATACAGCCATGATAAAAAAAAAAATTCTTTCTTTTTTTAATAAGGTAATGCTGAGTGAGAATAGGAGGTTATTACAGAATGGCAAACATTTGTAAAGATAAGTTCCAGGAAAGGAGACCACTTAATTGTCTTTTGACTCATCTACTGAAATAAAGACAAAGAATGTATCTTGAAAGTGGGTGATAATTTTTAAAAATACAATTTATTCTATCATTTCCACTTAGTGGCAAATAAGAAAAATATTCTGATAAAAGCTAGGAAGTGATAACTTACTTTTAACTGTTATGTCTTCCATTGTTACTTCTCTGTGCTATCAAATTGCTTCCTTAAACATTGCCAATAACACAATGGAAAAAAGAGAGAATTTTTCCAACAAATAGTTCTCATTTTGCTTTCTGACTTTTCTTCAGAATAAAACAATACGATCTCAGAGTAAATTACAAAATAGTTCCCAGAAAAATAATATGTCCTATTCAGCTGTAGGCAAATTTTTCTTTTAACCTTGTGTTTAATATACCATAAAGTGCCACAAAATTTGAGAATGCCTGTATAATCTCCCATTTATAGATGCATTTTCCTTTAGAAAAATTGCTATATTACATGCATCTTATTTGTATTTTATGTTTTTTTCTAAATGGAAATTGATGAAAATAACACTTCACATTTGTTGAAAGTCATACTTATCAGGTATTGATAATTTGTTAATAATTTTAAGAGCCCACTATAATAAAAAGAAATTACATAATCAAATCTTTGTGCATGCCACATGAATATACTTTGTATAACATATCTTCAAAGTCTCATAATATATGTTAGAGTAAATATAACAACTCTAAAGGCAAACTGATATAAAACCATGAGAAAGTGACAAGTTATTATTCGTCATTTTTACTTAGCACTGAGATGTATTGGTTATAGGCATGATTGCTGTAAGCAGGGGGAACTAAATCCTAGAGCAGAAAAGAACTGAGTCATCTAATGTTATAATTTGTAAACTTTTAAAGGACATTTGATAAAATGCTATCTTATGTCAAATGTGAACAAACAGACAAAACGAATATCTGCTATCATGGAAACTTTTCAGTTCAGCTCTGAGTTTAAAAATATTGATTTAACAGCTCTCCTTCTGATTCATGAATATCATCTACAATAAACTTGATAATTGGCTATTGCTTTGACTCCCCCTAATAGGGAACTCCTTTTTCCCATGATAGTTTTCCTTCACCTTGCTAATTACTCTTCATTAGATCTACTAGAGTTTGACTATACTGACTTAAAGTGATATATTTCAAATGTGGTCTCACTGGATTAAAATAGATTTTTTTTCTCACTATCCTGAAGACTCTATGTCAATTAATGCAGCCTATACAATCTAAGCATACTTTAACTTTTTGCCAACCACCAAATAATTTATTAAAGCTATGTATCAAAAAATATCCTAATAGTCATAAGGATATTAAGTAAATGTCCCCATCTTCCTTACCTTTTTCCATACTACCCCCGCCCCTATTTTGTTTCATACACTTATATCTAAGTAGACATGGATATAGATTTACATATAGATATGATGTAGTAAATAATCTTTGGAGTAGCTGCCAAAGTCATGATTCATGCTTTTCTGGAATCATTCTGAAACTAAAGATGGGGCTCTCGGTGTCCACGTCTGTACTGCTTGACCACACCTCCCTGTGCACAATCAATGATCCATGAGTAAACACTTCACTTAATTGAGACTCTCGGGATTCTTGACCAGTACTTTTAAGGCAGGATTTGGAAAAGAAGGCTGGCCTCTCTCTGGTGTATCTGCCATGTGATTTCACTCCCAACCCTCTGGGGGAAAGTCATGTCTGGAGGTTTTCTTTTTGGGTGGGAGGACTTAAATTCTGCTCTAGGGAGGAACAGTGGCCAGCACAGAGGTTTCCAAACATCTGACTGCATGTATTCCCCAACGTGAGTTTTTAGTAAAAGCAGCCCAGAGTCACCATTGGAAAAGAAGAACAATGCCACTCTCTTGAACCAGTCTCGGCTCTGCAGCTCATTTGTTAGAAGCAGGATTGAGTGTCAGGTTGGAGAATCCTGCTCTTAATATTTTATGATACACTGACTCAAGTTCCACGAAGTCCTTGGAAACGACCCTCCTAATGTAAAAGACCTTGAGCATAATAAATATGAGATTAAAAAAAGCAAGCTTTGGACCTGAGTGTAACAGGTTCATTACCTTCCAAAGGGGAGCATGTGAGAGGTATTGGGAGACTTCCAGGCTGCCAAGACTTGGGGTTGGAGAGGGGAAATGTAAAGCAAGTCCTGGAATCTTTTAGTACTTTTGCCCTGAAGCAAACAGAGCTGTTGGTGGTTTTTGTTTTTGTTTTTTTTTTGCGGTACGAGGGCCTCTCACTGTTGTGGCTTCTCCCGTTGCGGAGCACAGGCTCCGGACGCACAGGCTCAGTGGCCATGGCTCACGGGCCCAGCCGCTCCGCGGCATGTGGGATCTTCCCGGACCAGGGCATGAACCCGTGTCCCCTGCATCGGCAGGTGGACTGTCAACCACTGCGCCACCAGGGAAGCCCCTGTTGGTGGTTTGAATGCTTTCTTTTGTTTGTTTGTTTTTGTTTTTAGCTTTTGCATAAAGGATGGAAATCCAGATTTGATAACATAAAGACAGTCAATTTCCCAACTGAAGAGTAATGAAACACAATCTTTCTCAATGATTTATTGAGATGCTCATACACCTCAATAGCAAAAAAAACAAGCAACCCGATAAAAAAAACAGGCAGAGGACCAGAACAGACATCTCTCCAAAGCAGACACACAGATGGCCAACAGGCACACGAAAAGGTGCTCAATATCACCAACCATCAGAGAAATGCAAACCAAAACCACAATGAGATACAACCCTCACACCCATCAGAACAGCCACCATCAAAAAGACAACAAACAACAAATACTGGTGAGGATGTGGAGAAAAGGGAATCCCTGGTACTGCTGGTGGGAAAACAAACTGGTGGAGCCACCACGGAAAACAGCATGGAGGTTCCTCAAAAAATCAAAAACAGAACCACTGTATGATCCAGCAATTCCACTCTTGGGCATCTACTCTAAACACTAATTCGAAAAGATACATGCACCCCAACGTTCACAACGGCACCACCTACGATGGTTAAGACACAGAAGCAAGCCAAATGTCCATCAACAGATGAATGGATAAAGAAGATGCAGCACATATACACATACATAAATACATACAGACAGTGGAAATACCACTGAGCCATAAAAAAGAAGGAAATCTTGCCACCTGCGACAACATGGATGGATCTCAAGGGCAACATGCCAAGTGAAATAAGTCATAGCGAGAAAGACAAATACTGCGTGACCTCACTTCTGTATGGAATCCAGAAAACCCAACTCATAGAGAACAGATTGGTGGTTGCCAGAGGCAGGAGTGGGGGCTGTGGGTGAAATGGGTGACAGGGGTCAAAAGATACAAACTTCTAGTTAGAGCAGCGGTCCCCAACCTTTATGGCACCAGGGACCGGTTTCGTGGAAGACAATTTTTCCACGGGCCTGGGCACGGGGAGGTGTGCGGATGGTTCAGGCAGGAAGGCAAACGATGAGGGGGATGGTTCAGGCGGTAATGTGAGCAATGGGGAGCGATGGGGAACAGCTGATGAAGCTTCGCTCACTAGCCCGCCACTCACCTCCTGCTGTGCGACCGGGTTTCTAACAGGCTGTGGAGCGGTACCAGGGTTGGGGACCCCTGGGTCAGACCATAAATAAGTGCTGGGGGTTATCGTGTACAGCATAGGACTATAGTTAACAATAATGTATTATATTTCTACAGTTTGCTAAGACAGTGGATCTTAAAAGTCCTCATCACAAGAAAAAAACTTTAATTCTGTGTGGTGGTGGACATTAACTAGACTGATTTTGGAGGTCCCTTCATGATACACCCAGCCATCAAATCAGCATGTTGCACACCTGAAACTAATGTCCTATGTCAGCTACACCTCGATGAAAAGCAAAACTGGCCCATCACCTCATATTGCTCCAGCTGAAGGCTGAGTTGATCAAGAGAGTTGTTGACAACCATGATATGAACTAACAGTGACAGGTGATCTTCAGTAGGAAAGAATCAAGTGGTTTTGCAGATGGAAGCTGATAAAAGAGAGAGAACTGAATATCTGGTTCTACATGTCCATAGCAATGAAGCAGATTCATGCCTTGCCTTTGGTTTAGTTATTACATGAGAAAATCAAATAGACTTTCAATAAAATTCCTTCTCTTATTTCAGGAAGCTCAAGTCAGCCTTCGGACATTTAGGATCAAATGAGAAATGCCTAATATTATGCATATTTGTTTGTTCTCTTTATACAGAATATTCATACTACACATATGTATTCTGTTTCCTATTTTTTTCAAATTTAACAATGTGTCCTGGATATTATTCTAGGTAGTTGAGTTTTTTGGCATTTATTTTTAGTAGGCTTCTATCTCATCAGAGCCTGCCCCTCCTGTCACATTCACCTCCTTCCCTTATCTTTATCACCTACAGTTAGTTGTTACTGTGTTGTTCCTGAAAGAAAGAAATGCATTTACTATATGACAAGAGTGTATATTCTTAACATATACATATTTTAATTTTTACCAAAACCTTCTAAGTTAGGTATTATTTTCCTTATTTTACATTAGGAAACCAGCTCTAACAAGACTGTATTTCTTGTTCTGGGATATTATGACAGATACAGAATTCAAACCAATGTTTTTCTGACTACAAATGTTTATTGAAAGAATGTACAGTGAATTAACATATAAGGCAGCAGACATCTCTGAGATAAATTATAGATGGCAATTTAAAATTAACGTTTTGTAATAAATCCAATGTAGGGTGATAAATTCAATTAAAAATAAGTTAAAATCAGACTATTTGCCTCTAACTGTTTGGAATTCAAACTAATTCCTAAATTAACTCAATTGGCATCCTTTTCATTTGCATGGATTTCAGAACTCCATGGGTAACTTCTTTTATTCTGTTTTTAAAATTGTAAATTATGATCATTAGGGATGTCTCAATTCTCAAAAAAATAACTGTAATATTAAAGTAATGCCTAAAATAATGTTTAGAATGGAGGAAGTACATTGTGGAAATAAGGGACAATATAAAACTAAGTGAATAGTGTACATTTTTCTGGTCGACAAAATAAGACATAGTAACATGAAAAAGACTGAGTGTGAACAATGTGGTAAACTGAGAGACAGACTGTAGTACAGAAGTCTCCATTTGCAAAGAATTTCCCACTCTATCTTCCCCATTCAACTCCTTTCTCTCTGTCTCCCTTTCTCTCTCTCTATCATGCACACACTCATTACTATAAACTGTTTCAGAGGCAGCTCATGAAATTCACAAAGTCTCCAAAAAAATCAGTAAATAAGGCAGTTCACTGAAATTGTTGTAGTACCAAAGCAGAAATATAGTCAACATGATAGCTTTAGGTTTTGAACCTAAATTATTTATATCACCACTTTCAGATATTTGAAATTAATGTTTTTGCTGTTTCAAAATTTACTAGAACATTTGTGTCTCTTTCGCCATACTTAAATCTTATATATGCATGAGATGGTACGGGAGAACATTTCAAGTAATAATTGACTCTAAGGAGAAATATTCTGCAATGCATTTGAAAATTACAAAAGACATTGTCACGTGTGAAAAACACATGTTTGGCGTTTGAAAAACTGGATAACTTTGGCTTCAAATGCTGGTTTGACGACTTGCTGTCAATGGGATTTGGGCAGGTGAATTAAATTCTATGAACCTTGGTTTGCTCATGTGTAGAATGTAACTTATAATCAAGTATAATACTGTTAGAAGGACTGAATGCGATAAGGTAGATAAAGAACAGAGCCAGGGAATTCCAGAAAACATGATAGCTAAAAAGTCAACAATTACTAAGTTCTTACTACATACTTGTTATAATAAACTCAGTATATGAATGGACATATTTAATCTTCAAAACAATACCATAAATTAGTTACTATCATTATCCCCATTTAAAAGATATAAAAACTGAGACATAGAGAGTTTAATAACCATTCTAAATCACAAAGTCAGGATTTGAACTCAGACGGTCTTCCTGAGAGTGTAAAATCATAACCAAAATGAAAAAAATTGACATTTATTTTATACTAAAGAACATGAAATCAACAAATATACTCAGCAAATAAAATATAATTAAAAAAGAAAAATTTCACGTGTTTACAACTACTCATATACAAGATTAATTGCCACATATTAAATGTGGACGTAACCAAAACAAGATTTTCATATTGAATCACACTTCCCAGCTTAGAAGCACAGTGAGTCATGGCGGATTGGAAAATAAAATAAATTCTTAAGATTCCTACAATAATAACAAGATTGCCAGGACAGAGCTGAAGATGTGTTGAATATGTTGGTTATATGAAGATCTGTAAACCTCTCTTTTGGAGCTAATTATTCCACTGCAGTTGTCAGAGAAAGAAGCCTCAGAGAAGAAATTGCTCAGCTAGTATGTTCTTCTCTCCTCCCGAATCAGTTTCCTGACTGGGAGGGGTGAGCTGTGCACACAATTCTGCTTTTCTCCTGCAGAAAAGAGGCATCCCTGCAATGAAAATTATGTACTGAACTACAAACAGTACAGCCCATGAGCTGCAAGACTGTCACTATCACCAGACCCAACCAATCTAACAAAATTGGTTGTTATCCCTCAGCAAGAGACCAAACCAAACCCAAGTGGAATTTCCCATCCCTCAGAGAACAGGTTAAGCTTCCCACCTGGAGGAGCAGGCCCCAAGCTTAAGGTTCAACAAAAACTCAAGTAACAAAGAACAGAAGAGGACACAAAGTTCTCACACAATTCTTCTCTCTCTCCTGACAATTTTTATGATACTGGCATTTATTGAGTTTCACTGGGAAAAAAACAAAGAAACCTTGAAACTATCCAGCTAGAAATATAAGCTCATTTCAAAAGGATAAAAAAGTAGAGTTTGGGATAACTTTAACTGAAAAGAAGAAAATAAAACAACATCCATATTGTTTGCAGTGCAAAAGGCACCAAGAATTATAAACGCAACCAAATTCCTAATGAACTAAAAATTATTCTGATATAAAAGGAGAAAACTTTCCTGAAATAAAGGAATATACCAGGAGCAGATTTTGAGACGAGGAACGTATGCAAAGGATTATCAGTGTTTCCAAGATAAAAACAGCAGGGTAGTGGAGAAATGGGCACAGGAATGGAAGGAAGCTGAACAGTGGTATGATACCTAGTAAAATACCAGAAGGAGGAAACATGAACACAATCCCACTTGACAGCTCAGGAGACAGTATAGCTCATTTCTGAGAGTTGTCCCAGTCAGAGGCAAGGGAATTGCATTATTTAGACCCTTGCATGCTTCAGTCATTGTTTAACAGCTAATCCCAGGCCAGGTGGGGATATAAATTCTCAGGACCCTTAGTCTTTCAAGAGCAGGTGCAATGAGGTTGGTAGCCTGAGGACAGGTCCTCCAAAAGAGACCCTGGTGCTCACTGTTGTGAGTGAGAACACACTGGGACTTGGTGTGCATGAAAATGATAAAGGGAACTGAAATGATATAGGTGAAACACAGCATTTGCTGCCACCTGCATCTTTAGACTGAAAGGAAACCAAGTTCCAAGAAACCTTGGTACAGGATGATCAACAAGATGATATAATCTCTTATTGCTTTTTTCCGTTTCAAAGACAAAGAAAAAGTCTATGGTCTCTAAGTACAAAAAGTCAACCACTTATTAGTGAAAACAACAACAACAAAAATAACAATCTGAGTTCAAAACTTTTACAAAGGATTCATTGGTCAATACTAGAAAATACATTTACCAGAACTAAAAGCTTTGAGACATAAGGTATGACTGAATAGTTTTATTCCCAGCCAAGTTATTATCAATTTAAAATGTAAATTAATAAAACCTTGTGGTTAAAATTCAGTCAACTAGGGATATATCAAAATAATAATAACAATACCTCATGTTTTGAGAAACTGTGGTAAAAAGAATGACAATGAACATGAAAGTCATTTAAATAGAAAACTATAACTAAATATTTCTGGGAATTTTATGTACAGAGCAGAATGCAAATGTCTTAAATCTTGACAATATAAAAATAATAAGTGAGACTATCTGTAAAGAGGTGGTAAAAGGGAAATGACAGAACTACGTAAGTGTACCAACTTCCTTACTTTTTTAGAGGAATCAACAAAATTTGTCTGAAATCAGAAAGTCATAAAATAGAGAATTATGTATTTTAAAATAGAAATATCTCTATGCTATATTATTAAGTTAAAGTCCCAAAGTACAGAATCATGTGAAAAAGAAACCTAATAAAATTTTCTTGAAGGGTCAAAGAACTTGTGGAGGGTGGTTACATTTTAGCAGCGGGGCGAGTTGAAGTCATGGTGCAGAAGAAAAAGGCATTTAATTTTCACTTTATCTCCATTACTATGTAGATTTTAACATACTTATGCATTACTTTAAAAAGAAAAAAGTTGTAGATACATTTATTAAAAATAATCTTCATTACTGTGTCACGATGACATTATACATTAAAAATACTAGAGTATTTTGGAATTTTTCTTTCAAAAACTCATTGCTACTGGCAATATTATTGCTTAGAGTTTTGGGGAATCTTCTTAGTAATCTGATTAATTCTCAGCATTACTAAAAGTTTCTGAAAGAAGTCAATTTTGAGTACCCAGAGCATTCTATTTTACTCAAAGATTATTTAATTGTTTTCATGAAACAGTTATTTTTGACTTTCCAAGTTAAAACAATATTATACATAGGAGTTTTCGGCACTTCTAAGCTTTATTAAGGATTAGATTAAATCATACACACTGAATCTTGATTGACAAAGGCCTTAGAATACTATATAACTTATGTGAAAAATTTGCAGTTGTTTCACATAACTGTAATAGTTTTATCAACAAACTTCATGTTTACACATAGAAATTATGCCTTCAGTGAAACTGTAGAAGTTTCCATTAAAGAATGGACTTCTTACTCTCAAAAACTTCTAAGAAAAAAGCAATTTTAGTATTTAAAGTTTATTATGACAAATATACAAAAAAACCAAATAAACTCGTATTATTTTAAATAACTTAGGCTATACTAAATATTAGTCCCTAATAGGTAATAGTTTAATATAAAGTAAGTTTATAATTTACTCACATGCAGTTTAGGATTGCTTCAGGAAGGCAGGATAGGTGTGGCGATAAGGGGTAGATGGGGATGCTCTGTTTACACAGTTATTCAGAAACTTAGGCTGAAGAAAGTTTGATTTTCATTACCTGGTTTCATGCCACCTTAGGTATTGCAACCTTGATGAACTGGAAGGGAAAAAACATGGCAAATCATCCATGGGAGGTGTTCTTGGTTATGTCTGAAGATGGCCATCACTTCATCTTAATATTTCTCAGGCTGGAACTCAGTCATATGGCCACATTCAAATAGATTAGAGGGTGGAAAAGCTAGAATTAATTATATACCTATGTTAGATCTAAAACTGTCTACACATTTCTGCAGTCTCTCTCGTCAAGGAGGGGGGGCTTTTTTCCCTACACCTTGAATCAGATCTTGTCCAAATGAGTTGCTTTAACCAAAAGATCTGATGTAACTTGTGCACATTTTGAACCTATGACTGAAAAGGCTTGCTGTTTCTGCTCTTTTTCTCTTGCAATATTGCCAAGATTGGAAATCAATCTAAAGTGGATTGAATGACCACATGGAGGAGAACCTGGCCAATAGCCTGCCAGCCATCAGATATGTGAATGAGGCCATCCAGCTCCAGTAGGTCTATCAGCTGACTGCAGGTGCCTTAGTAAGCCAAGCCTGGCGCATAAAAATTTCTCAGCTGAATCTAGTACAAATTGTTGACTCACAGACTTAGGAACACGAAGGAAAAAAAAGATTGTTAATTTGAACCATTAACTCTGCTATGGATTGTTAGATAGCACGGGCTAACTGATTCAGTGCCCATGAAGAAAAGAAAAAGTTAAACAGATAGTGGCGAAAAGCCAGCACCTTTGTGATACTCATCAGAGGAGAAAGATCTAAAATTGTCTAGAATTTCAGGATTTTCCGAGTTTCTTAGTGGTAAAAATTAGCAGTTTCTTACTTATGATTTTCAGGTTCTATCAAATACTAGAGGAAATTATATAAAGAAATATTGTGATGCTTCTTAATTTACAATATTCACAAATCTATACTCTGCAATGTAAAGGATGTTAAAAGCTGATGCATACATAACTTGCTATTTGCAAAATTTCTTATTTTCTGCCTTACATTTTTATATTTTAGTAAGAATCAGAGGCAATCCACTCAGTGCCTAGATTTAACTGTAAAATATTTTATAGACTAAATGCTTTTAATTGAAGGGAATATATTCAGAATATTCTTTTAATTGAAGGGAACATACTCAGAATATGCACATTTGGCAAAATATATTCAATTTGAAATTCACAAAACAAGGATAACTTAACCAAGAAGATATAAGTATTAAAAAGAGAGAGAGTGGGATGTAAAGAAAAAGAAAGTTGACAATAATATTCCTAAATCTTTACCAATTACCCCTAGATATTTAGCACTATATGGTGGCAACATTTTCCAAACCAAATATCAGATATACAAATGTATGAATAAGGACTATTGGAAAGAATATTTGGATTCAGGAAAATACAAGATAGAGGCTCTTAGATAAAAATTTTTTTGGATTATTCCATGTAATGTATGATTCATATTCATATCTTGTTTTGAGCCACACAATATACAGAGTTGATATCTCACAGTACAATTTCTAACTGATCTATGGTATGACCTCAATTGAGGGCACTAAAAACAGTTTCTTTCTTACCTAATATAAACGAATATGTAATTTCTAGACTAAAAATAAGATGCATCGCTTTAAATTTATATTTATACATATATTATAATAACTCTGGAGACAAATATTTATAAACACAAGTAAAATTATCCTTGTTTTAGTAAATGATTAGGTTTTGCAAACGATTTATGTTGCAACAAAATAAAATCTGTAGCATTCTGTGGGCTACCTTGTTTTATTTATAGAATTGTCTCATTTCTCTGGACCTTTTCATATAAACGTGGTTTCAGTAAACATAAACAACTGTGATTTTACAGGAGAAAGTTTATTCACTAAATCTATGCCCTAAGTTTAGCACTAAAAAGTTCAGCCAGACAATGGGGTGTATATGTATGTATGTATGTGTCTGTGTGTATCCTATTGGTTATGTGTTTCTGGAGAAGCCTGACAAATACAGATATGCTTTATATTTACTTAAAAATAAATTATTAGATAAGCAGAGAGACAGTGAGCTCTTGATGTATTCTGACTATATCTACCTTGCTTTTCTCAATTAGGGTGTGAACAAATAATTCCCTCTTAGCACTTTAGCTCTAGCACCATATTTCAATCAGAGATTTTAAGGAAATTTTCTTCCTAGCAGAAACCAGCTTAAATCTCCCTGTTAGAAGCTTGTAGATATTTGAATCTGCTATGGCTGTTGGGGTTATGGGGTAGAGGTGTAACTTTTACTTATTTGGTTTTACATTTTTAAAACATGAGGTAGGTAGATATTAGTGTTAATATTAATATTCTTATCATTTCCATTTTAAAGATAAAGAGGTAGAGTTTATGGAAATTAATTACCTTGCCCATTTATAGCAAAACATTGCCCAAGTCAGAATTTTAACCAAGGTCTATGTGGTTACACAGGTAGTATTCTTAACAGTCACACCAAATTAATAAAAACAAGTAAAGAATGGTGCCACATATCTGTATGTCATCAAGAAACAAAATTCCCCCATTTTGATTGTGCTTCTTAGTTAACAAAAAGGAATGGGATATTTCTTTCTTAAGTGCAATTACAAGAAAATATGCCATTTTAACAGTTGTCCTCATTTGCTCTGAAATGAGGAGATAAGGTTTTATAATCTTATAAATGTCATTGGATTCATGAAGATTAAATGAAATGAAACTTTAAAATTTATATACAGGTTTTAATATTAACTCTTTATTATGTGAGGGCTATTATGAACTTAATTTAGGAAAAATGGCATATTTCACTTTGTTTAGAAAATATTCATTATAATGGAATTATCATAGAAGAATGCTTCTAATGGAGTTATAATACATACATTCTCATATAGATATTAACTAAAGCATTTTAAAACATTATTTCATTAGCTTTACTTCAAAAGAAAAATGAAATATGAATGTATATATACACACACACATACACAGAAGGAAGTGGTACAACTAACTTACTGTACTCCAGTTTTTCATTGGTATTTGACATTGCATTTTGGAAATTTGGGATTTTTTTTTGTTATTGCGATTTTTCAAATCAGAGAATTCTGGTAATATAATTAACATTTCATTTTTATTTTTCTCCTGTAATGTATCTTCCTGAGCTCAGAACACTAAAGTGTGTTGAGTTTCTTCAATCGCCCCTCCAGATCTACATTACACCCTTTCCCACTCTGATATCTAACCAGGATGTAGACATTTATAAATTACATCACTGTAATCTGTACCATCTGCCTTCAGTTTGAGTTGTGTCAATAGGACACTGATCAGAACACCTGGGAAGGAGGCGAGAGAAGTCAGGTAGTCCCCCCTTTTCATCTGAAGATCCATTTCAAGACCCCCAGGGGATGCCTGAAACCACGGATAGTACCAAACCCTATATATAATATGTTTTTTTCCTAGGGATACATATATATGATAAAGTTTAATTTATATATTAGGCATAAGAGATTAACAACAATAATGAATAATAAAATAGAACAATTATAACAATATACGTAATAAAAGCTCTGGGAATGTGGTCTTTTTCTCTCTCTCAAAATATCTTATACACACTTAATACTCTTTCCATCTTAAATAACCGCTTACCTCTCACTGTGGCCATAACTTTTGCAGTTTGGGTTGCGGCAGCAGAAGTAGCACAAATTTCTTTTTCCTTCACAGTTTCATGGATAGAAGATTTGTTCTTATGGTAGATCTTGGCGGCCGCAGCATACAATTTTTTTCTTTCCTTAAGTCAACAACTTTCACCTTTTCACTTAAAGGAAGCACTTTATGGCTTCTCTTTGGTATCTCTGAATTGCCAGCACCATTACCCTTGTGCTTCGCGACCATTATTAAGTAAAGAAAGGGTGACGAACACAAGCACCGTGCGACCCCGCACTCCATCTGAGAACGAAGATGGCTACTAAGTGACTAATGGGGAAAATCTGGACAAAGGGGTGATTCCCGTCCTGGGTGGAAACAGCGCGAGATTTCATCATGCTACTCAGAATGGTACATAACTACACAATTTAAAACGTATGAATTATTTCTGGAATTTTCTATTTAATATTTTCAGACTGTGGTAGACTTCGGGTAACTGAAACCTCGGATGAGGGGGGCTACTGTATTTATTTCCTGTTTCCTTGTCACCAGGACCGACTTTTCTCAAAGGGAGGATCACTTCTGCTCTCAGTGAGGTCAGCTGTACATGGACTTCCTTCCTTCTGGTTTCCAGTAATATCTCTCCCCTTGCCCTTTGGGCCTAGGAGTGATGTCAGCCCATTGCTGCTAGCTCTGTGTTTCTGTACTATCCCTTTCACTTCCTCTGTACTCTATTCACACCTGTGTAATTAATTTCTTATCCATAAACTCTCTTCTAACTATCCTAATGTGAGAATGTCAGCTGTTTCCATTTTGTTTCCTTATAGACTAATAAAAGCAAAGCAACTAAACTCAACTAAGATGTAATTTAGAAACTATATGCTTTTCCTTAATATTTTGAACCTAGCAGATATTGCCAAGATTAATTCCTCCAGAATATTGTGGAATTGGAGATATTAATTTTGATCCTTTGAGTCACTTCATCCAAAATATTAACAAGTATTAATTATGGTATAGTTTACGAATAGCAAGCATAAGTGTAGTTCCAAAGGCAATATGCTTTTGGTAAGAAATCACTTATTATTCATCCATATTTTGCAGACAGAAGAGTATGAAACAACAGATGTTGAAATTATTAACAGTATTCTGACAATGTCAAAATTTCGGCCTTTTATTTAATTTGGCTGGAAACCATGAGCTCAGATTTTATCTGAACCTTGTCTGAACTAAAGCAAAACTTACAGGATTTGGTTCACAGAGATGGAGCCGAAGCTTTTCTTTGTGTGTGAATTCATTTTGCCATCCACGAGTTTTGCTTAGAAGTTTGGGTTTGCCTCCACAATGATTTTCAAAAATTACTTCTAAAACCTTAGAAACTTTAAGCTTCTATCAATAGCACACACAAAAAAACTGAATATAATAGTCTTTAAAAGAAAATATAGATTGCCTTTTAAACATTTTATAAATTTTATTATGAAACTTTTCCATTTATTTTCTAATTATCGACTTGATTACCTCTTTCGCTCATGCATTATGTGAGCCAAGCATAATAATCCAGGATTATTTCAATTCTAATTTAACTTTTTAAACATACTAAGTTAAATATTACTGTTATTGTTTTATATGATCAGTATTTAGTTTACCCACGGGTTAAGCATTTTATGTGATAACTATCCATTTTTGTATCTTGGTCCTATCTTTAGGAATTGCCCAGAGCCAAGTTCTAGGTGGGTGAGCCCCCTTTCTATGGAGCAAGTTCCTTGCTAATGTACCCACTAAAACTGTTACGCACAGAACTTGACTTTTTGTAAGTGATTTTGTGTGAAACTCCCTTTTTCCTGCTGACCCCCGCCCTGCACACACATACCCCAGGTGCCAAGCTTTGACCCTGTACTAGGTTCATTTGGTTAATCAAAGGCACATTTTAGTGCTCCAGAAATAGGTAGATTCCCCCAGGCTGACCCTGTTTCCAAAGTTTTCTTAATCCTATGGATTTGTGCTTTCTTGTAATTTTTGACTTCAGTAAATATTCTTTGTTTACCTCCACATAACTAGAGACTAGAAACCGTGTTTAAAACTGTATTTTAAAACTAAAGAGGATTATAAAAACAAAAACAAGCCCATATATATATATATTTTTTTTTTTTTTTTGCGGTATGCGAGCCTCTCACTGTTGTGTTCTCTCCCATTGCGGATCACAGGCCCCGGACGCGCAGGCTCAGCGGCCATGGCTCACGGGCCCAGCCGCTCCGCGGCATGTGGGATCTCCCCAGACCGGGGCACGAACCCGTGTTCCCTGCCTTGGCAGGCGGACTCTCAATCACTGCACCACCAGGGAAGCCCTAGCCCCTATATTTTAATATATTTTTGTATTTTATCCAGTGTTTATAGCTGTGTTTAATGTTTTCTCTGAACATCTGGCTCACTATATTGCTGGAAATATAAGTCTAAACATATACGCTTCCTGAGTATATTAAATAAATAATATACTCTGTGCATGTATTATTCTTAGAAATAAGTTTTGAGCAATATGTTCATGAATGCATTCTCAAATATACACTTAATACAAATAATTCGTACTATAATTATATGCTGTGTGCATTTATATGAAATATTTTTAAAGGAAATATTTAAAAGCAGCATGTAAATTTAGTCAATTAATCATTTCACAAATTTACCAGTTAGTAAATTAGCCATCTGGAGCAATTGATTGGTTTTCCATGAGTTGATTGTTGTGGAACTGGCCATGTAGTGAATTGAAAAGGTGAATTGGCATTCTGGTAATGTTCTTTTGTTGAACGAGCCTATATTTATCTCCAGAGTTAAATCTTCTTTTCATCTGCAGAGTGAAGGTGGACAAGAAGGATTGTTTTCCTTGTTGTAGGGGCTAATGGAAGAGATCTGAGATTCTTAACTGCTCCTTACACAAATTTTCAAACCGTTTTGATTTTAATTCAATGTTCTCTCCATCCTCTAAAGGTTCTTGTTGAGTCAGTTATTCATCCTTCCTGGAGTTTTGAGTCAGAAATATACTTGCTTCTTGCTGACTTTGTCCTGCTGTAGGCACATAGGTTCCAGATTCCTAACTCTGGAATTGACAGTTGCTAAGTCAACTGTCAATTCTCCATCTCCATTTATCTTTCCCAGTTTTGATGTCACCCCTCCTCTGCTATTATCTTTTCTACTATTTCTTGGTTAACATTTTTTTTTAAAGATTTCCTTCCCTGCTGTTTTAATGTAGTTATGACAGGGACTAGAAGTAAGAATTTATTTAATCCTCCAGGGTTACTTGATGTCTTTCTCCACTAGTTGACTGACTTAAAACGTATACTAAATAATGCAACGATAAACCTCTTTGTACCAACATCTTTTCCATAATAATTTTTAAAAGCGGTTGACGTTCTAAGTATTTTGATTAAATGTGTTTTTAAAAATGTATTTGGATAATTATGGTGCGTATTTTATTTTCATACACACATTTAATTTCATAAGAATAATAACTAGCTCCAAGTGAGTTCAAGACCTCTTGAAAATTTATGTGATGGGTTATATATCTTAAATATTTTAAATGTTTGTTCATTTTCTAGGAATAGGGTCTTTCATTATAGATTATCAAGGAATTCTATAACAGCAACAAAAGTGAAAGTTGATATATTGGATAAGTAGAATTGGGATTAAAATTCCCCAATTCTTTCTGTTTTATCTACTAAGCCTTGGAACTATTAATGAACAATTACTGTGCATGAGAAAATTCCAGGGCTTAATACAACTTGAATTATGTGTGTTTAAATTTTCATGGGTGTCACTAGAATAGATGACTGTCAAGATGCTGTGTTCTCAACTGCTACCTACTATAATACAATTTTGGATAAATATTTGATAAAATTTGGTCCAGATTAACAGTAATACAATTATTGCCCATTGTAAAACATCTTCACTGGATTATTATTTGTATCAAGAACTTAATTTGTATTGCTTGTCATTAAAATAGTTTCTTTTTCTCATACTGATATGAAGTGTTTTAAAATGTACCTCTAGCAAATCTGCTCATTATTAAAACAAGCTGAGAAAAATGTTGAGATTGGTATTTTCAAGACTTTTAAATGATTTACTGGATGCAATTCATCATTTATAATATTTATTTCTCTTCAGTTAATTAAGTATATGGTTAAATTTTTAAAAAAACTTATTTTCATGAAATACATAGACTATCTTCATTTATTCATGACTTAAATTTTGTGATTTTATTTTACCACCGTGATCAAACTCCATCAAACTCCATCAACAGATTTAGTTATGGGGTAAACAATATTCTGTTCAGAATTTATAGTAAATCTTGACAGTAAAATTAATAATAGTGATATATTTGAAGGTTATTTTAATAAAATAAGGAGTTTTAATTAAAAATGTCTATGGTAATATAATAACTTGTAGATAATACTGCTTAATTGTATCAATCATTCATACTTTAGGTAGGACAAAATGCTCAAGATTGGTAAATCCAAATTCACTTACTGTAGTTTTTAAATATAACGTTTTAGGAGGTATTATACAAAATTTTAACAAGATGATTTTCATAGCTTCTCATTTAATAAAATAATACTGTTGAAAAGTTATAACTATTTTATCCTGTAATAAAAGCAAGTTGGCACACTCCTTTCAGTTGTCCATTCTACTATCTATTTCTAGTTGTTTAGTAGTAACATCTTTAAGTCTATTTTTTTCATAATTACTTTTGTCAAATGAAAGAAACCAATACATTTTTATTTGATAAAATGAAATGTATCACTTCAATTAAAATAACACTGAAAAGAGAAAGAAAATCCCAAATCCTCATAATATTAAAACTAAGAGACAGTTATTATAAACATTTAGCATATTTTATTTTGCTTAACAACATATACACGTTCCCATGGAATGACTATCTACTTACAATCATTTTTTTTGTCTCATTTTTTTCAATGTGTAGGATTGTATTTTATCCTATCTGATGAACATATTATAATTTGTTTAACCAAATTTATTTTTTACATTTTTTCTCTAATATAAATAAGGATAGTAAATATCTTTAACATAATTGGCTTCCACTTACTGACAGCTCACTCTCCTGACCCCATAACAAGAGTGCACTTATTCTTATTGTATAGGTGGAACCAACTCTTGCCAAAGTCCGATGGTTTTGTAAGTGACAAATCTGAGATTAAAACCTGAAATAAAAATTTTAACAAAGTCTATTCTTACTCTTTGTGAATAAATTTTTGCTGAAGTTGCAGATTAATTCTTTATGACAGATTCTCAATGAAGTTATTAGATATGAATATTTTTATGTCTCTTAGAAACTACTAAAATACTTTTACAAAATAATTGTAATAACTTACATCTCTATGACCTATTTATAAGCATGGCTTTGAGTATTACTAGGGGGGAGAATGTTCATTTTATAAGAAAATGGTGAACATTTGTTATTTTGTCTAATGCTGCTTTCATTTTCTCTTCTTGTGGTAATATTGCTGTAGCTTTTTTTTTTTTTTAATTTTAAGAAAACTAGATACTCTGCAGTTGTCTTCATTTACGGTGTCTTGTTTTCTCCCAAGTAAGACACATGACCAAATTTAGAACAACTAGGCCCTCTGCTTTGGATTTTGAATTTTTTAAAACTGTTCATTAAAAAATAACTTTTTTTGATTTATTTTTCTTCTGCTCACTTTTGGTTTAATTTTTTCTTCTTTTTCTAGTATCCTAAGGTGGAAGCTGAGATCATTGACTTGAGAACTTTCTTTTCTAATGCAAACATTTAAGGCTATAGATTTCTAAGCACTGCTTTAGTAGCATTCCACAAATTTTGATACATGATATTTTTATTTTCATTCAGATCAAAACATTTTCTAATATCTTTTGTGATTTTCTCTTTGATCCATGGGTAAATTTCCAAATGTTTGGAAATTTTTGCAGATACTTTTGTTACTGAGCTCTAGTTTAAGTCTCTGCTGGTCATAGAACATACTTTGCATAATATTAATTCTCTTAAATCTATTGAGACTGTTTTACAGCTCATAATAATGTCTATTTTACTTAGTGCTCTGGTACCCTTGAAAAGAGCGTGTATTTTTTTTATCAGATGGAGTGTTTTATAAATGTTAATTAGGTCAAGTTAGTTGATAGTGTTGTTCCAGTCTTCAGTATCCCCACTGATTTACTGCCAAATCTTTTGCTATTGATTATTGAGAGTGAAGTGTCAAAATTTCCAACTATAATTGTTACCATAAAATGTCAGGTATCAATATAGCCACACCAGCTTTCCTTTGCTTAGGGTTTACATGGTATAACTTTTGCCATACTTTTATTTTTAATTATTAAAATCTATTTGTTAAGTGGTATCTTTCAGGCAGCACATAGCTGGCTATTGTCTTTTTATCTAATCTAAGAGTATTTGTTATTTAATTCAACTGTCTAGACCTTTACATTTAATGCAGTGATGGACATTGTAGGTTTTAAATCTTCCATATTGTTATATGTTTTCTCTTATTTTCTCTGTTTATCCCTTTCTCTATTTTCTTTTGGTATTAGGTGAGCATTTCTATTATTCTGTTTTATTTTCACAATTGGGTTATTAGCTATATATCTTATTTTTTTTAGTGATTGTTCTAGAGTTTACAGTAAAGATTTTCAATTTATCCCAGTTTACCTTCAAGTAATATACCACTTCACACATGATGTAAACCTTTACAACATTACATATCATTTCCCCTTCCATATTTTTTTCACTTTTATTTATGACATAAAGTCCAGAACTCACCACTTTTTTTTTTAACTTTAAAGAGCTGTGAAGAGTTGCTTATCTTTTAAAGAGGTGGAGAATAACAGAAAAAATATCTGTTCGTTTATACCTGCATATTATCCATTTTTGGTGCTCTTCATTCCTTTGGGTAGGCTCAAATTTCCACCTGTTATCATTTTCATCTGCTTAGAGAATTTCCTTTAATATTTGTTGAAGTGAACATTTGTTGGTAATGAATCAAAACCTCCTTGTTTTTGCCTGAAAGTCTTTATTTGGCTAATTTTGGAAAAATATTTTCACTACATAAAAAATGCTTGGTTGACGATTTTTGTCTGTCAGTACTTTAAAGACGTCTTTCTACCATTGTTTGGCTTGGATAGTTTCTGACAAGAAGTCTGACTTCATACTTACTTTTGTTCCTTTCTATATAATCTATCTTTCCCTCCGGTTGCTTTTAAGATTTTACCTTTATTACTATGGTGGGATTTTTTCAATCTCATTGTGATTTTTCTTGGCTTCTTTTTTCAAAAATTTTTTTCTTTATTCTGCTTGAGATTCATTGAATTTCTTGAATCTTTGGGTTTAAAGTTTATAGTTTTCATCAAATTTTAGAATTTTTAGCCGATATTATTTAAAATATTCTGTTCCCCATTTCTCTTGCTAGAACTCCAATTTTATATATGCTTCCCGATGGTACTGTCCCATATCTCACTGATTTCCTATTCAATATTTTTCCTCTCTGTGTTTATTTTGGAGTATTTATTTTGCTCTATGTTCAAATTTACTGATATTTTCTTTTACAGTATCTAGATGTAAATCCCCCTAGTGTATTTTTTAAATCAGATATTATACTTTTATTCTCTAGAAGATCCATTTGGGTATTTTTCATATTTCATCTTTTCTCTTTATCATGTTCATCTTTACCTCTACCTTACTGAACATATGAAGAGTATTTATAATAGATGGATTTTTGAATTTGGAACAGAAAATGCAAACACTAAAAAATGTAGCACCATTCAAATTGGCAAGGGCACCCTGACGTGACTGTAATTATTTTCTGCTACCTCAATTGCAGAGCATTTCTAAACTTCTCTTTCCTTAGGCCTGATTTCTTTACTCTTTTAAAATTCTTTTTTGTTAACAAGTATTTGTTGAATAAAATTATTTTTTACTTAAGTTGGCTGCAGTGAGTTTCTATAGCACATGCTAAAGTTGTAATTCAATTTTTCTAATTAAATTTGTTTATTAAATAATCCTTCACCACAATTCTTTACCAGTGTTTTGTACTGTCACCTTCATAAGACGTTAAATCTTTAATTTATGCTTTTTTATTTCTTTGTATTTTCCTCTTCTATTTAATAAGATTAAATTATCTATTTTAAAGTATTATAGAAATTGTTTCCTCAGACAATTCTTCATTAGATTAATTTTTAAAAGATTCACTTTATTTCCTTTTTATGGATATTTCTCCATGTAGCACAATATTTTTCTTTTTTTACAAATTTATTGGAGTATAATTGCTTTACAATGGTGTGTTAGTTTCTGCTTTATAACAAAGTGAATCAGTTATACATATACATATGTCCCCATATCTCTTCCCTCTTGCGTCTCCCTCCCTCACAACCTCCCTATCCCACCCCTTTACGTGGTCACAAAGCACCGAGTTGATCTCCCTGTGCTATGTGGCTGCTTCCCACTAGCTATCTATTTTACGTTTGGTACTGTATACATGTCCATTCCACTCTCTCACTTTGTCGCAGCTTACCCTTCCCCCTCCACATATCCTCAAGTCCATTCTCTAGTAGGTCTGTGTCTTTATTCCTGTCTTACCCCTAGGTTCTTCATGACATTTTTTTTTTCTTAGATTCCATATATATGTGTTAGCATACGGTATTTGTCTTTCTTTTTCTGACTTACTTCACTCTGTATGACAGACTCTAGGTCCATCCACCTCACTACAAATAACTCAATTTCATTTCTTTTTATGGCTGAGTAATATTCCATTGTATATATGTGCCACATCTTCTTTATCCATTCATCCGATGATGCACACTTAGGTTGTTTCCATCTTCTGGCTATTGTAAATAGAGCTGCAATGAACATTTTGGTACATGACTCTTTGAATTATAGTTTTCTCAGGTTATATGCCCAGTAGTGGGATTGCTGGGTCATATGGTAGTTCTATTCATAGTTTTTTAAGGAACCTCCATACTGTTCTCCATAGTGGCTGTACCAATTCACATTCCCACCAGCAGTGCAAGAGTGTTCCCTTTTCTCCACATCCTCTGAAGCATTTATTGTTTCTAGATTTTTTGATGATGGCCATTCTGACTTGTGTGAGATGATATCTAATTGTAGTTTTGACTTGTATTTCTCTAATGATTAATGATGTTGAGCATTCTTTCACGTGTTTGTTGGCAGTCTGTATATCTTCTTTGGAGAAATGTCTATTTAGGTCTTCTGCCCATTTTTGCATTGGGTTGTTTTTTTGTTACTGAGCTGCATGAGTTGCTTGTAAATTTTGGAGATTAATCCTTTGTCAGTTGCTTCATTTGCAAATAGTTTCTCCCATTCTGAGGGTTGTCTTTTGGTCTTGTTTATGGTATCCTTTGTTGTGCAAAAGCTTTGAGGTTTAATTAGGTCCCATTTGTTTATTTTTGATTTTATTTTCATTTCTCTAGGAGGTGGGTCAAAAAGGATCTTGCTGTGATTTATGTCATAGAGCGTTCTGCCTATGTTTTCCTCTAAGAGTTTGATAGTTTCTGGCCTTCCATTTAGGTCTTTAATCCATTTTGAGTTTATTTTTGTGTATGGTGTCAGGGAGTGTTCTAATCTCATACTTTTACATGTACCTGTCCAGTTTTCCCAGTACCACTTATTGAAGAGGCTGTCCTTTCTCCACTGTACATTCCTGCCTCCTTTATCAAAGATAAGGTGACCATATGTGCGTGGTGAAAGCAAAGCTATACAGACAAAATCTCACACAGAAGCATACACATACACACTCACAAAAAGAGGAAAAGGGGAAAAAATCATAAATCTTGCTCTCAAACTCCACCTCCTCGATTTGATATGATTCATTGTGTATTCAGGTATTCCACAGATGCAGGGTACATCAGGTTGATTGTGGAGATTTAATCCGCTGCTCCTGAGGCTGCTGGGGGAGATTTCCCTTTCTCTTCTTTGTTCTCACAGCTCCCAGGGGCTCAGCTTTGGATTTGGCCCCGCCTCTGTGCGTAGTTGGCCGGAGGGCATCTGTT
>NW_021703783.1:65658678-65857251 GCF_005190385.1 Monodon monoceros
GCCTGAGGCGGCAGAGGCCGGCATGACGTTGCACCAGCCTGAGGCGCAACGTGTATTCTCCCGGGTAAGTTGTCCCTGGATCACGGGACCCTGGCAGTGGCGGGCTGCACAGGCTCCCCGGAAGGGACGTGTGGATAGTGACCTGTGCTCCCACACAGGATTCTTGATGGCGGCAGCAGCAGCAGCCTTAGTGTCTCATGCCCGTCTCTGGGGTCCTTGCTGATAGCTGCGGCTCGCGCCCGTCTCTGGAGCTCCTTTAAGCAGCGCTCTTAATCCCCTCTCCTCGCGCACCAGGAAACAAAGAGGGAAGCAGAAGTCTCTTGCCTCTTCGGCAGGTCCATACTTTTCCCCGGACTCCCTCCCGGCTAGCCGTGGCGCACTAACTCCCTGCAGGCTGTGTTCACGCCGCCAACCCCAGCCCTCTCCCTGCGCTCAGACCGAAGCCCGAGCCTCAACTCCCAGCCCCGTCCGAAGCCCAGCGGGTGAGCCGACAAGCCTCTCCAGCTGGTGAGTGCCTGTCGGCATCGATCCTCTGTGCGGGAATCTCTCCGCTTTGACCTCAGCACCCCTGTTGCTGTGCTCTCCTCCGCAGCTCCGAAGCTTCCCCTTTCCGCCACCCGCAGTCTCTGCCCGCGAAGGGGCTTCCTAGTGTGTGGAAAGCTTTCATCCTTCACAGCTCCCTCCCACTGGTGCAGGCCCCGTCCCTATCCTTTTGTGTCTGTTTATTCTTTTCTTCTTTTGCCCTACCCAGGTACGTGGGGAGTTTCTTGCCTTTTGGGACGTCTGAGGTCTTCTGCCAGCGTTCAGTAGGTGTTCTGCAGGAGTTGTTCCACGCGTAGATGTATTTCTGATGTATCTGTGGGGAGGAAGGTGATCTCTGCGTCTTACTCTTCCGCCATCTTCCCTTGCACCCTCTTGTAACTTAAGCATACCTACTAGTGCTGGAGAGTCTCCTGCAGAGGCGGGGAGTGGCTGTGGCTCACTGCGGGGACAAGGACACTGGTCGTGGAAGTTATGGGAGGTACTCCTTGGCATGAGCTCTCCTGGAGTCTGCCATTAGCCCCACCAAACAGCCTGGAGCCTCATGTAACACAATATTAAAATTATTCTTTGAATTTTATAAAAACCCTGTATTTATACTCCCTACCTTTTTTAGATTAATTTTTTGGTTATTCTTTAATCGCCTTTAAACCTATTTTATAATTATTTAAATTTATACAGGGATTTATGGTAAACTAGAATCTTTATAATATTTATTCAAGAATAGTTATTTGGAAGATATCTTCAAAAAGGTCCTACATATATGGATATACACTTCCTTATGTTTTATTCTATGGGTATTTTTATGTGTGGCTATTTTAATCAAGTATTCATTATGTAAAAATTTGTATTACTTAGGATGTGAATAAAAGCACAAATATCCAAAACACATATACATATGAACATATATAATCATATATATACAATCATACATATACAAAATACATATATATGATATAGGCTACCTTATTCCCAGGAGCTGCCTTGCCTGATATACCTTCCGTGGGTACATCTCTTATCTAATGATTGATCAATGTGGGCAGATCACAAGCCCTGGTTCTCTTGTCAACATTTTGCTACTGCAGCTTCAGAGCTTCCCAAGGCACCAGGTAGTATCTTACTTTCCTAATATTTTTACCTATAGAAATCCTAAGAGCACTCTGCTATAAATCCACAAAAGAAAAATCTACCTCTGAGTTCCTTTCCTAGGGAACCTGACTGAAAACATGGGCATTTACATATCTAGCCAAATGTAAACTTTTGGCTTTGATGGTGTAGCAGGGAAAGGGCAGTGCAATCTCAGGGCCTCTCTAAGGTGGAAAGAGTGACAGGAAAATGTCTTCACCTTAAACTTGGACCTAATGGTCTATATCCAAAAGCAAAACTAGTCTGAAAACAAAATAAAAATGTTCTTCCTAGGCCCTCAAATATACACACATGCACACACATTAATATAAAAATGTTGCTTTGATGCTAAAGAGAGCCAAGGGTGAAAAACACTTATCCTTATGTTATTGTACACACAAACTAATAAAGTGAGATTTTCCAGGGCAGGGACCATGTTTTTTATATATTTATATCCTTAACACACTGTAAGAGAGCATTAAATATCTGAGAAATGAACACTTATAAAGACACATATGTTTTGTGCCGAGGCCTGAAACCAAATAAATATATTTAAGGTAGTAAAGTACATTTCCGATTGCTACAAAGTATTATAATGATAAAGTGATGGTGTGAGTTTTCTTGTTAGCATGGTAATAACAAACCTAATTTTTTAAAGATATTGCCCTAAGCTTCCAGGTTAAATAACTAAAGTTAATGTGACAACATGCACAATGTAAATTTTCTTGTTTGAGAAATAATTTATAGTAAATTGAATGGCAGGCCAAAGATGGTCTGGATAAATTAGTATAACATCTAGTCATTATACTAAGTTCATGTTATATTTTAGATGAGCAGCAGAAGGTAAAATCATTTTACAAAGGAAAAATAAAAGTAATAGCTCTCCTTCCTTGAAGAGCATTAAAAATTGTTGTCTAATACAAACACTAATACAAGCACATTTGTCTCAGTAAATCATTAAAACAAACATCTACAAAAGAAAAATACTCATAAGGTCATTGAAAAGTTTGAGTGCATACAGTGTGTATGTGTGTGTGCACGTGTATTATAAAATTTCATTTTCCCATTCCATGAATATTAACTAAATTTAAGTCTCTAGAGAGAAACTGAAGAAACTGTATCATTGTTCAGGAAGCAGGAACTGGCTTTTGATAAAAGGCTTCCCTTTCTCTTCCACAATGCATCTGGGACCGTCACTGTTGATTACTGTAATATTTATATAACATAGCTTTGACGTACAATTGAGAACTATAACACATTTAATAGTGGAAAAAGTTGGCTAGCATCAGATATTCTTAATGAATTGGAAGACAGCCTATTTTGTTTCGTCTGAAATCAAGAAAGAGTGCCAGGTTGGTCACTAAACACTAGTCAGTTTCTTTTAAAAAGAATGCTTTGGATTTCAAAAAATTTTTGGATGTGGTTTCCAAAAATCCTTCATAATTACACTAATAAAATGAAAATAGTGCCTTTTTACAGACCCCATTAACTGGAGCATCAGATTGACGGCCTTCCTCTTACAAACACAAAGATCATTGTACTGTTTTTTTTTTTTTTAATCACTACTTTTCTTCGTATGGATATAGAGAGAAATTTTATTTCGCTCATTTGGAAGTCTTAAAAGTGATGGGAATCCTTTTCTTTTTGCCATGTCTCTATTTTTAGTAAACACTATTCTATTCTGAATAAACACTCTTCAGATAGGTATTCAAATAAGAAAATTGAAAAGGAAATAACAACCCACAAAACCAGGAACCTATTTAGTATCTAGGGCTATAAACAAAGTTAGTAATTTAATTACTGCATCATCTCCGAACTTTCATTTACTGCCCCTTGTTTTCATTGGTTATATAACTTGTACAGGTTTATTATAAATATATATATGTAAGAAATATTTTAAGAAAATGAAAAAAATATTTTTTTAACATCTTTATTGGAGTATAATTGCTCTGCAATGCTGTGTTAGTTTCTGCTTTATAACAAAGTGAATCAGCTATACGTATATATATACCCCCATGTCTCCTCCCCCTTGCACCTCCCCCCACCCTCCCTATCACACCCCTCTAGGTGGTCACAAAGCACCGAGCTAATCTCCCTGAGCTATGCAGCTGCTTCCCACTAACTATCTATTTTACATTTGGTAGTGTATATATGTCCATGCCATTCTCTCACTTTGTCCCAGCTTACCCTTCCCCCTCCCTGTGTCCTCAAGTCCATATGGTATTTGTTTTTCTCTTTCTGACTTAACTTCACTCTGTATGACAGACTCTAGGTCCATCCACCTCACTACAAATAACTCAATTTTGTCTCTTTTTATGGCTGAGTAATATTCCATATTCCATTGTATATATGTGCCACATCTTCTTTATCCATTCGTCTGTCGATGGACACTGAGGTTGCTTCCATGTCCTAGCTATTGTAAATAGTGCTGCAATGAACATTGTGGTACATGTCTCTTTTTGAATTATGGTTTTCTCAAGGTATATACCCAGTAGTGTATTGCTGGGTCATATGGTAGTTCCATTTTTAGTTTTTTAAGGAACCTCCATACTGTTCTCCATAGTGGCTGTATCACTTCTCATAAGTAATATTGATGTCCTGCATCCCTGGTAGGATGTATTGAGAAGGGCATATCACCCCTGCAGTACTCTTGCCAAAAATGTGTAACTTCAATTCAGTTATGAGAAAATATCAGACGATCCCAAATGAGGATGTTCTGCAAAGATAACTGGCCAGTATTTCTCAAAAAATGTGAATGTCTTGAAAGATAAGGAAAGAATAATAAGAACTGTCACAAACTGCAGGAGACTAAGGACATGAGGAGCAAATGCAATTTGTGATCCTGATTGGGTCCTGGTAAATAGAAAGAATAATAGTAAAAAAAAGCAGCAACAAAAACTACTTGAATACAAATAAAGTCTGCTGTTTAGTTAATTGCATTGTTCTGATTTTCTGTGTCCACATTCAATGCATGTCTTTGTAGGAGATCATCTGTTCTATTTTTATGATCGACAACTTTTAAAAAGTCATCTCTACTTGCTTCCTTAAAATAATTCATCCCCAAAGGAAACAACTAAATGGGTTTCCTTCTGCACATTTCTATATATAATCCTACACAAAAATTGTCACACACACACACTTACAGAAGATTTAGTGTGATTGCTTTTCAACAGTAATACATCACATATTGTTCAAGCAACATTTTGCCTAACTTTAAAATTACCTTATGAAAATCTCTTCAAGTCAATGGCATAGATACAAGTAATTATTTTTGTAGGGAAATATTCTATGTTACTCAACAATGTTTCAGTGTTTTTTTAACCCTTCCCCTATTGATGGGCATTCATTTTGTTTCTAATTTTTTTTTTCAACAAGCAATTCTACAACAAACTACATTTTACATTTCTGTGCATATTGGTGCTTTTATTTTTCTGAGATAGATGCTCATGAATGGGAGTATTGGAGTAAAGAAGGTACTTATTTTATCTATAATTAACTATAATTGCTATTGCTAAATTGTTTCACTTGAGATAATGAACTAAATTTCTATGAGCAATATATGAAAGTTCATCATTCCACTTATTAATGCCAGTCATCAGTGTTGTAATCTATTATCATTCTTTTGTATTGGTAATAAGTGAGCTTTCATTATTACTTTAATTTTGTCTTAAATCAGTTTTGTCCTCAACTTACAGAGTGCTTCAACATCTTCTGGTATACTTACAGGTTATTGAAAGCAACTTTTTGAATTGTTAATTTGTACATTTTTCTATTGGGATATTTATTTTATAGTTTTCAGTATGCAGATGCCTTTGAGTAACATCGGTATGAATACATCATCCACCAGCTGTGGTGCAAACTTCATTTTCTTTTGATTTAGTATCTTGTGCTACATAACTTTAAAAAGTTGTTTATATATTCAAGTAAGGATGGCTTTTCTTATATTGCTTTCAGACTTAATTAAAATGATCTTCCCAGGGCTTCCCTGGTGGCACAGTGGTTGAGAGTCCGCCTGCCGATGCAGGGGACACGGGTTCGTGCCCTGGTCCGGGAAGATCCCACATGCCGTGGAGCGGCTGGGCCCGTGAGCCATGGCCGCTGAGCCTGCGCGTCCGGAGCCTGTGCTCCGCAACGGGAGAGGCCACAACAGTGAGAGGCCTGCGTACCGCAAAAAAAAAAAAAAAGATCTTCCCAAATCCTAGGTACCATATATATTCCTAAATTTTTTTGTTTTATTGTTTTCTTTTTAAAAACATTTAAGCACTTAATCCAATGGCAAGTGGTTTGATAATGCACTCATTTTTGTTTCCCTTCCTTGACTTCTAACATCTCAAATGGTGTTTCCATTACCTCTTAAATAAGATACTTTCATTCAAGTCTTTGCTCAGAATCTGGGTTCTAGAGTAACCCAGTTTGACACAGAATTAAAAAATTTTTTTGATTAAGGTGTTTGAATATTTTAATTTTCAGATACATAAGTCCTCAGATAGTGTGGTAAATCATCAATCCCCAGAATTAAAAAGAAAAAGTTTATATTTGCATTTAAGATCAGTCTAACAGCAGGGGACTGACAGTGAGTTTGAAGATATTAATCATTTCAGTTTAAGCAATAATCTATGACTGTCCAACCAGAAGAATTCTAAATATGAACGGGAACACATTTGACCACCTAAATTTAGGACATTAAAAAAGAAAGTTAAATCAATTGGATAAGGGATATGATTAAGTTTGAAAGTACAAGTGTTATTATTAAAAACCTTAAGCTTATTTCTTCTTCTGCATTCCAATAATGAAGTGTTATTTATCTAATTCCAGATGGCAAAATTGATTTTTTCACTTTATATGTGCATACTTTCACTAAAATACATACATTTTTACAACTAACTTTTATTTTTATAGCCCAAACCCTACAAAATTGCACTGAACCTAATAGGTACTCAATAAATGTCTACTGAGTAAATGAGTGACTTTTACTCCTATCATTTACTTTCTTATATTGTTACCTCAAATTGTCATAGGTCTTATTTTAACCATTTAATTTTACAGTCAGTGACTTGTGAGCAAGAATCATTGTGAATTACCACAATGCTCAACTATTTATAGCTGACTATTGACTAACAGCTGACACAAACAAATTTATTAATTGACTTGTTTATTGAAAAAATATACTTCAGCTACTTAGTAAAGGTATATCTTGGCCCACAGTGTGAAATTATCTCTCTTAACCACTATATTTATGTTAACTTTGCATATATTTTTGTAAATCATCTCAAATACCTTCTCAAATAAGGCGGGTTTGAGTGGTAACTCTCTTATTGTTAAAATTGTTTGATTTGTTTCTCAAATCAAACATGAAATACTGTCAAACACTCCTATATACTTCCTCTTATTGCATTTCTTCCTTCTTCCCTACGAATACTACTCTGCTTCAGAAGGCCATTACTTCCCGCTTGGATTGATACAATTGTCTTCTAGATGCTCTCTTAATGTCTAGTCTCACCAACCTCAATGTTATTTGCACTAATCACTCCTTTGAAAATGAAGATCTGAATTTGTTCATGTCATTCTCTGCTTAATAACTTTTAATGACTTCCCTTTCTTCTTAAGCTAAAGAACAAGACTCATTTTATAACTGTTGCCTCAGTTTAATTCTCCTGTCTTGTGTGCCTCTTTACATTCTGAACTTCCCCATCATGTGAACTTTCACCAACAACTCTAAAAGATACAAAGAAGAAATCAAGCAATCAGGACGATATGGTATTGATTGAATATAAGGTCAAGTGGAAAGGCAAGTCTTTATATTGCCCAACATCTCTGAGTTAATCAAATATATTATTCATCTCTATATTGCCAACACTGATGCTTATGTGTATTTTGTAGTAGATGCTCAAATAATTGTCATTGTATGAAGATCATTGTGTTAACCTTATACTCATAGTTCATTCATTTATTAAGAATTTATCAAAACTTACTATGAATGGAGCTCTATGCTATGTTCGTCAGCAATAAACTAAGCTTGAGACACAGGCCAGGACTTCAAAAAACTAGGGTTAAGTGGCAATAATATTATTGTTTTCTAGTATAGTATGATAACCTCTTTTCCATACTGAGAAGTTGGTAAGGCCTAGATTTTGTTATGTGGGATCTTGATAATTATATGACATTACCAAATTCTCAGTTAGAAATTCTGAGCTGAAAAAAAGTTAAATCTTTGAGGCTGCTGCTATGACATTTTCCCATTATATCACCAAGACATTCATTTAAATAAATACAACAGAACAAATAAATCAAAGAGCCATTGCATCAGAATTGAGAATTGACACTATTCATTTCTTACTTAATTTTTAACGGGTCACTGCCTTTAGAGTAGCAAGTATAATTTATGATTAATTATGAAAACAATTTCCTCAGATTCATGTCTCTTTTGAGCAGTATACTGGAAGATCATTTAATATGAAACCCCAGCAAGCAAAGTCCACAAATGTTAACAACTTAGAACCTGAGGAATTATTATGGTTTTAAACTAACTTGACATCCCTTACTTTTCTAAATTAGCACTTACTGAATTCTTTCTTTGGTTTCCTTTCATAAGTGGCATAATAGCTCATGTTTTAGGAAATGGATTCTTTAAAAAATTACATTAACTTTTGTGAAATTTGTAGTAGATAATAGAATTAAAACAATGTTAAAGATTTTTTTGAGGTGACCAACTTCCATGTAACTAAATTCATATTAATGCAGATTTTCCCTAATTGAAATTGTATTATTTCTAATCTCAATAAAGAAATAAGAAACAGAATCAATATAACTTAAATCTGTACTGATGTTTGCACTGAGTGTTTTTCCTGTAAAAAAACCTGAAAATTGTAGATAATTGCTAGTGTTAATTTTTTTCACTTTGCTCAATATAATTCCAAACTTGAAGAAAAGGTACAAAAATGATAGATAACCTTCCCACGACCTTTATCTAGATTCACCAGTTATTTACATTTGGTATGCTATCTCTCTCCCTCTCTCTCTCTCTCTCCACCTTCTTTCCCTCTCTCCTTCTCTTGCTCTTTTCTCTGTCCCTCTCTCTAGATAATTAGATAGATAGATATCCACTGCTGGTGAAAGATATTCACTGCTGGTGAAAGCAGTGTTACTTTATGTTGGGTGGACAAGGAAAGCTTTAGTCTTCGATTATCATTTGAGAATAAACTTGATGGAAGTGAGGAAGTAAGTATGTGAATATATAAGGGAATTACACTCCAGACAATGGGAAAAGCTAGTACAAAGTCTCCAAGTAAAGAGAGTTCTTTGCCTGTTTGACAAACAGCATGGCTTCATCAGAGAGAGGATATTGAGAATAATAGATTGTGAGGTCAGAGAGACCATAGTGGGTCAGATGACTTAAGCAATAACTTTGGGTTTTACTTAAAGTGAAATAGGAAGCCAAAGTAGTGTTTGAGCAGAGGAGTAAGTTAACTTATTTTACATTTCAAAACAGTCACTGTGGCTGCTTGGTTGAGAACAAGCTAAAGGGGCAAGTTTGGAAGCAGGATGCTCTTGCATTACTTGAGGGCAGAGTTGAGAATGCCTTGGACTAGGGTGTAGCAGTAAATACAGTAATTTATGACTGGATGATATAACTAAGGCAGCTCCTGTTTAATCTATTCTTGAAAATCAGTCACTTTGCAGGAAGATGCTAAGCTCCTATTTCTCATTATTTGAAATTTAAAATGTTCTAATGGGTCACAATCAAATCAAAACCATCAACAAATATCCTAGACATAACTGCCACCCAGTAAAATGTCTGTATAAACATAAAAACTATTGAAACAGCATGTAAAATGCATAGCAAATTGCTTCCTGATCATCAGTTAATGTGCTTTCAACAAATTGAGTCCTAAAATAATGAAAATGAGTGAAGTGAGAAAATATAAAGACAATTAGAATCAGGATGTATACAGAGGACATAAAATAATTATAAGATCATACTAGGAAAACCTCATGGGAAGATTGCCAAGAAACATTTGGAAGATAAGAATAAGGTTAGAGAATCTAATCTGATGAATATATATTTTGAAAACATTTTAAACACTATAGTAATTAAAAGGCTATAGCTCTGAAACCAAAACCGACCCAACTAAATAGGTGGAAGAGACTAGATAATAACTGAGCAGATACAATGCTCAGCATTTTGAGGTGATAATTAAAGATGAATGCAAGTCTATCAATGTAAAATTATTGAAAATAATGATGAACTAAATGTAATTTAAATTCTATACAAGGGCATGTCAGGTTGCTTAATAAAGTAGCTTTAACCACTTGATAGGTTATTCTGTAGGTTTTATGTATGTTTTCAACACATTTAATAACATAGAAATATTATGATGTAATAAGAAAAAATAATAATAATAGCTATCATGTTTTCATATTTAGAGTACTTATTGTGCTAACACCCTTGCATATACATATATGTATATATATCCTCACAATTTTATAAGCAAGAAGACAATCTTTGCAAGGTTACATAAGGCTTCACGGCTTCTAAAATGCAGCCAAGTCTCAACTCCAGGCAGTGGAGCCCCTAAGCCCCATATGTTCTACCAATCTCCTTTGACACCATTCCACCGTCATCAAAAGCAGAACACAATTGGTTTTTTTCCCTATCATTTTAAGCCTACAATGCAATGTTTGTACCAAGGAAAATAAACCTGAAGAAAATACATTAAAGTGCTAATCATATTACAGTGTTAAGTATTACAGTGTTAAGTATCTCTTTTTAATTCTATAAAGAGAGAAAAAAGATAAAGATGAAGTAAAAAAGTTTTTACCAAGAATGACTAATAGTTAAGAATAGCTAAACACTAAGTTTGAAGAATAAAGGTATTATTTGATTTTACAAGGTGAAAATATACAAATGTACTTCTATACAGTCAGCCCTCCATATCCATGGGTTCAGCATCTAGGAATTCAACCAACCACAGACGGAAAATAGTTTTTAAAAAATTCTAGAAAGCTCCCCAAATCAAAACTTGAATTTGCCATGTGCAGGCAACTATTTACATATAGCATTTATATTGTATAAGGTAGTATAAGTAACCTAGAGGTGATTTAAAGTGTACTAGAGGATGTGTGTAGGTTATATGCAAATACTACACTATTTTATATTAGGGACTTGAGCAGCCATGGATTTTGATATTCTTGGGGGTTCTGGAATCAACCCCCCATGGATACTGAAGGATGACTGTATTATATTTTAAAGGGTTTCCAAGTGTCTGCAAAACTATCAAGGAAAAACGGAGAATCAGCTGTGTGATGAGTATGAACTTGCTTTCTGAAGTAGGCACATTCTCCTAGTAAAGGTTTTAATGTAAGTTAGACCTCATTGTAGAAAACCTATGAATATCAATATATAAATTGATGTTTTGAAAGGTATATAGCTGATTCTTACTTCATCTGTTTCATGATTGTGGCACTTTGGACATCATGGAGTCCAAGCCAGTAAACAAGGACACCAAGCCCCATGAACTTCGGATGTTTTTAATACAACCAGTTGACTCTGGGACTCCCATCTCTAAACCCCTCTACTACACCACTTTCTTCTTTACCAAATGGTTTCTGACATAGGATGTACCATAATGTAACACAGACGCATATGCTAGTTTCCAGCCTTCAGCATAATATCAGTATGTCAGTGTTTTTATTTTACTTTTATTATTTTTGATGGGGTTTTTGTTGTTTTTTAGGGTGCAACAGAATATATGTGGTTTGAATAAAAACATTTCACTTTTCATAAAATCCTAGTAAATAGTAGGATTTACTATTAGTAGCACATTTAAATAACAGGGACATATAAAAAAGTAAGCTGCATAGAAACAAATTACCAGTTACATAATTAATTTGAGTATTTTCCCGTCACTGAAATATTTGAGTTTTCCCAAATGTTTCAATCCAGGAAACATTTGTACTTTAAATGTTATGTCTATAATATCCAGTGGGGAATAATAAGCTTATATCTTCCTTGGTTTTATTCATGGGACACTTGACTCTCCAGAGCTATTCAACTGAGTCCACACTTGAGGACAACTGTAATTTTCTTTAAAGAGGAGAAAAACATGATTTTATTCTATGGATAATAGATATAAATTACATAGATTTAGGTAGGATCTGGAGGCACAGGGCACCTATTAACAATAGAAACATTCTACATGTGTTTTTACATGGCCCAGGAGAGCTCTGCATATGGAAACAAATAAGGGAAATCAGAGAGTAATGAGTTCCTATTACAAGTGAATCTCAAAAACACCAACTGATTCAGAAAGAAAAGTAAAGAAGGAAAAAAAGAAAAACTGGGATAATTTTAAAGCATATAGTACTCCCCAAAATTTATCCACATGCACCAGAGTTTTCTTGTGCTGACAATGAGTAAATAAATTACAAACAAGGGAAGAAAAACCCTGTTTTTTAAACAACAGTAAAAAAATATGTATATAAACAACATATAGGATGAGTCACTCAAATATATAAATAAGGTACTGTGACTTCTTCCAATAATACAATATTAATCATAAAGAGTCGATATATATTTTTTCACAATCATTAAATTCAGGTATGAAAGAAGGAAACATTTCTTAAACTTTATGGTACTTTGTATTTATTTTTGACTGTAAACTTAAATGGCAATTTTTCTTTAAACCATTATTCTTAATATATTTTTTAACTAAAAAGCTGCCATGTGCATGTGTCTTGCAATGCTTAACTTGACTTTATGTGTTCAGTTATACTGCTAATCATTTTTCCTGCTGTGACTTTTAAAATTGTGTCCTTTCATCATGCCAGAAAACTTTTTATGTAATATTATCAGTGCTGGAAACTCATTCTTTTTTTTTTTTTTTTTTGCTGTACGCGGGCCTCTCACTGTTGTGGCTTCTCCCGTTGCGGAGCACAGGCTCCAGACGCACAGGCTAAGCGGCCATGGCTCACGGGTGCAGCCGCTCCGCGGCATGTGGGATATTCCCTGACGGGGGCACGAACCCGTGTCCCCTGCATCGGCAGGCGGACTCGCAACCACTGCGCCACCAGGGAAGCCCTGGAAACTCATTCTTTGTGGAAAGTTTACATGCCTTATGCCTTAATCACGATGGCTTCACTAATTTGTCTCTCATATATAAAACAAGGATACACACACACACACACACATTCTGTAGGTTTCCACAACAGATATAAGATTTGAGTTTCACTTTACTATGATGATTTCACATACTATTTTTATTTCATGTTGAGAATTGTTTTCAATATTCAGATTCTTCATGAATTTGTGATAATTGAAAACATTCTTGCTCACTTATTAGATTTTATGTGCTCTGAAATTCCCAAATTTGTTATTTGAGAGAATGAAATATCATGAATCCTCACCACAGTGTTTTACTGAATATATTCCATTTATTGGTTACTTCTGTCCTTCCTTTCTTCATTTACTATTCATTGAGTATCTACTATGTAGTAGGTTCACTGCTAAGCAAGAAGTTAAAACATTAACAAACCAACATACTATAAGGAGTTTATGATAATGAAAGAGGAATCACTGTTTACAAGGCAGAAGAAAAATCATGTTGTGCGTGTGTGTCTGTGTGTATGTGTATGTGTGAAAGAGAGATGGGGGAGTAAAGGGAATATGATTCTAGGCAGAAGGCCCAGGATGAGCTGGAGCCATATTCAGGAAACATATGTAGTTTGGTGTGCCTGGAGTGTAGGGTGCAACTTGTTTTGACAAATCCTGAATGGCATCTTATATTCTCTGTCTTCCAGGAAAAGATAAACATAAAAATGCATTTCTTACACATATACTTTGTTGATATATAGTGCAGAGAATCCAAAGGGCAATCTGCATCTATGATAAACACATTTACTCATCTTAATAAATTAATGTTTCTCTTCCACTTAAATTTCAGATGTTTTCTTCAGCTACTTTATCAGTGGTATACCTAGGGTTCAACTTGTAAATTGCACAAGGGCATTTGGTAGAATTCACAAAGTATATCTGAAATTGTACAAAATTCCAATTTAAAATCAATCACTATCAACTGCAATTTGTTTGTCTGACAGTGGATCTCCCTGGTAGGAGCATTTCAGAAAAAAAAGTTTCCAATGAGATCTGAGTGGCTTGCTCATGTTGCAAAAGCAGAGGAGCCAGAGATTAAGGGTATGGGAAGACATTGATTACAGCTGGTGTTGGCCTTTACGTAGAGCATATACCAAGTTCTCCCTGGGGATCTCAATGTCAACTATATTTTGTTTTTAGTTAGAATTATTGGCTGATCTGAATAGGGGCTGGCCTTTCCACATCATCTCCTGTCTTGAAGCATAGGCCTTCACTGAGAAAAGCCTACATGTTTTACTACATAATGGGAAGAGTAGTAATTTGAAATTCCAGAAAGATTAAAGCATGTAATCCCAACAACTACACACACATTTACGCATAAATTCAATTTTCTCTTACTCTTTTTGAAGAATGAAAAAGACTAAGTCATGAATAGAATAGAAAAGGGGGATGTCTCTTTTTTTAAAAAGGCAGTCAATGCCCCTTCCCCTAATCCCCCACCTCTGGTAACCACAAATCTGATCTCTTTTTCTATGAGTTTGTTTGTTTGTTTTTGAAGTATAATTGACTTACAACACTATGTTAATTCTGTCAGTGTTTTATTTTTATTTTTATTTTTTTTGCGGTATGCGGGCCTCTCACTTTTGTGGCCTCTCCCATTGCGGAGCACAGGCTCCGGACGCGCAGGCTCAGCGGCCATGGCTCACGGGCCCAGCTGCTCTGCGGCATGTGGGATCTTCCCGGACCGGGGCACCAACCCGGGTCCCCTGCATCGGCAGGCGGACTCTCAACCACTGCGCCACCAGGGAAGCCCTGTTAATTCTTGATACACAACATAATGATTCAATATTTCTATACATTTCAAAATGATCATCATGATAAATCTAGTTACGATATGTCACCATACAAAGATATTACATAGTCAC
Source organism: Monodon monoceros (assembly GCF_005190385.1). Taxonomy (NCBI): domain Eukaryota; kingdom Metazoa; phylum Chordata; class Mammalia; order Artiodactyla; family Monodontidae; genus Monodon; species Monodon monoceros. The sequence goes on from NW_021703783.1 coordinate 65,673,358, forward strand.
TGACTATATTCCCCACACTGTTCATTTCATACCTGTGACTCATTTATTTTGCAACTAGAAGTTTGTACTCTTAATCTCCCTTACCTGTTTCTTTCCTTCCCCCACACCCCTCCCCTCTGGCAACCACCAAATACTGTTTGACAAATACTATATGATTTCACTTTTATGTGGAATCTAAAAAGCAAAACAAATGAACAAACATAAGACAGAAACAGAGTTATAGATACGGGGGATACCTTCTTAACTAAATGTTTTTTAGGTTTATTTTCTGAATGTTCCTGAATTAGAAAACAGTCCTGTGATTTCTTTGAAGGCAATGGGTTATGTCTTAGCAATCTTTGTACAACCGTAACTTAGGGTAGAACCTGGCACATGAGAGGAATTCAGAAATTTGTTGACTAGTTGAGCAAACCAAGTTTAAAGATTTTTTCTAACACCTACCTACATCCTAAATTTCCAAAGGAGTATTAAAAATTCTAGAACCTAAGCATCATTTCCTATATTTTGGGGAAGGCCATCAAGGTACTAATGTTTGAACCGTTTGAACTGAAAGTCAATTCAAGGCAGGGTTAGTCACCCCATCCTGGATAAAGCCAATGGGTAATAAACTTTCTCCTTCAGTGCCATGTGGCTAAGTATAGCAATTGCAAATTTGCTGTTGGAGTGTCTATGGGTTCAGAGCTTCACATCTTAAGTCCTATACATGTGTCTGGTATGAAATTAGCAATATCAATAATTAAATAATAATATAAATAATAGTATCCTAGGGGCCAAGCCAGAGACAATGCAGTGTGTTTACCTAGAGGTAATAGAAAACATTTCACCAATAGGGTAACTGTGGTAATAAGATCTATGTCACACACTTTTGTATGAGTCCAAAATCAAATAATTTGTTTGAAATGATTTTGTAAATTATACAAATAAAAATGCTGCACTTTCTTTTTTATCTCATATTTTTGAGCGATCTAATTTCCTCTTTTACAATAGGAGATCCACTCTTTGATTTTAATACTATGACAATCCTGCTTCTATTGTGAACACAACATTCTTTGTGAAAATTGATAGTTTAATCTCAAATATCCTTTGACTTATCCTTTGATATATGCAGACTTTCTATGAATTTTATATTCCTTCTCACAGAGGCAATGCACTAGTTTAAATGGTGTCAGACTTGGGTAAATTAAAAGCAATGACATTCAAAAAAGAATTTGGTGTGAAAAACTTTACACTTCCATTTATCCATTTTTAGTAATAGAGTAGATTAGAAAATGAAAATAACCACAAAAATTAAAATGCTAAACTAGAAGACAGCTCTAGAAAATTATTTGTAAATCTCTTGTTATCCACAGCTTTGTTTTTCACTTTTTGGTTTGTTTTACATCCTATTGAATTATAGCACAATACATATAAGTGTACAAATTATAAATGTACCCATCAGTCTTCATAAAGTTAACTTAGCTATTTAATCAATACCCATATCAAGAAGTAGAACATTTATAAAAGCCCAGAAGCTCTCTCATTGTTCCCTTGTTGTCACTACTCGACTCTTCTCCAAGGGTAAAACTTCTCATTTAGGTTTTAAAAGACATGGAAGGATGAAAAAGAAGGCCTAGAGTCTACAATTTGATTAGTGCAATGTTGGGAGATTGAAACAGGCAACGCTCCCTAAAGAAAGACTGCTGTTTGATGAAATGATAAACTTAACCAGCACCACCACTACTACCATGACAAAATACAATCCACAAAGGAAACATACATGTCTTGGTTTTGATTTGGAAATGAGACTCCCCTGAAAACCTGAAATCATAAGTAGGTTCAGAACTCATATCCATGTTACCTGAATCTCCAAAATAAACTATAGCCAAGGAAATTTTCTGAAACGTTATCAGGTGGTTTGGATTCTATTGTAGTTTCCAAATTTGGCCTCACCAATATAAACTCTGTCTCACAACCTCTTCTAAAAAACTTCGCTCCTCTTAAACCTGGGTATTTCTCTTAAACTTCCTGTGATAGAGCATGACAGAATTGATACTATGTGACTTCTGAAGTGAGATTATAAAAGGCTACACAGACTCCACCTAGCCCTTTCTATTAGAACAAGTGCCTTTGGAGCTCTAAGCTGCAGTGTAAGAAATATGAGTACCCTGAAGCTTTAAGGCTGGAGAGGACACATATATATGTCGAGAGCTAACTGAGGAGTCCCAACTGTTCCAGTTTCCAACTGTTCAAGTCTTCTCATTCAGGTACTATACATGTGAGGGAGTAAGCTTTCAGATGAGTACAGCTGTTGAGCTGCCTAGGCAGCTGGCCAAAGTAATACACAACCTTTTGAGTGAAGATGAAATCAAGCAAGATGTCATGGTATTTCCATGAATCCTCAAATTCATAAAGTCCAACACATCCTAAGTAAATCAGATTGTATAGAAACTTCATTGCATCAAAGTCAAGAAGAACATCTTCATAGCATACAGAGAAAAAAATCAGTATCGCCTACAAAAGAATATCATTTAGACTGATAGTTGACTTCTTGGCAAAACACAGATGGCAGAAGAAAGAACAATATCTTCAAGTGCTAAATAAAAATATCACACTTATAATGTATATACAGAGAGACTATATATGATACTAAACACATAATATCAAATTTTATAGGCTGAAACAAAAATCTTCATAGGAGCTCACAGCACAATGCATATATTTTTAAGAGAGACTAAAAATAATATCCTTTGATCCAGATTTAGATGTTACAAACAAAATAGAACAAAATACAGGCATTCCTCCTTTTATTGTGCTTCTCTTTATTGCACTTCACAAATATTGTTTTTCTTACAATTTGAAGGTTTGTGCCAACCCTGCCTTAAGCAAGTTTATTGGTGCCATTTTCCCAAGAGCATTTGCTCACTTCATGTCTCTGCGTCACCTTTGGTAAGTCTAGCAATATTGCAAACTTTTCATTATTATTATATTTGTTATGGTGATTTGTGATCAGTGATCTTTGATGTTACTACTGCAAAACGATTATGACTTATTGCCCTGAAAAGGAGTTGCATGCTACTTTTCTGGACAATAAGATGTACATGAGCAAGAGGTGATCATGAAATGACTTTTGCTTCTTGATAAAAGGGATAGTTATAGCTTGAACCACTCTTCTCCCATCTTCCTGCCATTTAAAGGTTATTTTTGCTAGAGCCATGGTGGTCATCTTAGGATGTTCATGAAAGGCCATGAGAATTACATTTACAGAAGACTGGAAGATTATTGAGCTGTTCCAGCTATTACCATCACCACCTCTTTTTGTTATGTAATAATAAAAAAAACCTAACCATTGTTAGGCACAGTTTTCTTGATAATGACCAAGATAATACATACTATAAAGACCAAGTTAACAATAATGTAATAAAATATTTGAAAGCCAGGTTGTAGATAGCACTCAAATACAGTGACTGCATCAATTCACTGTTATGTCATGTTGCCTCTTTTTCTCAGTCCTCTGATCTCAGTCTCCCTCAAAACATAACACAAAGCCAAGATTTCCAAGGTCTCAAGTGTTGATCAATGTATGTAATGTTTTATATACTGAGCAATATGTGTAAGTTTCAACCCCCTTATATAAAATTATGTAAGGCAGAGAATTAAATCTATTTAGATGCTTAGAGAAAAAACTGGGTTAATATAATTTGAGGATACAGTCCATTCCTATAAACTCAGATCCTTTGGATGGTATCATTTTTATTTTCAGGAAAGAAATAATGGTTAGAGGCATTTAATTCAACAATCCAATGTTTTTATCACTCATTTCTTCTCTCTACTATTAGAAAAGAAATGCAATGAGAGTTGGAACTTGAGTAATGTTCTAGTAACTATTAATGTTCACAATTTCAGTAATAATTATACTTTATTTTTTGTCAAGGTCTTTTATTCATTTGTTTCTCTCCCAAGTATGATAGCTAAGGTGTGGTTTGACATATATTTTGCAATATTTAAAATATAATTTGTGAACACTGACACTTTTCTTTCTATGTGCAGCTGCCAGATGAGGGGTTTCCCAAAGAATGGATTTCCCAGACCTCCTGTCTGCCCATGTATTGTAAAATTGTTCCCTCCAGGTATTTTAGCAGATTTAGGAAACAATTTTGCTACTATTAGCTTCACTATGTTGGGTCAGAGGTGCTTCATAAACCCTTGCATGGTCATTTTAATTTTATGGTTTTTACTGAGAGAAAGTCATAAAGCAGTCTAAGCCATAGAAAGAATCAAAGACTAACATGCCTATGCTTTGCAAAGGCATACTTCCCATTATTTGACTATTTCAAGGTCTGAACAAATTAAATGAATATGTCATAACCCCTTTTAAATTTCTGGATCATTAAGACAAGCAAAGAACAATGAAAAATGCCAACTGAAACCACATAGGAAATTGCCTGAGCTAACAAAGCAGAGAAATATTAAATAATGTTAATATTAAAATATAGTTATTTTATTTTAGAGTAAAATGCTATCTGTGGAATATTTATTGTATGAACTATCCCAATGAAAATATGATTTATGTTTTAGTCAGGAAGAAGTTTTATTTAAATTAATTAAATCTTCTCTTTTGTAGTGAAGAGAAGTTGTGTGATGGAATAGTCATAGATAAAATATTCAAGATACAAGTTGTTTTTTGCAATGCAAGTAATCATAACTATATTAACAGTTACATTTTCTTCTACCTCCAAGCTAGATAGCCAATTAGAAAGATATATAAGTATCATGTTTTCTGAATTGACAGTAAAATATGTTCATATAGTTAGAGAGATTCACTTTATGAATCTGCTATTATCCTTAAAAAAAATATCACTTAAAAATTTCATTATGGGGCTTCCCTGGTGGCGCAGTGGTTGAGAGTCCGCCTGCCGATGCAGGGGACATGGGTTCGTGCCCCGGTCCGGGAAGATCCCACATGCCGCGGAGCGGCTGGACCCGTGAGCCATGGCCGCTGAGCCTGCGCGTCCGGAGCCTGTGCTCCGCAGCGGGAGAGGCCACAGCAGTGAGAGGCCCACGTACAGCAAAAAAAAAAAAAAAAATTTCATTATGAAATATCTCGTACACAAAACAGAATAAGTACAATATATAATATAAAATATACCATGAATACTTGTGAATTCATCAAACAGCCTAAGAATAATAGAACATTACATAACTTTTGAATGTCCTTATCTTCATCCCTTTCCTTCTCTCTGCCTCAAATTTATTATAATTTTGTTTCTTATCTCGGTCATTTTAAACAAACAATACGTTATAAGTTTTACCTGTTGTTGATTCCTATCTACTTGAATTATATAATACATAGTTTCACCATGCTTTTTTGTTTGATTTTATATTATTTTCCCTACTGTGTCTGTAGTTATCTCTTTTCATTCTTAATAACTTTTACTTTGGTTTTTTTTTTCTGTTTTTTTTCTTGTCAACTCTTGTGAGAGTTTGTTAAATTTTGTGCAGCTATTCAAAGATGCAACTTCCCATTTGTTGATTCTATTTACTTATTGATTTAATTCATTAATTCCTGCTCTTTATCATTTTATTTCTTATATTTTTGCATAGTACTATATTTTTGTTCATAAGAAAAAATAAAATATGGGCTAGCAATATGCATGAATTTATAATCTGAAAAACTTTCTACTGTAAATATCTAGATGTACACAACAAATTATATCAAGCATGCATAACTGAGATCTTACAAAGGGAAGCACAATTCCTCATTTTCTACAAAGAAGAAAGAGCTTAAAACAAACTCAGTAAGCAACCAATGCTGAGGCTTGTGTTGTAGCTTTTCTAAGTTGGTGGGTATGTGAAGATGAATGGGAGCTTTTCTATAATCTAGAGGATTGGGACTTACTATCTATACAGAAAGAAGAACTCTGTGTCAGGACCCTGAAAGGTCAGTTTTTGAAAGTAAAACCCCTACTGTAAAACTAACCTTCAGTGAAAAAAAAATAGGCTAAAATATCCACCCACAAACAAGAAAACAAGAAAAATGAAAAATAAGTATTTTTTTTTTTTCTTGGGGTCGAGCTGGGTTGTCTGCTAAGAATTTGTAACTACATGCGTGCCATCAAATAGGTATGGTTTCAGTGTACACCACAACTTTACTCAGGAAAAGTCTAGCTGATAAATAAATATAAAATTAAATTCTAAACTAACTGCGTTTTTGTGGCAGCACAAACTCTAAACCCATGCCATACAAGAGTTTTAGGATAAAGCATTACAAATTTTTAGCTTGTAACATAAATGTAAATTTAGAAGCCTATTAGGGTTACTATTGCTATATAACACATTCCCACTAAACTATTGGCTTAAAACTACCTTTTCATATATTCATGGGTTCTGTGGGTTTAGAATTCAGAAAGATCATAGTATAAGAGGTTTATTCGTTGCATGATGTCTGAGACATAGACTTGTGAAGACTTGACAGGAAGGGGTGACTCCATGTGATGGCTGGAATCAACCAGAGTCTTCACATGTCTGTGAGTTGATTTTGGCTGTTGTCTAGAAACTTAGCTAAGATTCACAGAAGCACCAACATGTGACCTTTCCATGTGACCTGGGCTTCTCCACTACATGATGGCCTCAAGATTCCAAAAGGAAGTGTCTTAGCAAACAAGTCAGAATCGACATTGCCATTTATAATATAACAATATAGCTTCAGAAGTCCTGCAGCATCACATGCACTATATTCTGTAACAGTGAGTTATTTATATCAGCCAAAGGAAGGAAACACAGAAACTACCCTCAGTGAGAGAAGTGTTAAAGGATTTGTGGACATGTTTTAAAACTATCACAGTCTGCATTTTGGCTACAAATTATTTGTATTCCTCCCACTTGAAAAATATACCTAACTTCTCCCAAGACCCCTCAAAAATTATATTTCACTATAGCATTATGTTCAGGCTCATGGACCAGATCTCAAAATCCAAATCAGATCCAGGTCAGATGAAATTTGTCAGATACAGTTACTCTTGATATGAAGACCTGTGAAGCAGAGATATGTTTTCTGCATTCTCTGCCCACACTTTTCTCCCAAATGTATGCAATATCTATGGTGATAGAGGCATGGATAACTTCTATTGATACACCCACTTTAAAAAGATGGCAAAAAAAAGTTATATAACAGTGATTGGTCCATACATCCAGGTACATGATGGCAGTTCTTTCATTAAGACTGAGTCCTACTCTCTGGAGGTTTTTTTGTTTGTTTTCCCTGTGGTACTTGGCTTTGACTCCTGGGTTCTTGGTTCTGCTCTCTGACAAGCTGTATTATACAGTATTTTCATAGATAAAGCATGACAGGTTATGAGCTAAAAAAACTGAAATTACAAAGCCCATTAGGAAACAATCTAATATGATTGAATGCAATGAATATTAAATAAAAGTAGGTTAGAGTGCCAAGAATTTATAAAAGTGTTATGATAGATAGTAAAATTAATATTTTAAATGATTAAGACACAATCTTAAAATCTTAAAAATAAGATACCATGAGACAATGGATATAGGCTTAAAAATAGAATTTGAGAAATAAAAATATTATTAAAATTTAAAACATATTGCATGGGTAAAAATAGCACTTTAGATACAGTTGAAGATAGAATTAGTTATTCTAATTCTAACTTCTAATTCTAATTCTAACTGGAAGAAAGGACTAAGGAGAATGCAGATCAGAGTGAAAAGCGACAAAAAAATGTGTGAGGTTTAGAGGATTTGTGGGATAGAATTACATGGTCTAACATAGACTAATGGAATCTCTTTAAGAGAAGGATAGTAGCAATTTATGATGTAAAAATGATTTACAATATTTCAGAACATCTTAAATTGTCAAATACTAGGAGTATAGTCAGTTCCCATAAGGATAAATAACAGTAAATCTATACCTACAAATATTCTAAAGGATATTTCAGAGTCAGAGGGATCTTTTTAGCATACTGGTGAAAAGGACAGGGTAACTACTCAGAACAATAAGTTTGACATTAAACTTGGCATCAGCAAAGTGTCAGAAGACAATATGATATATTCGTGGTGATCAGAAAAAGTAATTATTAGTCCAAAATTCCAACCCCAGGTAAACTACCATTAAGAGTAGCCACGAAATAGAAAATTTCTAAAGAAACAATGAGTGAGAATCCACCACTCATAGACATTCATCAAAAACTTACTAAGTATGTTTAAGAGGAAGGAATTCTCTATACACTAGGAATGAGTATGATGCTATGTGCAATAATGATCAAAGGATATGTTAAATATATGGATAAATCCAATTAAGGCTGACCTAAAATTTGGAGATATGAAAAACTATGGACAAGAAAAATGTGTAAGACAGGAGGCAGTGGCATAATTAGAGGTAATAGACAACAAGCATATTATATATCTTGGCAGAAGATTAATAATAACAGCTAACTTTGAACATTGCTAGATAAATTATGTTCATTGAAGTTGTTAAACTGTCATGAAAGTAAGAGAAATAAGATACAAGAAAAAAAAACTTGTTTCAGAAATATAGAAGACAAGGTACTTTGAAAATCTCTTATGACAAAACACTTAGGATGTTGAATAGAATATAGTAAACATTATTGCAAATGTATACTGAAATTCTCAGGATTTTAAGTGCACCCTCATGGGTCCAAAAACAAATAGCGAATTGGAAGCTAGAGTAGAAAGTGAGAACAACCGTATCACACAGAAAATGAGATGCAGCAGCTGTGCCAGGAGGCATGTCTTTATAGTGGTAACCAAAGGCTTGGCTGATAAAAGTCCAAAGGACAGAATGTAGGTAAGTTGAAAAGTAGGGCAGAAAGTGAGTACTGATGCTTCATCTGTGCTTGGTGGCATTTGCTGATAGTGATCATCAAAGAGCTTGAGTGCGTATGGCTATGCACGTACAGGGTCAAGGTAGGATATGAGAATTTGAGAAACAGACTTTGGCATGAAGCCTGGACTTTCAAAGGGTCTCAGCCCTCTGTGTAAATGTGGACAGAAAAAAAATCCCACTTTTAAAAGGAAATGAAAAGAAATATTGTGGGTTTCAGTTTTGGCTGTGGATGGGTTAGAAAAAAGTATTCCCCATGACATTTTGTGACCACATGTTTCACATGGATTTTGTATTAACATTTATACAACGTTACTTGTGAGGTCTGGGAACTCAGACAACATAGAATTTCTGAGATAAAGTCCCACCAAATATAATCTTTTAATCTAAAGTAACAAAATACAAGAGGAAGCAAGCTACCATAAAGTCAGCAGCAGACAGAAACAAATTGCATGATTAACCTGTCAAGAACTGCAGAACAGAATTATTGGATAGAGACTATGTGGTATCGACTGGCTAGCTGTTCTTCCAACCTATGCCATCTTCCTCTTGGATTCAGAGGTGAAGTGACTACATCTGTTATATGCAAAACACTCAAATAGTAGCTGAGGACACTATTTGAGAAGTGAATAAAGAGACAAACTCCTAGCCTCAGAGAACTTAGACTCTAGAGGGAAGTAACAAAAAACATTTCAATAAAATATACAGTGCTAAATGCCATGTTAAAAATTAAAGCAGAGGATGGAAACAGAGAATGTTCAGAAGGTGCTTCAAGTTTTAAAAGTGTGGCCATAAGAGTTAAATATATTTTTCCCCTTTGTTTGCTGGCTAAAGGCAAAGTTTTTCCTGTTCTCTTACAACATTCTGACACCAAAAATGTGGGGATTTTCCCACAACAACTGATTCTCCAACTTTCTGTGGACGCCAGCTGGTTGTCTTACAATTTAATTCATTCTGATACTAACTGCCCAAACAAGCAACTACAAACACAAATATTACAGATCAGTCCCACAAGACTACTCCCCACTTCAGAAGCCAATGGTACATATACCTAGTTGCAGGGCAGGAATAGAGACACAGACATAGAGAACGGACATGTAGACATGGGGGCAGGGGGGAAAGAGGAGGGTGGGATGAACTGGGAGATTAAGATTGAGATATATACACTACCATGCGTAAAATAGATAGCTAACAGGAACTTGCTATAAGGCACAGGAAGCTCAGCTTGGTGCTCTGTGACAACCTAGATAGGTGGGATGGGGGTGGGGATGGGAGGGAGGTCCAAGAGGGAGGGGATATAGGTATACATATAGCTGATTCACTTCATTGTACAGCAGAAACTAACACAACATTGTAAAGCAATTACATTTAAATTAAAAAAAGAAATAAAAAAGAAAAATGGTTATCTCCTATACATAAGATTCTGCAACTTGCTTTTATCACTCAGCATTGTGTTGTCTAGATCTGGCTCTATTGTCACATATAGATTGGATCCATGTATTCTAGTTGCTGTATAGTATTCCATCATATGGATGCTCCACAGTTTATTCATTGTATCCATATCTCACTGGTGGGCATTTTGTGGTTTTTAAATTTTTTGGTTTCTATAAGTAATGTTTATAAAACATGTACAAAATTTTCTCTGATATATCTTCGAAGTGGAATGCTCAGTCACTGGGTATGTGTATTTGCAATTTTATTAGAGTTTGCCAAAACAGTTCTCCAAAGTTATTTTACCTACCTGCTGAATTCCTGTTTCCCTGCATTTTCACCGATACTTTGTATTGTCATAATTTTCCATTTTTACCAAGAAAAATTGAATTTCCTTGTTTAAGTTGAATACCCCTGTTTACTGGTGAGGCCCAGACATTTTTTCATATGTTTATTGGATATTCAGATTATTGGATTTCTTCTGTAGATTACTGGTTTATAGTCTTTACTCATATTTTAGCTGGGCTCTTTGTCCTTTTTAAAAATTGACATAAAGAATTTCTTTATAGATTTCAAATATTAGTCCTTCCTTATGACTTGCCTTTATTTTTTCTGAAGCTTTAAATTTTGACATTTTCCTTTTTGATGTCTGATTTTCACGTCTTATAACATAAATCTTTCCCTGTCTCCATGTCATAAAAACATTCTCTCAAGCATCTGGGTCTTTAAGGCGTTTGGAGTTTATTTTTGGGTGTGGTGTGACATAGGGATCTAATGTAATTTTTTTCCATAAAGGAAGCCAGTTGTCCTAACATATTTATTAAACAGCTCATAATTTCTCCACTAATTTATAATGCTTATTCTATCATAAACTAAAGTCTAATTTATGTTGTATCTATTTCTGGGCCTTTTATTCTGGTGTGGTTTTTTTTTTTGGCATGCCACATGGCATGTGGGAGATTAGTTCCCCAATCAGGGATCAAACCTGTGTCCCCTGTAGTGGAAGCAGGGAGTCTTAACCACTGGACTGCCAGGGAAGTCCCCTCTTATTTCCCCTTCTATTCTGTTTTATTGATAGATTACTCTATCCCTGACCCCCCATTCACTTCAGTTGAAAATGATAGCTAAACCCCCTAGCCTCGTATTTCACTGCCCATCTCCGTCTCCTCCCTCAGTTTTGCCCTGCACTCTGCACTCATCACTAGAACCATCTTTCCAAGAATCATCATCACCTAACTTGTTGAGTGCCAATTGTGTGCTAGGCAGTGTGATACACATGTAAAAAAAAAAAAGGCTAGGTTGTCACCTGTGTAGCTGACTGACCAGCTATAAATTGGAAGCACACATGACCCCCTTCCCTGGTTTGATAATTTGCTAGAATAAGTCATAGACTCAGGAACACATTTATTTACATTTACGAGTTTACTGTAAAGGATACGACAAAGGATACAGATGAAAGACCAGATAAAGAGGTACACAGGACAAAGTATAAGTTAGGGGCATGGAGCTTCCACACCTTCTCCAGGCATTCCACCTTCCCTGAACCTCAGTGTGTTCACCAACCCAGGAGCTCTCTGAATTCCCTTGGCTAGGTTTTTTATGGAGACTTCATTACATAGGCATGATTAATTAAGTCATTAGCCATTGGTGATTAAATCAATCTCTAGCTCTTTAATCATGTGGTTGGTTTCTCTGGTAACCAGCCCCCATCCTCCAAGAGTCACTTAACTACTATAAACTCAGGAATGGTTGAAAGGTGCTGATTATAAAAAACAAAGGACTATCCTCTCAATCCTATCACTAAGGAAATTCCAAGGGTTTTGGGAGCTCTGTGCCAGGAACCAGGGACAAAAACTAAATATATATTTCTTACATATATCACGATATCACACTGGCCAATACATATTTAGAGAAGAGCCCAAAGCTTAGCTCAACTTCTTCTATGCAGATATTCATTTAATTCATTTAATTTATAGTTCAAACGGGCTACATTTGAGCACTGAACTGGGTGCTATTAATAATTATTTTGGTACAACAGGTGAAAATAAGGACTGTACTGGAAAAGTTGAACAAAGAGCCAACATACCTATATATGGAAAAAGTTTTGGCCATCACTTTTAAACCATGTCCTTTTCCTTCTGGAAAAGTGAACTTGGCCCAAATACTAGAATCTTAGCTTAAGTTTAATGCCAGGTGATCAAGACTGGAAGGTACATGTAAAGAAATGTTTGTATTATTCTGTAGAGTCTTAAAGTGAATGAAATTAAAAATGAAAGATATATATATAAACAAAAATATTAGTCTGCAACTAAGAAATATCTGGAATAATTTAAAATAAAAATTAAGAGCAAAATAAATTGATCTAGGTAAATTTAAATACAATTTTAAGTAAGATAAACACAGAAGGCCGATTAAGAGATTAAGCAAATATTAATAGAAGTAAGGCTAAAAGGAAATGAACCCTATTAGGTAAGTAATAATCTAGGATAACTAGCAGAAAAAAAATAAGAAAAAGGACGAAATAAATTAACCAAAGAAAATAGTTCATAAGAGAGTCCCTGGAATGGCTCACGGCCTTAGGAAGTAGCTTCTGTTGGGGCTGTGGCTTCCTCCTCTTTAGGTTCCCATCACTACATAGCACCCTCATCTACTTCCATTGTCATCTGTGTGCATCATTTCTGCTTTTACCCTAATATAGATATCCCTTTCATTTACTTATGGAAAAAAAACTCATATTTGTAAATTTGAGGACACAAACAATGGCTAAGAATTATTTTGAGTGAGAATATTTCTCTCCTTAAGGAATGTATAAGATGTCCATTTAATTTTTCTCCACTCTTTTCTCCTTAATTATAAGCTTTTCCCCCACCCCAGATCAGGTATTGAAAGTCCTTCCAAATGAACCTTTTCTAAAAAAGGAGTATTTTCATTATGAGATGCAAATTTCAATCAGTTAGGGAGAGTATCAAAAGATACACAAAGACTCTGGTTCTCAAATTTAGCTAGAATCACCCAGAAGCCTTGTTAAAACACAGATTGCTGAGCTGCAACTAGTTTTGATTCAGTATATCTGGGAAGGGGGCCAAGAATCTGCATTTCTAATAAGTACCCAGGTGATGCTGACATTGTTGGTCCAGGGACAAGATCTGAGAATGACTGCACGGACACTGAGAATTAATTCTTTCTTCTACTCTGAACCACATTAACACAGTCTTTTTTCTGCCTTTTACTGGAATATTTTATCCCTAGAATCTGTAAAATCTGAGTATCTTACAGGGAATGTTGTTAACTCCAATGAGGCAATATTGCTCACAAGTTGAGTTCATTTATATTTGGCAACTATTCAAAGGGCTGTGAGTTCATCTCCCCAAATTTTGATTTCCTTCTCAATAAAAGAAGAAAGATACATCTGGATTATTAGTGTTTGTACATGTGGTGAGGTTTAATAATAGACTCCACATAAAGTGTTTGATATGATGCCACAGAATATGTACTTATCACTGGTAAGAGGATGAAGAGAAAAAGAAAGAGGAAGAGAAGGAGGGCCTTAGGAGGAAAAACATTCAACGTGCTACACATTAATTTCAAGAGGAAACACAATATTATAACTTTTCAGAAAACACTAAGCAGCACTTTTATATTTCTTACCCAATTCTTCACTCTAAAAGTAAATAATAGTATTAATAAAAATCTAAAAGTTTTTTCTATAAAAATAAAAGCAGTGGTTAAACATTTTTATTAAACTTACAAATACACTGCATATGCTATATAAAACTAAGCAAATACTATGCAAATAATCCTTATACACTGAGATAAATATATTATAAATTCTAAGTATGGGAATGATTATGAAAATCTTTTCTTTGGCTTAAATACATATATTAATATGTGGTAACTATTTCTCATTTTTTCCCAATTTTGAGATTTCAATCTGAGGTTATTGAGAATGAAGATTCTGCTAGCTTTAAAGAAGTAAAAAATTGCCCCCAATTACAGATAGATAGAAAGGATTAAACAAATCCACTTCCCATATGACTATTTTTACAAATTAAAAATTCTTAATGATAAATCTGTGCTGTTTTTTAAGGATGTATTTCTTATGTTAAAAAGGCAGGTGATAATAATGTTATCTCAAACCCATTTTCCTAAATAAAATATGTTACAGCACATTTACTTAGCACTACTTTTGTTTTTTTTTTTGGCTGTGTTGGGTCTTTGTTGCTGCGTGCAGGCTTTCTCTAGTTGTGGCGAGCGGGGGCTACTCTTCCTTGCGGTGCGCGGGCTTCTCATTGAGGTGGCTTCTCTTTGTTGCGGAGCATGGGCTCTACGTGCACGGGCTTCAGTAGTTGTGGTTCACAGGCTCTAGAGCGCAGGCTCAGTAGTTGTGGCACACGGGCTTAGTTGCTCCCTGCATGTGGGATCTTCCCGGACCAGGGCTTGAACCTGTGTCCCTTGCATTGGCAGGAGGATTCCCAACCACTGCACCACCAAGGAAGCCCTACTTAGCACTACTTTTAAATTCTGTTTTACATCTACATCTGTGGAGTGCTCAAAACTTTTCTTCTGATACACAGAAATCAGAGGAATTAATGTTATCAATCTTTCTTGAATGAAGTGAATGAAAGTTGTATTCTCTGCTAATGCAGTTGAAACAATTTACTCACAGTGAGATGGGAGGAAAGAAAAAGGAGACGAATACAAAGCCATTAATTCAAAGAATCCTTAGAAAACATGTGTAGAATAGTGATTTATGAGAATATACTGACTGGGGACACGCCCAAACTCTTTTGATATGTAAAATAAATAGCCCCAACCTACTAAACTATGAATTCCTTCCAGTTCTCAGTGTGGATTAAAGCTGTTTTGACTATTAAACAGCAAATAGTAACATCTGGAAACATGAAGGTCAAAGGTCATTTTACTCATAAAACTGCACCAGCATGATTCATAATAACCTGTATCTGACCTTTGCATGGATTGAGGACTGCTGCTGATATTGCTGTATAAATAAATAAAAACCTATTCTTTCATTCTGCTGTGATTTTATTTTGGTGACTTGTGTTACTTAAACAATTAGTATAGAATTCAAAAATTCCAAATGCTGCATCTTTATGTTTAAGTTGAAAAGTATCTATTTTTGCTGAAATTCATTCCATCGTACATATGTTATAATAACATTTGGCAGACAAGCTTTATTAAAGTAAAAATGTTTTCATATTCAAAGCTTGCATGTTATTTTCCACTTCTTGGGTTGATAATTGAATGTATTATATTTTCATTTGAAAGCATGCACTGCTTTAAATGATATTTAAAACAGAACTCCTGAATTTTCTTTTTTCCTCTCATTATTTCTTTCATCTCCCACAACATACTTGTTAAGGACTGAATGTGTGCCCCCAAAATTCTTTACTTGGGGTTATTCAGATGATGGTGTGTATAGAACTACCCTCCCAATGCAATAGGGCATGTAGTTGGGGTATATGTTATTCACAGATATTGAGGGAGAATGGACTATTTTCAAAGAAAGCCAATAATGATGTTTTGAATGATCATCTCCATATTTGTAGATCTTAGAACTGAGCATTAACTGTAAGGAAATCTTAACTTTTAGCTGGTCAATTTCTAAAGATTATATGTAACTGAATAAAATGTCATTTTGTAGAAGACAGTAAATAAAAATATCTTAAGAATGCCATATATAGGACTATTTTTGCAAGTAATTAGGGCAGAGAAAATTTATTTTCTTTCTCCCTCCCTCAATTTCTAGATAAAATGTACCCCAGTCTGTCTCAACTGAGATGGCTGCATAAATATAAATATCCTTTGACTGCAATTCTGTTGCATCCTTGATCTGCAGAAATACATCGGAAAAATTTTAACAGAAGTTGTGGGTTCATTTGGAAAAGCAGAACTTCCAGAGAGCAGATGTTCCATAAGTGTGTATATTAGATGCCATTGGCAAATCAATGTTCTACTTCTACTCTCAGCTTCTTTCTCTTTCTAGTACTAATTAGTCTTTAACTATTAGACCACTAGTTAACTGCTTCCAATTTACTAAAAGGATGACTCTCTGATTGGGTAGATTGATTTTTAAAAATCATGGTTTTATCTCGGTTGAGTTGTTTCTTGCTAGAGAGAAGAACGTTTAGACATTCAGTGATGGTGATCTCCATATTGGCGTGTGGTTGATTTGTTACTAGATTGCATTGGGTGTTTAATGGTTAGTTGCAATGGGTTTGCTGAAGAGATTGTCATTCTAGCTGGTGAGCTAATGATAGCAGCAATTGTTCCTGATGAAATTAAGAGGTTGTTCCTAAGGTAAAAGTGGGGGGGGGGCCTTAACAGCATTAAATTATATATTTTTTTAGAAAAATCATTGTTTTTTTTAGTTATATTTCCATCATAATAATATTTTCTTATATTTGAAAATGGCTTTAGTCAGTTTCTTTGTGCTGAGTTTTTTACTGGAAAAAAAGGTATATGATCTATGATTAATTGTAGATCTTATTTAATAAGTACCAGATGCTTGTCAGTTAACATTTGTCAGTTTTCTATCATTATCTCTGAACAAATGTTCTGAGTTAAATAAAATAGGAGAGTTGGGGACTATGAAAGGGTAAGCCTATACCTGGATCATAGTTGGCTTCATCTGATATGTTAAAGCTGATGTCCGGTTTCTTTAAATAACATATTAAAACCAAAGGATTGAGAAAGAAATAACAGGTTTTGACCTTAGAGGCATTAGCAGATGGATTTAAAACACTGCTTCTGTAAAATTTTAAAAATACAAAAAAACAGTTTGAAAAAAGAAAATTAAAAATTATAATACAATTACATATAGGTCAGCATATTTTTGTTAATGAATATATATTTCATATCATTTTGGCTTTTTATGTGTTATTATATGGAATGTCTTCTTAAAAACTACACGTTACTTAATTGGAGTGCTAAAACACTTGATCAAATATCTAAGGAAGAAGACAGAAATAAACAGTATAAAAAGAACTATAATCAATAGATTCTGATAATTTTTCTTTGACGTTGTCTTTAATTGAGGTTTTGTGTGTGTGTGTGTGTGTGTGTGTGTGTATCTGTGTTGTGTAGCAGATTTCCAACATCCCACTGGTAAAGACTAAAACTGGTGAGAATTTATTAGCATATAGAAGTGCTTAGCTCTAGAATCACTGCATGAAGTTATAGATTTTTCTCTAGTATCTCACTTTGAAAAAGAGGCTTACCATCTGGATCTTATTTTTTTTCTTTTTACAACTTTCTGCTGTTGCTCTTTTTTTCTTTACCTTTAGTCTGTTTTTCTGTGCTTCATTTCATGAACTAATCACTGAACCTTACTTTCATTTTAATACACTAAGAACTCAGTGTATTGGGAAGGTTATTATCACTAGGTTGGACTTAGAAGAAATAATTCTGTTGATTTCCATTTTTTCATTATTATTTTCAATTTCTAACCAATGCTCCAAACACACAATTCAAATGCTTACTTGATATCTTTATCCAGTCTACTTCTAAAGTGCATAAACCACTCCCACCTTCCTTTAAAATTTTACATACTTTAGTCAATTGCTGTATCTTGTGCTTCACAAATAGAATTTTAATGTTACCCTAAGTGTAATGTAAGTGCTTCTCATTTAAGTTAACACAAAAAGTTCTTTCTCCCATTTGGAGAATAGATTTGAGGGGAGCTAGAATATAGAACGTTGCAGCAATTGAGTAGTGAGATGAGTTGCTACAAGTAAAGATGCAAAAAAAGGGGGACATTTAAGATAATTTTGGAATTAGAATAAATAGCACTTCAAGTAGGACAAAAATTTGGGAGAAGCGAGATTAAACGTTAACAATATCATCTAGATTATTGGTGTGGGCAACTTGGAGAAACAGATAGCATTGATTAAGGGGGAGAAAAATGAGGGAGAAACAGTGTGGGACTTATTATTTTTCTTCCAGCATTAGTGGACAAGCATGGACTTCAGCAGACACAAGACTTGGGGTGTTTCTGGTTGTTTTCCCCATATTGCCTACCTCATTGGTGTAAGCAGCTATAAACATCCTTTGAAGCTTCCTGTGATTCCTGCAACAGCCTGACATCCTGGGAGGAAGCAGCAAACTGGGAAGATTGTAAAGAAAATACGATTAAACAGTGACTTTTTGTACCTTTATATATTCATTACTCAATGATTTTATAAACATCTAATTACCTGTATTAAAGCTATTCTTGTTTTAAATAGCTCTAATGACTTCTGTTTTACTGGCACAAAGGACTTATTTTTCATCTCAATTCTTTAAAATAGAAATATACTAAAAGTATTCTGAATGAAAGTATGTCAAAAAGTTTCAATAATATTATCTCTTGGAGTAAGGGTGGGGAATGATGATTCTTGACAATATAATTTTTGCCACATTATTTTCTGAAATTTATAAATTTATAAGCAGTTACAATTCAACAATCAGAAAAAGAAATGTATACCCTCTGGATCTTATTTAGATAATAATTATAATAGCAATTAGATTAATTAATTAATATTAGTACCTACTGCATTCCAAGCACTGTTCTAGGCACTGGGATACAACTTTGAATAAAAAAGAGTACTTCTGCTCATTAAGCTCACAATATATGTCAAGCAGTGGCATATAAATAGAATGACAGAGAACAGTAAGGGAAAAGAGAGTGTATGAATTTTGAGCAGAGGCCTGAATGAACTCAGATAATGAGTCATATATTGTTTCTGGGCAATAATCAACCAAACCAAAAGTGGTAAGTGCAAAGGTCATGATGTGGAAATTTCTCTGAGTTATTCAAGGAAGCTCAAGAAGATGAAGGTAGATGGTTTGTCATAAACAAGTGGAAGAGGAGCCAGATCTTATTAAAGACTTTCAATGTTATTCTAAATGCAATGAGGAAGCACTGCAGTTCATGAGATGTGGAGTAACAATTTAACTCACATTTTAAAACCATTTTTGGGGGGCTTCCCTGGTGGCGCAGTGGTTGAGAGTCCGCCTGCCGCAGGGGACACGGGTTCGTGCCCCGGTCCGGGAAGATCCCACATGCCGCGGAGCGGCTGGGCCCGTGAGCCATGGCCGCTGAGACTGCGCGTCCAGAGTCTGTGCTCCACAACAGGAGAGGCCACAGCGGTGAGAGGCCCGCGTACAGCCAAAAAAAGAAAACCATTTTCTGGCTAGTGTGTAAGAATAGTCTGAAAAGGGAGGGGGTGCCGGAGTAAAACCAACTGACCTGTCAGAACAACTTTGCAGGGAGCCCAGCTTAAAGCTATTGGAAGCTTGAACTGGGATATTTCAGTAGAAATGGTGGGGAAAAGTGGAGTTCAGAGCATATTTTGAATATAGATCCAAAATGATTAGTTCAGCAAAAAAGAGGAGTAAATGATGGCAACTCAATTTTGGGTCTGAATAACAAGTTCAATAATTGAATGTTGCTATATTAGAGTTGGTAACTGTTTACATGTGTCATCTCATTATATTTTCACAACATTATGAGAAACATCCTATGTTATCACCTTTTTTTTGGATGAGAAACTGATATAGAGAAAAAAAAAAAAAAAACAACTAGTACAAGGTCACACAGACACTAAATAGTGGAGAAAAAAAAAATTTGTCCTGGAGAGAAAGTTGCTTTCAACTGGTAACGAGGGATATGACATTTTGTTATATTCTATTGCTCTTGTAAAATATTTCTGCTGTCTTATTTCCTACCACATTGTTCAAAAACGTCAAATGACATAACCTTTTTCTACAATTTTTTAATAGTTTTTTTTTTTTTTGGTTTACTCTTGGTACGCTAGACACATCTCATGAACTTATGAGGAATTATGGTTACATCCTTTGTACCAAATTGGCTCAGTACAATATGCCTTAATATTTAACCAGGAACATTTTTAATTTTTTTGGCCTGTGCTGTGTAGCATGTGGGATCTTAGTTCCCTGACCAGGGATTGAACCCGTGCCCCCTGCACTGAAATCACAGAGTCTTAACCACTGGACCGCCAGGGAAGTCCCCAAATGACATAATCTTTTATCCATGAAGGCTATTATTATAGATTCGCTAATATAATTGGACTGAAGGAAAACATTAACTTATTGACCTGCTCCAAGACTTTTACATCATCATCTAGAGACACCTCTTCTAATGATGTATTAACTGTGGCAGTCCAGAAATTCCATAATTTAAAATGTGATGTGGAAGTTTTATTATGGAAGGATTACTAGTTCATCAGAAAAAATTACCTGCAAAAATTCATAGGCTTCAAATCCTGTTCACATATGCATTTGTATATATTAATAGAAGATCATGCTTATTGTGATTATTGCGTGCTTACTGTTTGCTAGCCACTGTTTTAAGTGCTACGTATGCATTCATTCATTTAATACTCATAATAGTTCCAAGAGTTGCATTACTATTATAGGTCATTATAAGTATTTTCCTTTTACACGTGAGAAAACTAAAATGACCATTTTACAGTAATAATTAAAATTTATGAACATTAACACAAAATTTGAGTTCTAAATATGTAAAAGCACTATTCTAGGTTTTATCTTCTTCAGTTTTCACAACACTCTTATTGGGTAAATGCTACTGTTATTTATTATTTGCCAAGAGAGATTAAGTAACTTGCCCCGGATGCAGAAATTGAACTAATAGAGACTGACCACAGTGTCCACTCTCTCAGAAATAGCATTCAACAATCCAAAAATAGCAATTTATTTTCTCTATTTTCTTCCACTAATCAAAATTAATAATTATATCTAGCAGTTGCCAAGTGCTAGTTATGTTCTAAACACATGAATTATCACATTTAAAACTCTCTGCAAGATAGAGACACTATTATTATTCCCAGTTTACAAAAGAGGAAACTGAGGCTTAAAGAAATAGGAAAACACCTACAGGAGTCAGAAAATATTGTCAAAGTTTGTATTCAAATCCGGATAATCTGGTAATTGAGCCCATATTGAAATATTCCCTTCTGCTTCCCAACAGTTATTTATATGATGACATTTTTATACAGTGTAATCATAGTATTACATACTACATAGCACTTAGTATTTTATGATTCCATGTTATAGTTAGTCTATTTTCCTAATGAATATATAGTGTGCAGTCATTTTATGATTCAATTATGATCTGTGGAGTTTGATATACAAAAATTTTCTTAATTTATATTTTGGGATTGATGTAGGTCAGGAGTCCCCAACCCATGGACTGTGGACCAATGCAGGTCTGTGGCCTGTTAGGAACAGAAGGAGGTGAGCGGCAGGCGAGCCAGCAAAGCTCCATCTGCTGCTCCCCATCTCTACCCATCACTTGCATTACCACCTGAGCCATCCCCCTTCCCTGCTCTCCTATCTGTGGTAAAATTGTCTTCCATGAAACCAGTCCCTGGTGCCAAAATCGTTGGGAATCACTGAATTGTAGGTAATTGGATAGATGATACAAAGAATGTCCTTTTGCATTTTTGGTTTTTAAAATATATTTCTTTGTCCTACTTAACTTTCCAAAAATATTTGAGAACATTGAGCCATAGGTCTCTACCCTTAGGGGCTTTTGTGGCTCATTCTCTGCTTTGTTAATTGATTGCATCCTTCTTATTGGCTCCTCCTTCCACCTGTAATATGTGATTGTCAAATCTCTTCCCCCAGCTCTGGTCTTTCTCCTAAATGTCATCACCACATATTTCTAAATACTCCCTAGACATCTTTTTTTTGTTGTTGTTGTACGCGGACCTCTCACTGTTGTGGCCTCCCCCGTTGTGGAGCACGGGCCCCGGACGCGCAGGCTCAGCGGCCATGGCTCACAGGCCCAGCCGCTCCGCGGCACGTGGGATCCCCCCAGACGGGGCACGAACCCGCGTCCCCTGCATCGGCAGGCGGACTCCCAACCACTGCGCCACCAGGGAAGCCCCCCTAGACATCTTCATCTCACTGCTTCACAGGCACCACATGTCAAGATTTCCAAACTAATTTTTTCTTTCTACACACATGGGTTTTTTCTTATAGCCAGTATCTCAAGTATAACATTTTTTATTCTCCCAGAAAGTGAACGTATTATTTCAGTCATTCCTGAGTTCTCCCTTATCTCACATGTAATTATTTTCTCTTGCATGTTTCTAGAATCTATCTCCTTTGCTCCAAGCTAATTGCTTTTGTTTTAGTTCATACTCTTACTCTTCCTATTTACTACAATAGCTTCCTAACAAGTCTCTCTGGTTCCAGTCTGTCTCTCTTCTAAATTCTGCCAATTATCTTTCTAAAGGACATATCACATGATGTCATACCTTTAATTAAAGTGTCAAAAGGATCCCCATTTCTTACAGATAAAAATCTGTATTTTATGATATGATAAAGGTTAGTTACTCTTTTCATCAGGAAAAAAAGAAAAACAACTTTATTTAGTGCTTTTGGTCATGAAAGGCAAGCCCAGATAAAAGAGGCTTAGCCAACAATAACAAAATATTGCACTGATATTATAGTAATTTTTTTATATGAATTTAGATTATCTGCTTAGAGGTTGCGTTAACAAGGCTTAGGGACCCTGGAACTGACTGGAGAAAAAAATATATAATCAAGAGAGGACAGAACTGAGTTGCCAGAGAAAGGGACCCAAGTAAAGAAATAAAATCTTTAGAAAGAAAAAAATAGAAAGAAATATCCAATAGTGAGAAATGTAGATGTCACCTTAACTGTGATTCTTTTTTGTTGTTGTTTTTACAATTTCTCTGCTATATATTCTTACTACTTGATAATTTATAAAGCAATTATTGAATGTCATGGATTTTTCTAGCTACTACCTAATAAGGTAGCCAACAAAATTGGTAAACCAACCAACAAACAAAAAACACTTCACGGAGCTTGCATTCTAATAAACAGCATAAGTAAAGAAAATACGATTAAACTTTTCAACTTCTAGGGCATATTTTCAAATATCTCACTCTCCTTACTTAATTATAAATAATTAAGACCAATAGTAAAGAAAAGAAAAAGTTTAAAAATGATTGGCATTTCAAAGAAATGCATATTTTTTTTGATATCTCAGAAAAAGCTACTGGTATATGAATAACTGAGCAAAGCCATTAACCTTTGTCAACACACATCTATGAATTCTCTCACACACAAACTACACACATACAAACATACAACATACATACACATACACACACCAACACCTGGAAAGGATATGGCTGCCCACATATATACATACACTATATTTTTCTGTTTGGTGACTATCTGAGTCCCAAAAGATCTGGGTGATATTAGGAGATGAGGTAGAATAGCTTGGTGGAGTTAGAAAAGTATGGGTTTTGAAGTGTCAGACTAATTTCTATTCCTGTATATCATTGGACAAGTTACGTAGCATTCTAACTCAACAGTTCACAAACTTTTGGGTCTAAAGACTCTACGCTAGTAAAATTACTGAGAACCCTAGAGAATTTTTGTTTTGTGTGGTACTATGTTGACAGTTATTATGTTAAAGAAAAAAGAGATTAAAAAAAAAAGAGACATTTAAAATATATTTATATATTAATTCATTTTAAAATGACAATAATAAACTTATTACATTTTAATAATCTTTTCCAAACCCACAAAAAAATTTTTTTTTTTTTTTTTTGCGGTACGCGGGCCTCTCACTGTTGCGGCCTCTCCCGTTGCGGAGCACAGGCTACGGATGCGCAGGCTCAGCAGCCATGGCTCACGGGCCCAGCCGCTCCGCGGCACGTGGGATCCTCCCGGACCGGGGCACGAACCCGCATCCCCTGCATCTGCAGGTGGACTCTCAACCACTGCGCCACCAGGGAAGCCGTAAACCCACAAAAATTTAATGAGAAAAGTGCCATTGCTTTTTATTTTCACCAAATCTCTTGAATGTCTTGTTTAATATATTGCCATACCTGTTTTGGTATTTATTGTGTTGGAAAATACTGTTTTGCTTGGAGTATACGAAATAAATTCAGCTTCACACAGATATACAGTTTTCAGATGATTATAGATATTCTTCTTTAATATTAAACCTTAACTCACTATATATAGTTTCTGAATGGTCATTGCAATATGGAAACTGAAACCATATGAAGGACAAGTTCCTACTGTTATATTAAAACTCATCAGTCTATCTTACACTTTGAATGAATTCTTTACCTATGTATGATTTTGGAAAATATTGGTTTATTGAATCATGTATATCTTCCAAGCATTGCCACATTTCATTACATACTTTCAAAAAATTGTATTAATATAATTATTGATATCATCAGAATAGTCTTTAAGTATTGAGAACATGTCAAGGTCATAGTGGTAGATACAAATTTTCCAAATGTCTAATTTTCCTTTGACATCTCCAGGTGGCATTCTCAGTTTTGGATCTTGTACTTACTCTTCTGGTTTTCAGATTCCTATGCACTCCAGGGGATTCCCTGTGCTTTCTTTCAAACAAAGCTTTATATTTAGCTATTTTTATTTTTAAGGCATTTACAAAATTTTTTGGTAGATTTTGATGTTCCAAAAACTAGAAATCTTTCAATTAGTTATCAGTCTTCAAAAAGGGGAAAAAATATTTGTACCTCTCATAGGCTATAGTTTGCACTCTATCCTTCTCTTTGTGGATTTAAATGTTATTTTATTATTTTATTCATCATTTCAGTGGGTTTTTGAGAAGCACATTTCTCTAAGTAGTGTTGGTTATATCTCAGTGAATTACCAGCCCCTGTTTGTCCCATGGTCTATGCATCATTATTCTAGTCATTCCTAGAAAGTTGTTTGGCATGAGAATTAAAATTTTATTAAAATTACACAAGTATTTTAAATTTTGTATTTAAAAATATGATTTAGTCAGTCTCCTAAGGGAATAGAAATAAAAGCAAAAATAAACAAATGGGACCTAATCAAACTTATAAGCTTTTGCACAGCAAAGGAAACCATAATCAAAACAAAAAGACAACCTATGGACCAGGAGAAAATATTTGCAAACAATGCAACTGACAGGGATTAATTTCCAAAATATACAAACAGCTTGTACAACTCAACAACAACAACAATAAAACAACCCAATCAAAAAATGGGCAGAAGACCTAAATAGACATTTCTCCAAAGAAGACACACAGATGGCCAACAGGCACATGAAAAGATGCTCAACATTGCTAATTATTAGAGAAATGCAAATCAAAACTACAATGAGGTATCACTTCACACTGGTCAGAATGACCATCATTAAAAAGTCTACAAATAACAAATGCTGGAGAGGGTGTGGAGAAAAGGGAACCCTCCATTACTGTTGGTGGGAATGTAAATTGGTTCAGCCACTATGGAAAGCAGTATGCAGGTTCCGCAAACAACTAAAAATAGAGTTTACATATGATCCAGCAATCCCAGTCCTGGGCCTATATCTGGAGAAAACCGTAATTCAAAAAGATACATGCACCCCAATGTTCATAGCAGCATTATTTACAATAGCCAAGACATGGAACCAACCTAAATATCCATCAACAGACAAATAGATAAAGAAGATGTTGTACATATATACAAGGAATATTAACCATAAAAAAGAATGAAATAATGCCATTTGCAGCAACATGGATGGACCTATAGATTATCATACTAAGTGAAGGAAGTAAGACAGAGAAAGACAAATATCATATGATATCACTTATATATGGAATATAAAAAATGACACAAGTGAACTTATTTACTAAACAGGAACAAACACACAGACAGAAAAGAAACGGTTACCAAAGGGAAAAGGGAGGGGAGGGAT
Source organism: Monodon monoceros (assembly GCF_005190385.1). NCBI lineage: Eukaryota > Metazoa > Chordata > Mammalia > Artiodactyla > Monodontidae > Monodon > Monodon monoceros. Next base: position 65,699,397 of record NW_021703783.1, read on the forward strand.
AAATTAGGAGTTTGGGATTAGCAGACGCAAACTGTTATATATAGAGTGGATAAACAACAAGGTCCTATTGTGTAGCATAGGGAACTATATTCAATATCCTGTAATAAACCATAATGGAAAAAAATATAAAAAATATATAAAACTGAATCACTTTGCTGTACACCAAAAACTAACACAACACGGTAAATCAACTATACTTCAATTAAAAAATAAATTAAGAAAAAGAATGCTTGCAAATTCTAAAAACAAAATATGATTTAAATAGAATCACACAGAATGTGGGTGAAATGGTAGAAATGAGTGAAATAATGAAGTGTCCTAGAATATTTCATTTTGTCTTAAATAAAGGTAACGATGTTACATATTCAATAGCATATGATAATGACATACATTTTCACTTTTTTACACTATCAGGTTTACCCTCACTTGTATGTCTGCCTGTAATAGTAAGGATAGTTAAATCTTTTCTTTTTGTCCTCTTTTGGCAAGGTTGGAAATCTGTAGGATAATCTGTGACTTTTGAAACCAACAATTAAAAAAAAAAAGAGATTGAAGAAGGCTAAAGAAACTATTGTAATTTATGGAGGGCAAAAATCTAATAAGCTTATATTTAAACAAATAATTTTTCTGAATTTATGCTGCTGAAATATTTTAAGTGTAAAGACAAAATATAGATCGCATGGTGTCAAGGCTGCTTTCCACTTATATTTCAGATAGAACCAAGGAAAAATAGTGGGAATGTAGAATAGATGAGATGTTGAGATTATTGACAGTGAGCAGATGTTCAAATCTGTTGAGAAAGTCATTGCTATCAACCCTCAGTTCTTTATGATCTGTAATCTTGGGAAATGCCTCCAGATTTCCCTGATTATACTAGAGGAAATTTTTAATACAGATGTCTGTATTATAAAACAGGTCACCATGTAATTTCTATATTTATCAGTTTTTCAATAGTTCAGAGGGAAAGTTTCATCCGACAATGTGGCACAAAGAAAATCTGGATTACTTTTAGTTACTTTTCTATCATTTTAAAAGTTCAGTTTAACCCAAGAACAGTGAAAAGGAGGGCAATTGGTTTTTGTCTACAGTAACTTATGAGATCTGATCCCTTCTGAGATATGGTACTGATTAAGAAAGTTTTTGAAGCATTTGGAATGCATTACCGAGTGATGTTATGAAATATCTTTTCTTAAGAGCTTTAGGAACATGGTAGAAAACTGTTTTGTTTTTTTTTTTTGTATATCAGACAATGGAATGAACAAAATCAAAGGTCCTAAACCCTTTGAAACTGTATAAGGAAGTTTGTGGGTGGGAGTCTTAGTGTATTATTCTGAAGAGAGGGTACACAGCTTTCATCAGATTCTCAAAAGGGTAAGAACCCCACACACAAAGACAACAGACACTCGAACACAAAGTTTTTCCAGTCCTATAATTGCAAAATTATGCTTTATGTTCAGGTTAACAAAGAATAAGTAAACTGGTAAATAGGAAGAAACAGCTTGACTACATGGGACTTTTCAAAAAGTAAATATTTAGAAATAAAGACATGTTTCCTTAGAACACTTGACACTGGCAGATTTTTATAATTGAGAGAGGAATGTTATTTACTTCATTCACTGCAAAAGAAACATATAGAAATGTACACTTGCCATTCACAATTCCTTTGTTATGTTTTTAAAATCCTTACAAAAGCTGTTAATTTCCTCGGTGACCAATGGTGGTCTAACATTAAGATACTCTTTGACAGAGAGGACACCAACAAAACTAAAGACAGGGCTTGCTTTTCTTTTGTATTCTTTTGAGAAACTACATGCTATTGTGCAGAAACCATTTTCTGTTTAACACAAGGAAGGAGAAAAGTCACTTAATGAACTTATTTTATTAAAGGTGATTTATTTCACATTATTCACAATGACCCAAAGAACAAAGTTTTATGAACCATCAGGAAATAAAATACTACACACTGAAGCCCACATAGTTGAAATCCACACTTAGAGACTTCTGTATATGTCAGTCACGTTTACAAGACTGGAAGAAAATACTATTACTCTCCTCTTAAATTTTTCCATGTTTATTAAATGCATTTAACTTAATGTCTCTCATATACAGCTCTATCAACTTGACTTACCTTGCAGTAGAACCTTTCAAATACAAATTTAGTGTTCTTTCAAGAATATAGCAGTATTCTTATCATTACATCTTAAAGATTGGGACAAAGAATCTGAACACTAAAGACAACAAGGGCTGTAAAGTTTTATTTCCCACATCATTGATTTACCTCATCCCTGAAATGTAAGCAAGTTCTTGGCGTTCAATAATCTAGTCTCCTTGTACTTCTTCAGATCTGATATATTGCATCTGTGGTATTTACTACCCTGAGTTTCCTTTAATTAATTTTATAGAATTTGCAACACGCAGAAGATTTCTATTTGAATTCATTAACTGTTAAAATTGCTTTAATGTCTAAAGTAAGTATGCTAATGAAGTTTGATGAGATAAAGTCCCATACTCCAGTAAATCTAACGTGTCCTTAGATACTGTTTTACCAGTGTCATTTATAAGAGCCTCAACTATACTTTAAAGTAAACAAGAATCACGGATAACATCAAAAAAACTCTTCACTGAATAACAACTTGCTAGAATATAGTAAATCATGCCAGGTAATCCAACAAAAATTCTTTTCAGATTAATTTATAAGTAGCAATATATCCCCAAGATACTAAACATGCCAAAAAACAATTACTAATGCATGATAAAGATACCAAATTAAGTGTTTCAAGGATACATGAATAAGTGATATGGCCCTCAGGTTCAGGGAGATTATCTGCTAAATAACTTAAAACCCTGCATGAATAACATGGTGTAGAGACCAGTAAAATCCATAATTAAATTGCAAAATGATAGAAGGGTTCAAGAGATAGAAGACACTATGTCAACAAATAACTATGAAGTTTTATTTTGATGATGTTGGAGAATGATTTAACTCATATGGCATCTACCCCTACTTTGTGACCATACTGAACACATTTTAGAAGATGTGATATCTACCTGTCTGTCTGAATTCATTTTCTGCTACTTTTTTCCATATTATGTTCCAATAGTATATATCTTCTTTCTGATACTGAGATAGCTCAAGTTAGTTCCCATGTGAGTGTCTTTGTAACTGCTGTAACCTCTGTCTGGAGTGTGTTCTGTTCCCACCTCTACTACCAGTTTCAGCTCAGCCGGCTCCTTTTCAAAATTAATGCCTTAATTCAAATATTATCTCTTTAACCAAGATGAGCTGACCACCCTGTCTCTTGGTCTGTCCTGTGTCTGAGTTTCTTTCAGTCATATTACTCTCCTATATTATTACCCATTACCCTCTTTTATTTCTTCATATCAATTTTTACTAACCAAAATTATAGTATACTTTATTATATTTATTTATCCATTTGTTTGTTTACTGTATCTTTCCCAATTAGAATATTTAAACTTTCCTGAAATTTCTCATTTTTTTTTCAATAAAGAATTTCAGCCCCATTTCCCCCACTATTTAAACCCCCGATGAGTTTTTCACAAACAGAATTTACTAATTCATATAGGTCTTAAAATATATTGAAAGGATTTGAAAGGCTAGAGAATCAAGGAGAGGCAGAGAAAGACAACTCCATACAGTGGGCATAGCTTATGGAAAGGGAAGACAATAGAGAAAGTGAGGAATAGCAAATAATGAATGAGGCAGGATCGCAAAGTTTATAGAGCAGAATAATGGGAGATAAGACTGAAAGGGAGAGAGAAGAGAAGATGGGTTAAATTCTTTTAGGCTAGCATATTAAAATTTTACAGAGTTGACATTTGAATTCATGCATAAATATGGATAGAACTTAGGAAAAGTGTATTTCAGGTATAGGAAAGAATCTTGTAAGTGTGGAATGAAGTAGAAAAACATATGAATGCCATTAACACAATTTGAGCAAACATTGAAGGTACCCAACTTTTATGCCCAGCATAATAGCTGTACCCATTTTTACCCACCTCCACTGTGAAAACTTAGAAAAGTTTTCCCTTGTCTATATATTGTCTCTCTTTCATCTCCCTTGGTACCTATTTTTATATTTTTCTATGGGATTCCTCTTTCACAGCACAGTTTTGTTTTTTTCCTTTGGTTTGTTTAATTTTGAAAAAGATTTTTCCTGTTTAAAAGCATAGTGTTTGTGTAGACACAGAATTCTCCTTTTGATGGTGCCTAGGATTAACTCTTCTATCCTGTAGTTAGACAAAGACTTCCTCATCCTCACTCCCACACACTCTCCACCATGCTATGCTCTGATTTTACCACAGTCCTTTGTCCATGATTACAGAATGGTGTTCAGGAACATTATTCTCTGGAATAATGTTCCTGAAAAATCATTTTTATTTGATGTTTTTTTTAAAGTTTGTTCTGCAATGTCTGGTATAAATTTTCTCTCCTTCCACATGCTAATTATATTAAACCTAATATTTTCATGAACATATGAAATCTCAGAAGGGTCCATCTCCCTTAGAATTTTTTTTTTTTACTTCCATTAGGAAACCATTCTAAGATTCCCACCAAGGCAACCTAACCCTCACTGACACCTAATCTTTGCTGGTATATTTTCCTGGAGATACCTTACTGACCTTGAGTGAAATACCTGTTATTTCTTGATCTTCACACTGGTATTTCATAGTTTATAGCTAGTATGTGTGAGAATGGCATTGGCATTTAACATTCTTTATTTTTCACCTTGACCATCACAGAAATGATGTATTCTTTAAATTCAACCAGCAAAGTAAGATCACATTTTAATGACATATAACATTGAGACAAGGTTGTAACTATAAATAAATAAATCTCTAGTAGACAATGTAAAAGCTGATTAAAATGAATGCACTTTGGGTTTTATAAAGACTCAGCACCTGTACGGAATACATAATGCAACCAATTGATTTTGAAATGATTAAGAAACATCTTATAAAATATGATGTATCATTTGCCTAGATTTTAAACTTAAACTATCCATTTGAACAAAACAAAAATCTAATTGCCCCTAATTTTTGGACTACTAAATACATGTGCTTGAAAAACTAACCAGAATAACAACTCTCTTTATTATCTTAAGCATCAAGAAGATTTTAGAAACAATGCAAAATAGGGAGAAAATTGAAAAACAAAGTTTGGAGATTTGCTCTGGCATGATGGAGTGAAGAGGCTAAAAATTCTTTCTCCAAAAAGCAACTGTAAAGTTGAATAAAAGTATCAAATCAATCATTATGATGCTCTGGAAGTAGACTGATGAGATTGAGATAGTGTAAAGGTGTTTATTCATGAAAATTACTGGTCTTCAGATAATAAAAGTTTGAATGTGTGGTGACCCCAAAAAGATATGTCTACATCCTAATCCCTGAAACTTGTGAATGTTACCTTATTTGGAAAAAGGGTCTTTGCAAATGTAATTAAGTATTTTGAGACAAGATTATCTTGTATGATCCGTGTCATCCCTAAATCAAGTGACGAGTGTTCTTACAAGAGTCAAATACCAGATGAGAAGACAGACATAGAGGAGGAGGTGATGTGAGGACAGAGGTAGACTGGAATGACGTGGCTACAAGCTGAGGAAGCTGTCAGCACCAGAAGCTAGAAGAGGCACAAAATGGATTCTCCTCTAATGTTTCTGTAGGGACTGTGGCCTTGCTGAAAACTTGATTTTAGACTTCTTGCCTCTAGAACTGTGAGAGACTAAATTTATGTTGTCTTAAGCCATCTAGTTTGTGGCAATTTATTATAGTAGCCTTAGGAAGTTAATACAGATATCAAGAAGTTATTTGTAACAAAAGTATTTTAGATCACATGGTAAATAATAAGAGGAATTTGCTTCAGTGAAATGAATATATTTCAATGAAATAAAATGTAAAGTCAGCTTGTTTGATAAGCCAATTAATATTAAGGAGTGAATCACATGAACACATTAAAAATATAAGCTCATTGATTTGACATGAAATACTGACATAGAGATTTGTATAATTTAAAAAATGCTTCTATAACACAGGCATCTATGATAAACAGGTTAATGAATGTTACCAATTTAAAGACTACTTAGAATTAGTCACTGCCAAAATGAACTTGAAATACATGAATATCTTACATCTTGATAAAGGTTTCCCAGATTTGACAATAATCCTAAAAATATAGATACTGTTATTAATAACAAGTTGTGAAGAATTTATTAAACTACTAATGACAAAAATTAAATTTTGATTGATAATTTTGTAGAAAGACTAACTTTTCTTTTTCCTCTATACAGAAACCATATTTTAAAATAGTTTTTATATGAGAGTGTATATATATATATATATATATATATATATATATACATACACATAGAGTATATAGCCAAAAATAAAGACCAAAAATGTATTACAGAGATATAACAGGGTAGTTAATAAAATCTTATTTTGAATTTGTATCATGCTATTTGTCAGTTCTTTAAAAATTTATAATTTGTTGGGATTCTTTTTCTTCTTTAAATAAACATGTATTTTAGTACTGTGTTCATAATTTTTGGTTTTTTCTTGAAGAGTTTCCTTGTTGCATTTTGTATAAGCTTCTCGACTTACTTACAAACTCTCCATCTGTCCTTGCCCTTAATGACATTCTAAGTCTGTGATGCTTTTTATATCGGCATCCAAAAATAATCAGTTTATGATTTGCTGAGTCCTGGTCTCTGCACTAGAGGAAAACCTCAAAGTTTTCTTCTCCCTTCCCAAGGTCTGAGTTCCTTTCTCTATTTCTCATGGCTCAGAATCCTTGGCTAGTATGAGACAGTCCTATCTGGCACAATACAACTACTTGCTTTTTTGATCATAGTCTTGGAAGAACAGAACTCCCCTATCTTTCTACTTGGTGCAAAGGAACCCTATTCCTTTCTCATTCAAAGCTCAACTTTTCTTCTTGGGAGGAAAAGGGGAAATTGACCTCTCCTTCCTTCTGTGATATCTTGCATTGCTGAAGAAAATTAAAATTAGACATGCTAAAATCTTCATTGAGACATGCTGCAACACAAGGTACTGGATTAACCGAATTTAATAATTGTCTAGTTTGAATCTCAGAACGTTTCCCTGACCACCTTCCCATCTCCACATCCCATTCCCCCTCCCTTTAGTAACCTTTGATTCTAATTTCCTAATGAATGCAGGAAATATTCATTTTGGTAGTAATATCAATAATACTCTTTTATTTTGAACCTATGCCATTTGGAATTGATAAGATTTCAAATCTTAAATTTATTATTTATTTTTGTCTCTGTAAGAAACTAAAAAAAATCCACAGTGTTGCCTTGACAGCAATTAAAATTAGCTGCAGTCCTTGGTGCTCATCTACATACATTTATTTGCCTCTAGGCCTTCACCAGCTGTTACAAGTTCCGCCTCGTGGTTCATGCTTGACATTACTATTGGCACATAGCTCTCCTTTCGTTGTCACAGAGGCATGGCTCCTCCTGTCACTGCCAATCTTCCACTGCAATCCTCATGTCACTGCTGAGCTGCTTCACAGAAGTGACTGAAGCACCCTTCCACTTATGTGACTACTGCTCTCTTGTTTTCAGCTTCCTCTGTCAAGAAACTCATCTCATTTCCTGGTCAGGGGTTATTTGAGTGTCACCCCACAACATGCACTAGAAAATATTCTTCTCTGTGTTCTTCTAATCATTCATAGAGCATAGGTCTCTGTTCTAAGCTCAGGTAAATTTCCTTTCCCTTCATCCACAGGTATTATCTAATAGAGTAGGGGTGGTCTTGCCCCAGTCATAACATTTATTTAAGAGATTTTGCATCAAATTCTAACCTTATACATTTCCATGTATTTTCGATTTTTCTTACAGGAAGATTATCTGGTACACATGGGCCACAAAGAAGACATGATGGCTCATCCATACATGCCAGTAGAAATGTAGAACAGTTTCTGCCAGAAAAGTAAATTGTTCTTCTTTTTTAGATAGAATCTATGCTTTTATAATTGTTATATCTCCACAGAAATCATTTTGTCTTAATGTTTATGTATATACCAGACATATATATACTATGAATGAATTATACATATATTACACAATTATGTGTACATATATATGTAGAATATCCTACCAGACTGTCTTAATGATATTTCTCACCTCATTTAAGCCTCTCAGTAATCCAAAATTAAAATTTTACCAACGCCCTATACAAGAAAATAATACTGACATTTTGAAACACTCCATAGTTGTAAAATTGCATCAAATTTACATGATATGAACTAAAAATGTTTGAAAAAAATCATTGTTATAAAAATAAAATTTTATAGATTAGTTTTAAAATTAATAAGAATAGCATTCCTTTTAGACTTTTATAGATTAAAAATATATTAATTGAAGAAAATGAGGGACATATGGAAAAGTACAAAGACTACATGATCAATATCTAAAGTTCTACTTTATAGAGATAACCACCATTGCTAATATTCTCTTTCATGTAGATCTATATCTATACCCACAAATATGCACACAACTGGAATCAATCTGGACCTTCCTATTTACAACTTACTGTAATCATTTTTTCCACTTAAATACTGTGAACTTTTCCTCAGTTTATTAAAATTCTTCCAACTATGGCTTTTAAAAAGTAATGCTAGTTTTCAAAAATTATAAAACAATAAATTATTATTTGAGTATATGTGAGGAATGGGAAAAAGCCGAAGCCATAGCTAATCGAAATGATACTTTGATGAGATATATTTTTCAATTTCTTTTTCCTTAAAGACTAGTTGTTTGATTAATAAACCTGTACCTAGGGATTCTAGCCCTAAAATCTCAAATCACACACATTATCAGGAGCAAAATTCCATAAAATCAAATCATGTCCAGTATATGCCAAATGCTCTTAGTGATTTGTAAATTTGAAAGAAAAACAAACTAAGAAACAAAAAACTTCCCAGGTAATTGGTTGCTGTACGTGGGTATTATTAAGCAAAAGTTCATAGGTATTTATTTATTTTGCACATTTTGCAAAACCGAAGGAATATTTTGAGTGAGGTACCAACTTACTTGACAGTAATATTTATAAATTCAGATTTCAGAATGCACATCAAAAACTAATACCTCCAGGGCTTCCCTGGTGGCAGTGGTTGAGAGTCCGCCTGCAGATGCAGGGACACGGGTTCGTGCCCCGGTCCGGGAAGATCCCACATGCCGCGGAGCGGCTAGGCCCGTGAGCCATGGCCGCTGAGCCTGCGCGTCCGGAGCCTGTGCTCCGCAACGAGAGAGGCCACAACAGTGAGAGGCCCGCGTACCGCAAAAAAAAAAAACCCAAAAACTAATACCTCCAGGTATTATGACAGAGCCATATTTACAATAAATATTTTAGTATTTATCCTCATGTAAATAGCAAACAAGTCTAAACTTAGTTAGGAGAGACTTTTATTCAAAAGGATTATTGCAAGGGGAGAAAGGGACAATTGCAGTAAGGAGAATGCTCTGACCACAAGGTCTGCAAGCAGCTCAAGAGTTAGAAAAAAAATGTTTTATTGTTGTTGTTTGGTTTTTTTATAGAGAGGAAATAATGCTAGGGGAAAAAAACAGGTGTGAGGAAGTGGGAGGGAAGAAATGGTGAGAGGATTGATAATAGATCAGAGAATATTTTACCTTGAGGACAGCCTGTTTTCAGGAGGGGCTGTATGCTGGCTCAGGCTGAGAGTGAGCCAAAGTTCAGCGTCCTGCAGGAAGGAGGGAAGCTTAACCAAAATTTGGTTTGAAAGCATTTTGTTGTAATTGATCAGTGGGGACAAGCAGTTCAGAAAATCATTTATGAGGCAAAGAAAGGGAACATTGAGAGTCTGTATCTGGTCCTATCATAGATAAACAAGGGTGGCATCTAGTCTAAGTCCTTCTGGGAAGTGTAGTTCTTTGCAGGAAGCTATTTTCCAGAACACAAAGGGTGGGGAGGGTGGTGGTGGTGTTACAGCAGACAGGTAGCTAGGTAAGAGCAGTGAAATGGGGGCAGGAGCCAGGTGGCAGGAAATCACGCAGCTTGTAAACAGCGGGGGTCCATAGGCAGACAAAGGAAAGCAGGAACCTCCAGACTGACAGGAAGCCACACATTCTGGGTGATAAGTGTAGGCAGCAGACAAAGAAAGGTGGGGGAAAGGCGGGAATCTCCTGCATCCGTACGTAACCTGTTTCTCATTATGCTCTCATTACAATGCAATTAGCCTTACAGGTAAGAAGTACCCATCATGCACCGACGCCATGACACTTCTGACCTAAGCTAAATAACGATAAAAATACCTCCTCCTCTTGGGAAGACGGAGCTGAGATGAAAATCAGGGAATACAACCCCCAAGCCTCTCTTTCCCCAGTGAATATTCCTCCCCTTCATTTGTGTGCCCCTCATAACCAGCTTGCCAAAGAAACAGGGCAGCAGTTCCTCACCTGTCTGCCTGCTCTCCCTCTGAGAGCCTATCCTTGCTTAAAGAAACTCTTACTATACTTTCTTAACCTCTCTGCTTGTCTCCAAATTCTTTTGCGACGAAGAAAGAACTTTAATTCGCCAGGAACAGTGGTTCTTTTAACCTTTCCTGTTTCCAAGAGCACAGGGCTCAGGTAAAATTCAATATTGTTATTCAATTTAAAAAAATTCTGCCACTGCTGCTGTATATAATTATATTTATAAAGCACCTACCCAAGCCCACTCCTCACAAACATGTGCACATGAAAAATTAGTAGATAACGTGAAGGTCAACTTTTCCTTGCAATCAAAACCATGTTAAAGTCACCCTTCCACTAACTCACAGTGACTGAAGTCAAGGAACCCAATGGCTGAACTGTATAATAAGAGTATGTTTAGCTTTGTACAAAACTGTCAAACCATTCTCCAAGGTGGCTGTACTCTTTTGCATTCCCACCAGCAATGAGAGTCCCTGTTGCTCCACATCCTTGCCAGCATTTGATTCAGTATTACCGGATTTTGGACTTTCTAACAGGGGTGGAATGTCATTGTTAAATTCAGTACTTTGTCAATTACAGTTCAGGTTTTCCTACCCCAGCACTGGCTCCTGGCGAGGTTGCAGCTTGTGGGTTTCTTCTCTAGTAAGCTGTGATTCTCTGTATTAGCCTGTAGGTCTCTCTAACTTGGGGGGCTGTTGTTTGCCTCATGATCTCACTTCTCTTATGGATGTAAGAAGAGTTGATTTTTCACTGTGTTCAGTTTTAACTTGTTTAGTGTGGAGTAGTGACTTCCAAGCTTCTAACTTGTTTCTAACTTAAGTACTGCGTTGCCATATCTTTTTTTTTTTTTTTTTCTTCTTGCTATGGTACGCGGGCCTCTCACTGTTGTGGCCTCTCCCGTTGCAGAGCACAGGCTCCGGACGCGCAGGCTCAGCGGCAATGGCTCACGGGCCCAGCCGCTCCGCGGCATGTGGGATCTTCCCGGACCGGGGCACGAACCCGTGTCCCCTGCATCGGCAGGCGGACTCTCAACCACTGCGCTACAAGGAAGCCCACCATATCTTTTTATGTTTCTTTTTCTGTTTTCAGTCCCTTTGGAGTCTCTTCATCAATCAACAGACCTCCTTCTCTAGTAGCACCTTATTTTCCACACAAGTCCTGGCTTGGTATACAGTTTGATAATTACAGTACAACCTCAGGATATTTATTAAGCCAAAGTAAAAAAATGTGAAAAATGTACTATATTTATGAATTCATTTGAATTAACTAGGCACTTGTTCATTTCTCTTTCCTGCACCAAAATCATTCATTATTTTTCCTATAATTATTTATGACTAGCTCTATAAAAAATAACAGAGATGAAAGAAAAAAAATGGTTTTACTAACTCTACAGACAAATCTCCTTTTCCCCAGTTGTAACTATATCTCTAGCTAAATGCAGACAGTCTTAATGTTTCAAGAACACGCTGGGTGGCATATTGAAAGGCATTCAGAACTCAACAGAGTTTTAAAAGTGGAGCAGTTTGTCCAGGCATAGGCCTCAGGCTTAGCTTTTCAGAAAAACAACATAATTGAAACTAAGCCAAAAGGTCTGTCTTCCACCTTATTTAAGGGAGGATTGTATTAGTCAGAGTTCTTCAGAGAAACAGATCCAATAGTATATATATATACATATATAAGTAATACCTTAATTTAAAAATATTATTTTATTGCTTAAAAAGGCTAACCATCATCTGAGACCTTGGAGAGTTGTAATGTTTTTTGCAATAGTAACATCAAAAATCACTGACTACAGATCATCATAACAAATATAATAATGAAAAAGATTGAAATGTTGCAAGAATTACCAAAATGTGACACAGATACGAAATGAGCAAATACTATGCCTGTGAGGCATGCTTTGTTTTATTGTGTATCTCTTCACTGTGCTTCACTTATATTGTGTTTTTTACAAATTGAAGGTTTGAGGCAACCCGGAATCAAACAACTCTATTGGCACCATTTTTCCAATAGTGTGTTATTTTTTAATTAAAGGTATGTGCATTGCTTCTTTTAGGCATAATGCTATTGTGCACTTAACAGACTACAGTACAGTATAAACATCACTTTTTTATGTGCTGGGAAACCAAAAAATTTGTGTGACTTGCTTTATTGCAATATTCACTTTATTGCGGTGGTCTGGAACTGAACCCATAATATCTCTAAGGTATGCCTGTGTGTGAGATGTATTATAAGAATTGGCTCACATAGTTTTGGAGGCTGAAAAATCCCACAGTCTGCTATTTGTGAGCTGGAAAACCAGGAAAGTTGGTGGTATAATTCAGTATGAATCTGAAGGCCTGAGAATCATAGGAGCTGGTAAAGTAAGTCTTGGAGTCCGAAGGCCCTAGAGCCAGGAGTTCCATTGTCAGGAAAAGATGAATATCCCAGCTCAAGAAAAGAGAAAGAGAGGATTCACCTTTCCTTTTTTTGTTTGTTCTTCCATTCAGACTCAGTGGATTGGATGACATTCCCACTTTGGTGAGGGTGTTTCTTTTAACTCAGTCTTCTGAATCAAATGCTAGTCTCTTCCAGAAACACCATCACAGACACACTCAGAAATAGTTTTACCAGCTATTTGGACATCCTTTAGCCCAGTCAGGTTGATGCATAAAATTAACCATCACAAGGATCAAGCTGTACACTTGAAGGAAGCTTACATGATGCCTACTCCTACCCACTCACTTCATCCAGGGCAGATTCCTTCTGTTGCCCTCTCTGGTCAACTGCAGTGCTTTGGGGAGTTGTTCTGGGTAAATTTAAAAGTGCCCTATGTCAATATTGAGGAAACCCATTCCTGTTAATATTATTTCTTAATCTAAATCTGAACTTTTGACTATGAGAAAATAACAACTGAAGAAAATTTACTTCCAAAAAGAGAACAAGTTATCAGAGAAAATGTTTCTCACTGAAATAGAACTAACTCAGGAAATAAGCTGGTACTTTGAACATATTAAAGTAGTATCCTAACTGAGAGGTAGGAAGACAACATATTCATAAAACATGAATATTCAGCTATGAAGAAGGAACAATTACATCTTAAAATTAACTGAAAAGTCTTTGACATTTAAGAGAAATCTGTCAATAGGATTTGTATTCAGAGCATGCGTTCATTTAGATTTGAAGGCATGAGTTAGGGAAGGGCATCTGAAATGAAAACAGAATTATAACTAGGAAATAGTTCAATGAAGGACTAATGAAAGAATACCCCATATTTGAAGAAAACAGGTGCTGAAAATGAAAAGGTTTTGGCCTGCCTGAAAAACCATTAAAAAGCCAGTTTGGTGGGTGAGAGCAATATTGCCAGATAAATTCAAAGAGGAAGGAAGTCTAGGGCTAGACTTTAGTGCCTTGTAGGTCTTTAAAAAGAGTTTGACTCTTACAGTTGTAATGGTACACCACTGAAGTAATTAAAGCAAAGGATCTGACTTTTTGTGTTTTGAAATCATGCAGTACATATTGCACAAAATAGACGTGGGGAGGGACAAGACTGGAATGGGGGACATTGTTTAGAAAGCTATTATTTAGCCAATTTGAAAAAAAAGATAGCAATTTGGACTAGTGTGATGTCTGTGGGGATCAAGATGAATTCCAGCTATATTTTAGAAATAGAATTGGTAGGAATTTTTGATGGCTTGGTTATGAAGGTAAAGAAGGTGTCAACAAAACAGAATAGGAAGTTCAGGAAGATAGCCTATTATTTAGAGAAATTTAGTATACTATCAAGATGACAATTCAGATCTATGGGGATATATAAATTAACCTTTCAGTGACTTGGAACAACTGACTCACTATTTGGAAAAATAAATTATATACCCATTGGACATCATTCATAAATCTCAAATGGATTAAATATTGAAGGTTTAAATTTTAAGACTACAGGAAAATATAAAACATATATTTTCATAAAGTTGAACAGGAGAAAGCTCTAATTTTGACACAAACCCAGAAGCCATATAGAAAAACTTGGGCGAAATTAATTATGTACAAACTAAAAACATCTGTATAGCAATAAACACTCTAATAAAAGTTGAAGGAAAGCTACAAACTAAGAAAATATCTCAAGATATATGGTAGACATATAATCTCTTTACATAATATATGAATTGAATCTAACCAATTACATGAAGATAAAAAATGATAGAAAAAAGGACATTAATTGTATGCTATTATACTGTTTTGTGCTAAACACGTCATATACATTATTTCATTTATTCCTCGCAAAACATCTATGATATAGGAACTATTTTGAATCCTTATTCTACAGATGAGGAAACTGAGGCTCTGTAAGTAAAGATACTTCATTTTTAGAACATGTACATTAAAATATCTCCTCTTCCCTGTTGGCTAAAAGTGTATTTCCTATTTCTACCTTATCCTTTATGTATAAACACGTGCATGTGGGCATGTGTGTGTGCACACACACACACATATACACAAACACACTGCCTAGTATTTGTCAGCAGCACTACAGAGATTTAATGAAAAATAACTTCTTATGGCATTGTGCTGAGCACTGTTTGTAATGATTGTGTATTTCCAACATGAATTCATTGTTATATATAAGAACAGCAAATGATATGCACTGATAATCTGAAGTCAGCCAGTCCAAGAAAAGAATTATTCTATATTAAGATGTTTTATTGACTTTATGAACTCAAAATATTAATATACTCCTTAATAAAAAACACATGGCTTTCTTGATGTGACAACTCTCCTCATGATAAAAGTATTAGTTTACTGGTTTAATAATGATTTTGAAATCATCATTTATACACCACAGTGCTGCATAAGCATCTCAATATTACTAATCATTTTATGATCAAAGAGCAGTTTTTATTACCTGGGTGAATATACTCAAGAGTTTATCACTGACCAATTGACATATTTAAGCTACAAACACTCTACAGAAATATTTTCTCACATGGAAGTATTCTCTAGAGGAAATAGAAACTAAATTATACTTCAGGTTCAACAAACATAGAAATTAACATGCAGTTTAATTGTCTTGCTCTTGCATTTCCTTTTCATAAAGAGAGAATCTAGCTGGGTGACTTGGCTGTGAGACAGATCACCTCACCAGGTAATTTATTAGGTTCTTATCAGCATAATCTATCACTGTTCCAGCCAAAACATTTGATTTGGCAGAAAGCCTGGCACTTATGAGTTTATTAGAGATGTACTTTTTTAATTTGGGAGAAATATACTTAGATTGATAGCTCTAGGCTGGTCTATGGAAAAAATTAGGGGATAACTGCTCGTAAGCATTTCCTAAGCTTATATATTTGGAGTTAAATAAGCATCCCTAAAGATCTTTGTTTATAACTGTCACCAAGTATTTAATATTTAGAGTAAAAACACTAGTAGTTTTTGAAGTAGAGTCCCTCCTGTTTTATGGCATCAATTTTTGGCATAAGGCCAACAAATTGCAGTTTGAATATAAATAAACCTCTTCCAAAATCTCAAATGGATTGTCAAAGTAGTTTTCTTTTTTTCCTAGTGGTCTAGCAAATATTATCACATCACAATGCTCATAATAAACTTGATGCTATGAGAGTATGTAATATTATTCTAACCCAAGAAATGGGAGACAAGTGAAAACAGTCTTAACAAATATTTGATGTCCTCCAGTGGCCAAATAAATTATAATAGCAGAGGAGATATAATTCCTTTGGCAGAGCATTCTATTTCATTTTTTTTTAATGGCCTGCTATTTTTCTTGGGCCTGATGTAGTTCTTATGATAGAATGTAGAGAAGGCTAAATTCTTCACAATATCTGATTGGTTGCTTAAAGATTTCAAACACTGTGAATGTGTGTAAAGTGCAGCGTATGGCATTGAGCTGAGTGTATGAGTAGACTAAAAGAAAATTAAGGATGTCCTTTTATCAAATATGAGAATAATTCATGTGGCTATATTGAATGCTAAAATATTGATAAGTTTGATTTAGTTTGAGAAATCTTTCTTGCTATAGATGAGAGACTATAAAATTTGATGTGAGCTAACATAAACCAGAGTAGGTTTCTAGATAGCTAATATTATTATTTTTTTCTTTTTTCTAAATCACATGTTATTCTAAGCAAGGGACTTAACATTTTCCTTTCTCAGATTCTCCAGCAAAATTTTTTTTAAAAAAGACATGTATCTGGATTGCTTTATACAATAAGTTTGTCTAGCTTTCTCCTTTCCCTCAATCAATTCTAGTCTCTCTAGAGGCAAAATAAAGGATAGCAAATACAAGCCTTGGGCCTTTATTTAGCTTGTTAGCAGGTACTTATTGATCATACACTTTAAAGCAGTTTTTTAGTAGTTGTACTCTTAATTAGAGTACTGCATGTTTGGACCTTAGTATAAATTGGGGGCGATTATTCCCAATTACTGAGAAAGTAATTTTGTTTTCTTATATATGAGAGTGTGTTAGGGACTTGAGCTAAAGAAGAAATACATATAAATGAAAAGAACTATCATTAAGTCTTATAATTTGATTTCAGGGAAAAATATTTATAGAAATACAATACAAAGGATATAAGAGCAGTAAGAAAAAGAAGTGATGGAATGATTTGATGGACTTTTATTAAAGAAACTTTCAGACTAATACATCTTTTATATACCTTCCTAGTATATAAAAAATAGAATCCAAAATATATCCTAGAATATAAAAATTGAATCCAACCTCAGGATATGTTATATGTCTTTTACTTATGCCGTAGTGTAGGTTTATATTTCTAAAACATGGCTTCCAATTATTTACAAAATAAAATCCAAATTTCTTCACAAATTACCCAAGGCCAATTAATATCTGTCTTACCTCTAGAAATTTTCCTTGGATATATCATGTAATCTAGACAAACTGGACTATCTGCTATTTCCTGGTGATGACCCAGACTTTCACTACACCATTTCTTGGCCAATATTCTCCCGTTTAAGAGGAATGCTCTTTCTCTAACCTCTCCCATCAAAATCCCATAAATTCAGTAAATTCTTCAGCATTCAGATCAAATATTATACCTTCTGTAATACCTTTTATGTTCTTCCGATTAGAAATAATCTCTCCTTTCTGGAATCCAATAGCACTTGTAAAACTATTTTTTTCTTATTATACCAGTAATACCAGGCATGACTTCCATAGGGGAGGCATGAATGTCTCAACAAACTCAGGATGCTGTTAGGCAAAAGCTATATGAAACAAGGCTGGATAGGATGCCAAAGGTGACCTTATCACCTAGTTAAACAACAGTCCTTGGGGAGAATTCTCAGGAAGCACTAGCTTCCTAGTGCTAGCACAAGTCACTAGCTTGTGACTTCTGAATATACACTGCAACAACAACAACAACAAAATGACTTTAGCTTATTAAGCTGTTGCTTTCTTTTTTTCCAGTTCAATGGCAATATGTACCTATTATTTGCCTTGGAATTCTTTAGTCACCTGTGAGAGTGTTTGTGTTCATATGATTTTTGTATGTGTTCATGCATGCTTTTAGAATTTGGGCATCATTAATGATTCCCATGACTCCTTTCATTCTCTTCATGGAAGCCTCAGAAAGTGG
Source organism: Monodon monoceros (assembly GCF_005190385.1). Lineage (NCBI taxonomy): Eukaryota > Metazoa > Chordata > Mammalia > Artiodactyla > Monodontidae > Monodon > Monodon monoceros. Next base: position 65,717,458 of record NW_021703783.1, read on the forward strand.
AAAGGTGAGCACTGTAGATAATTTGATGACTCTTGGAAAACAAAAGTAAACAGAATTCCCTTTGGTCCAATGACTGAGAGAACTGCAGGTTTTAATCTAAAAAAATACAGCAAGCAAACTCTCTAATCAATTGTGAACTTGAATTCTGAGCACAGTAGAAAAATCACACTTACATTGTTAAAGATAACTGAAACAAAATAAAGGGAAAACCAGTTAAACAAACATAACCTTCATAATCATAAAGGTACTAATATTTTATTTTGATCTTTTAATTAAAAAATTAATCAACATTTGGTCTATTGTATTTCTTAAATTAAAGCAATAGTATTCATTCTGATCTCTTAAATTGCAAATTTTGATTCTTTTGACCTTTAGTTTGCTTGATAAGATGTTGAGTAATAGCAGAATAAATATATATTATTTGCATGCTTTTAAATTCTGTGTTTGAAGAACATGACTTTAGTTCTATATTTCAGTTATCAAAGCATTCCTTCAGGTGCCATTTGCAGAATTAGTGTTAGAACAGTAAGGAAAACACTAAGGACAGTTAGTTCTATGTTTATAAAATAAGCATCTCATTTGGAAAAGAATACATGCCTAAAGATAAAACTCTGGGCAAAGAATGAAGACAAAATGAAATAACTGGAGAATTTCATTGACTCAAGAATTTAACTAAGTTATCTTAATGCCCATGCAAATTATCATCATAAATGAATCCTTGATAATATATAAAATCCACAAAATGTACCACAGAAAAACTGTGCACTTAAGAATGAAGAACTGTGCTTGATAACTTGTTGTATAGCCTTCAAAATCAGCTTCCAAACAAATTAGAATTTACTTGCTCTAAGGCTTGAATTTTAATTCAAAACCATGCAAATTTCATGGAACAGAGTTTGATTGTAATTATTCCTCAATCTTCAGGAAGAACTAAAAATCTATTATTTAGTTAATTAATGAATCTTATTTTGATGACATTTAGTTCTCCTGCTCATCCAATTCTTATTTCTAGTTCTGCTAAATACAGTTTGTAACTGGCACTAAGTAATTTCGGTTTAGTAAATAACGTTTTACTGTTTTACATATATATGTACATATAGGTATATATATAATTTAAACAGTATAGCTTAGTGGAAATTAGGAGTTTACTCTTTTCATTTTTTCTTTTTCTCTCTCTAATGCTAGTGAGAGCAATTTGAATAGTAATGATAGTAAATCAACTTGAATAACAATTGAAATATGAAATTTAAACCACATCGACAGAACTGTTTAAAGGAAGTAACTCCAGATGGCCCCACTGGTGATTATTCAAACTTTAAAGCTGATTACATCATGAAAAATGAGTAATATATCACCACCCAAAGGTAGTTTATTTATGAATATAGCTTCAAATATTTTAATAAATATTCCTTATTTATGCTTCTACATTCAGCTAGCTGATGAGAGTGTTTTTTTCCCTAGGCTTAATATAATGAGGTCTATTTCATATTTCCTACATTATCAATCAGATCTAGAGAGAGAAAGAAGTCATTTAGACATTCGAGGAGAAATCCTCTATGTAGAAATACCTGTAACCATAAAATTGTCATTAAATGATGATATTAAGATTTTCTGATTCTCTCAAAGTAGAGAGATAATTGAATCTCAAAGAAAAAGAGGATGAACAAGAGACTTTAAGAATAAAATACTTGAAACATTACAGTGACTACAACTCATACGAAAGGGTACTTTTCAACTCATTTATTTTTTCATACATTGTGCTGTACTTATTGTGAAAAAAGAGTTTGAGGCAGGTTGCATTCAAATACAGAAAGTAAAAGTTTTAAAGGGAAATACTCAATAAACAAAAACATGAAGAAACAAGATAAGCTTTCCTCAATATTTGCACCCTGACTTAAAAGATCCTTAAAAACTCAAACTTCTGGGTGAAATGTAACCCTAAATTCAATGTCTCCACCGCTTCACTGCATGTTCATTCCTCTATTACAATCTACCCTCACTCTACTACTATATTGAATCTGCCTTTTCTGGGGTTACCAAGTGCTTCCTTGTTGATAAATCCAGGAGCATTCTTCAGTATTTACATACTCGACTTCCATTTGGCTTCCCCTCCCTCCAGTAGTAAGCATCCCTTTGCTTTTCAAAATAGGCTGTTTCCTTGCTGGTTTTCCCTTTTCTTTTATTATAGCAGTACAAGGCATTGGTCAAGAATAGCGTGCTTTTTCCTGCTCTGGAAGCTAGGCACATGACTTTTTCATAAAGGGCATGAAAGAGTTATACTAATATAGTTCATAAACAAGCCACCTAGCTTGTTAGACAATATATGAACTATATCTAAAGCTAGTAAAAGGTCACACATATTGCTAAATTACATTGTGTTCATGCTTTGTGGTGAGATTGGCTGAGAAGTTAAGTATGGTCAAGAGGTTCAACTCTGAGATAAGGAAAGACATTGAATCAACAACTGAAGAAAAGAATGTGGTGCATAGTTGCAGGGGATGTCTGTGCTTGTGTCCAGGTGAGGGAAAGTCTAGATTTCATATTTCTGCCATGTTACTTGAGAAAAAAGTATACTACATGATAATGTGAGGTGGATAGTTGCATCACTAAAATTATGTTTAGCACGCCCCAGCATAGTTGGCTGTTTAACCACCTGTAATGCAATGATGGCAGAAACCCTAAATTAGTAGAGAGATATTTTGAAGATTTATTCTCACTGCTTTATTGTAAAACCTCTAGAAAGCTCTCCTGCCTGACTTGGAATAGGGGTGTTTATGTCCCTAGTTTTTCTAAGTCTCAGCCAAACCCAGTTTAGCGGAGAGTAAAGAAGCTTGTGCATTTCAAGTAGCTTTTTCTTCACAGAGAGAATGGTTTTAACATTTGAGCCTTTTCCTTGGGTTTGAGGGGTTAAAAAGCAAAATGACTGCAATCCTAAAGGGTGATCCCTTGGATTGTAAAGGGGACCTCTGAATCTGCTCTGTGTGGTGCTACTGGGGTGGAGTAAAATTGAGGAGTCTCACAGGCCAATGCTGTATGGATAACTACTTTAAATGTGAATGGTATGAAAACACCAATGAAATACAGAGACTAGCAGAGTGGATAAAACAGCAAGGCCCAAATATATGTTGATTACAAGAAGCCCACTTTAAATACATAAGGACATGGACAGATTACAAGTAAAGAGAAGGAGAAAACATACACCATGCTAACACTCATCAGAAGAAAGCTAGTATAGCTATAGTAATTTCAGACAAAGTCAACTTCAAACAAGGGAATTTATTGGGCTAAATAGGGTCATTTTTCTTAAGCTTCATCTCTGTCCTACATCAGCAACAATAGTCAAAAATCATTTTGATAAGTACGGACCTTTGATATGATGGGATGAACATGACACTATAACTCTGCGGTTTTCCTTTCCAAATCACATAACATCAGTTTAATTGTGAGAAAAACACTGGACAAATTTCAAAAGAGGGGCTCTGTGATATATGACCAGTACTCCCCAAAACTATCAAGGTCGTCAAAAACAAGGAAAGATTGAGAACCTGTCACAGTTAAGAGGAGCCTAAGAAGACATGACTTTTAAATATAATGTGGTATCTTGGTTGGGATTATAGAACACAAAAAGAGAATTTGGAAAAGCTAAGGCAATTTGAATAAAATATGGACTTTAGTTTAATAATAATGGATCAAAATTGGTTCATTAATATAACAAATGGACCATACTATTGTAAGATGTTAATAATAGAGGAAACTGGATGCAGGAAATATATGGGAAACCCTCTGTAGTATCTGCTTAATTTTTTTTGTGAATCTAAAACTATCCTAAAATATACAGTCTTTTAATAAAAATAATAAAAGTCAATAATAAAACAATATGTCCTTGAAGTGTGTTCCTTTAGTTACCATGTTAGTCAGGGTTCACTTACAGATTGCTTATGGTTCAGTTCTCAAGAATAAACTCAAGATTCTTTTATAATTGTGGCCAAATCTTTTAAACACACATGGAAGAAAAGAAAGCTGGCTCCCTTTTGAACATGTGGCATTTGAAGAAAATCTAAGGAAGACATTTTTTAGCAGCAAAGATTAAATATTTAAATTGTTGTCAAGAGAAGCTGTGGAATCTCCACTTTTGCAGGTTTTTATAAATAGAATTATTTTAGATGTAATCTAATCAGAAGACAGATTGATGGATGAGATGACTGCTTAGATTTTGCCTCTTCTAATAAATTTAATATTACAGTGGCAAGTTGCCATCCTAAAGAAAATAATTGAACATTGGAAAATGATGAATAGTAGGAAGGGATGACATAGATGAAACAGAGGCTAACACTGTCCTTGAAACTATTAACATGATGAAAAGCCCACATTTTGGTACTGGACAGATATTTGTGTCCATTTCACAATGTCAAAAACCCATTCATTCGATGATCCATTTGCTGCTCAACAAATATTAAGTGGCTATAATTAACACACTTTGATAGTTGATAGATGCTAGTTAAATTTTTAATAAAATCTTTTTTCATGAGGGAGAATGTTTGGAATTGAACAAACAAACAAAAAAACAAATTAGGATTTCTTAATTTTCTTTTATAAAACCCAGTAATAGTTTATTCAAAAAATTTTGTCTTGGTTAGTTAAAATATAAGAACAAAGGAAGGACAAATCTATATTGTGAATGCTTTACTTATGAATTGCTACTCTCTCAATTTCAACTGATCCTGCAACATGGTTAACAACCATATGTCTTTTAGTTTAGTTTTTTTTTTCCTTGTTCTTAATCATTTTTCTTCTTAGTCTCCTCTCAATTTTTATAAATGTAATCTCTTTCCTCAAGACTACCATGCAAGACCGAGCTTCTTATGTTTAACAGATGACTAAGATTTCCATTGAAATCTGAGAAATTGAAGCTTCTAGATACGGACAATCTTAAATTCCTGGCCACACCACTCATCCTTACATATTTATCTGGAACTTGATCTAAAGTATCAATAGTTCCTATTCTACAGTTTCAAGGGCTGAAATCAGTTTCCATTTAGTCAAGAAGGAATTCAAAAGCACTTGCTCTGTGCCACACATTGTGAGGAGCACTGTTTAAAGCTGGATTGCCTTCTTCCTTCAGCCTTCTTCAGAATTAATTATTCCTTTCCTTTTTCGGCTAAGTCATTCATATCAGCTTGTAAGTAAGCCTATTTATTGTCTGGGATTTCAAATAACAAAGATGTGAACTTTATGCATGTTATCCCCAAATTATTGGACTATTCTGTCCCTTAACATTCACTTTTCATAAAGTCGAAATCATTGTCTCAAAGTAAAGCAATCCCCACTGCAACACACACACACCACACACACACACACACACACACACACACACACACACACACACACACCAGAGAAACTGCTCTTACGAGGAACACCAAAACTATCTTATTGGCAAAATGAACAATCATATTTTTTCAGGTTTCCTACTGGGCTTCTATACTATGTTCATAATTGTAATAGGTACTGCCTTGTTAAATATCTCTATACCCACAAGTACAGAGATGTTATTCTCTCAAAGTTCTCTGTCCTAGCTTACTCTCACTCTAAAATTCCTGGTTTGTGTTCCCCTTAAAATGTGTGTTTCACTATAATTACTTTTTTATTAAGGTAACATTGACTTATAATATAACTTTCATATGTATAACATTATATTTCTACTTCTGTATACCATACAATGTTATAATTATTTTGTTTTTATTATTGAGGCCTTCAAAATCTTGGCTTCTCCTCTGAACTTCACATTTAATATCATACTTTCTTATAGCAGTGGATAGGGAAAAATCAACAATTAATACAGATAATTTTACCTATGGAATATTTCTATTTTCCCTTAATAAGATTCCTATTTCCATTTCTGTGTTTAATACCATTATTATACATATCTTGAAATATTGCAATAATTTCATTCTTGTTCACCTTGTCTTTAATATCATCTCCTTTTTATTTATTCTTTACCTAACTTCTAGATAATTCCATTTAAAAGAAGTCTGGCCTATCCTAAAGTTTTATAAAACATTTCAATGATTCAGCTTTGCTTTCAGAAAAACATATATATGACCTTCATGACATAATTCAAAGCCTTTCAAAGTCTAATCTCTACCTATTTCTTCATCCTCATATTCTGAAACAGCTTTTTTATAAATTGTGCCAAATTATCTTTTTTTCGTGTAAGTACATTTTTGATTGGATTTTTTTTTCTACTCTATTCATCTGGTGAATTTTACTTATATTTTAAGTCTCATTTCAGGTATCATACCCTATAAGAAATAGTCTCTGAACTTCTGGTTTTAGCTGAGTAGCTTTCCTTCCCCTGATTTCTAGACAAGTATACATATCTATTTCTTCCCACTTACATCATTTAGGAATAATATATATAGGTTTGTTCCTTCTCTAGTAGAAAATAATTTCCTTGAGGTCTAAACTTTCCTTGCATAGCACAATACAGGGCACATAAGAAATGTTAAATTATAAACTTATGACGCTGGCTTCAAGGAAGATGGAATAGATATACTTTTCCTTTGTACCCTATTGGGTACACTGAAAGACTGAAACATCATATATAAAGCAACCATAAGAAGAAGCTGAAAGGTAAACAGAAGAAGACCTATGGGATAATCACCCAAGGAATGCACAGTGGTGAGTATCATGGGTTTTCTTTTTCTCTCATATATCTCATACTTGGGTCTGAATAAGCTGGCAACCCTAAAACACCAATAGCACAGAAAAAAAAAATCGCTGTAACAAAAGCCTGTAAACCTGTTCTCTGTAGCCATGAGACCAGGAAAGGAGCTTAGCAAGACAGAAAGCTTTCAGAAAATAACTGCTTTATTCTAGCTAAACACCACAGAAAAATACTGTGTCCCCCTACAACTTTGTCAGTAAAGACTGAGAAGAGAGCCTAGTTACTTACATTTGCTAGGCTGTAATAACATAGCCCAATCTACCACCGGTGTCAGAGGAGGTCTACTGGGGAGCAGGGACTTTCTCCCCACTGGACAGTAAGATCCCTCCATCCCTCTAGAGTGTAAGGAGAGACCTTGAGGAGCCTGGACTTTCACTCCCACCAATTTCTTTCAAAATCTCAGCAAGATTTTTTTGTAGTTATAGACAAATTTTTCTAAAATTTGTATGGAAAGGCAAAGGAACAATTTTGAAACAATTTTAAAAAGAAAATGTGAGATGAATCACTCTATCTGATTTCAGGACACATGCTATAGCTATAGTAATCAAGATTCTGTGTTCTTGGTAGAGAGATATATGCAGAGATCAAAGGGACAGAATAAAGAAGCCAGAAATAGCCCCACAGAAGTAGGGCCAAGTGATTTTTGTCAAAGATGCAAATGTAATTCAATGGAGGAAGGATAGCCTTTTAAATAAATGGTGCTGGAACAACTGGAAATTTATAAGCAAAAAAGTGAACCTCACCCTGAACCTTACCCCTTTTATACCAATAAACTCAAAATGGATCACAGACTTAAATGTAAAACTTTAAAACTTTTCAAAGAAAGTGGGAGAAGGTCTTCAGGAGCAAGGGTTAGGCAAAGAGTTCTTACACTCGATACAAAGAACATGATCCACAAAAGAAAAAAATATATATATATAACTCGGACTGCAGCAAAATTAACATTTCTGTTCTGTGAAAAACCTTAATGAGAAAATGAAAAGACAAGCGAGAAACTTGGGGAAAATATTTGCAAACTACCTATCTGATAACATATCTGGAATATTTAAAGAACTCTCAAAACCCACCAGTTAAAAACAAACAATCCAATTAGAAAATGGGCAAAAGATATGAAGGGATATTTCACTGCAGGTGACACTAAGATAGCAATAAGCACTTGGAAAGGTGTTCAACATAACTAGCCTAGGGAAATGCAAGTCATGACTATGATGAGATTGCCTATTAGAACATCTAAAGTTTTAAAAGAAACAGTGCCAATGGCTGGCAAAGACACAGAGAAACTGGATCACTCATATACTGCTGCTGCAAATGTAAAATGTTACAGTAACTCTGGAAAAATAATTTGGCAGTTTCTTTAAAAAAAAAACCCCAAAACTGAACATATATTTACTATATGACCCAAGTATATGATATTGTACTTCTGAACCTAGAGAAATGAAAACTTATATCCACACAAAAACCTGTATATGAATGTTCATAGCAGCAAATAACCAAAATCTGGAAACAACTATAGTAAACAAAATATAGTATAGTTGACCCGTGGATAACATAAACGTTGGGGTGCTTACCCCACCCCCTGCAGTCAAAAATCTGTATATAACTTTATAATCAGCCCTCCAAATCCGCAGTTCTGCATTCTCGCATTCAGCCAACCATGGATCTGTGTAGTACTTATTGAAAAGAATATATAAGCATATAAGTGGGACAGCACAGTTCAAACTTGTCTTGTTCAAGAGTCAACTGTACTACCATACCATGAAATACTACTCAGGAATAAAAAGGATAAAGGATAGACCCTGGATGGATCTCCAGGATGTTATGCCAAGTAAAAAACCCCTAATGTAAAATATTGCATCCTGTCTGGTTCAGTTTACATAACATTTTAAAAATGACAAATTTAGGGCTTCCCTGGTGGCACAGTGGTTGAGAGTCCGCCTGCCGATACAGGGGACACGGGTTCGTGCCCCGGTCCGGGAAGATCCCACATGCTGCGGAGCGGCTGGGCCCATGAGCCATGGCCGCTGAGCCTGCGCGTCCGGAGCCTGTGCTCCACTATGGGAGAGGCCACAACAGTGAGAGGCCCGCGTACCGCAAAAAAAAAAAAAAAAAAAGGTAAAAATGACAAAATTGTAGAAATGGGAAGCATTTTAGTGTTTACCGTGGGTTAGGGATGGTGGGGGGAGGGCGATGGGTGTGACTGTAAAGCGTAGCATGAGGGAGATCTTTGTGGTTATGAAAGAGTTCTGTATCTTGACTTAATTGGTGATGACACAAATGTACACATGGGTCGAATGGCATAGAGGTAGACACACTTTGTACCAATTCCAGATTCCTGGTTTTGATTTTGTACTAGAATTACGTAACAGGTAATCTTTAGGGCGAACTTGGGGAAGAGTACCTGGGCCCTCTCTCATCTTTGGAGCTTGCTGCCAATCTATGTGGCGTGTGAGCACCTGACAGTCGGCTTTTTTGATTGTAACGCAGGTGCCGGGCATTAAGCTTTTCAAAGACAACTATCTCAAATAAACACATTGCCAGCTACATGACTAGAAAAACAGCCAGGCTGCCGCAGCCCTGAAGTTTCCTTTGCTCTAGAGGTCTCAAGTTTACGTAGATAACTGACGCTTCGTCACTTGTTTTTCCCTCCCGGGGCTTTATTTCCCGCCCTTAGGTTTTGAATTCACCAATAAAGAGTGACCCCTGAGACCGTCCCCGCCCCTCCCCTCGCCCCCAATCAGAGCAGGGCCCCAGGCGCCCATGCGCCAGCTTTCTCTACCTGTGACTTGCGCGAGTGGAATCCTGTGGGACGTGTGAGTAACAAAGCTTTTTCTTTTATTCCAAAGCTCCCTGACGGTGGTGATGTGCCTCTTGCAATCATAACGGGAACAACAAGGGCTGGTGCAGCCACAGGTCGCCTCTGAGGGGGAAATGTCTTTGGAGGCCCCACTCGCGCCCTGGGAGCGGGGCCCCCAGGCATTTCTAGACGATAGCCATGCAATCGATAGGCTGAGAGCTGCGCGAAACACTAGGGCTGTTTCAAAATGAAAAGCTAAAACATATACACAACTTAAAATCTTGAAATAAGTTAGATTTCACTTATATGTGGAATCTAAAAAACGAAACTCACAGAAACAGAATATTGGTGGAGTGGGGGTGGGGGTGGAGGGAGAGAGGAAAATGCGTGAAGGTGGCACTTACCTTCCAGTTATAAGGTAAGTGCTGGGGATCTAATGTACAGTGTGGTGACTATTGTTAATACTGTACCGTATTCCTGAAAGTCGCTGGGAGAGTAAATCTTAAAAGTTCTCACTGCACACAAAAAATGGTAATGTATATGAAATTTTAAAGTTGTACACTTTAAATTGACAATGTTTTATGTCAGTGATATCTTAGTAACACTGGAGAAAAAACCTTGTCGAATATGAAGGTAGATTGTAGGTAAATGAGGCTTTTAATGGAATGATGGGAAGTACATCGAAAGGCGTCAAGGCCATTTACCATCCTTGTTTGAAAGATGTGCAGATCTTCATGCAGAATGGTGGAGATGAGATTATATATGCATAGAAACTCAAGTATGAGATGGGGAATGAAAGGCAAAACCAGATATTTAGATGTCCCACAGATGCTGAATTACACAGACAGCATCTAGGAGGGGGTTGTGAGTGTGTGTGTGTGTGTGTCTGTCTGTCTGTCTGTCTACACATTACTGAGCTGTCTACTCACTGCCAGCTGATGTTGAGAGTAGTCCTTCATTAAGTCTTGGGCCAACTGGGCAGATGCCTGGTTCCAACCTACAAGGATGATAAGCGATCACTGGAATACATTTAAAACATGAAGCCAGTTAATAGGGTTTCTCATAGGCACAAATTAACATACCTGGCAGAAACTAAATTTTTTCTGCTCCAATTAAAGTAGCAATTTAAAACTTGGTGAGGACCGATATATCCCTAAGTATTTTGGCGGATCAGTGTCTTCATGTTGCACGTTATAACTAAGGGCCACATCACTAACTTAGAAACAAGCCTGATTGTAGTATTATCTTGGCAGTTACAGCTGGCTGAAATTCTGCAATTGAATTTAAAATGCATGGCATACTATTATTTATGGTGAATCGGTGACTTATTTTATAAAAAACTAAATTTTATACATATTAATATTCCTCTAAAAATATTGCCAAATGCAGAAAGCTAAAATTGAAAAATAGGAGTTACCCAAGAGTCTATGTATTTTGTCAAATTGAAAATCTGAAAAATATGTTTTAAACATGTTTAGTCCCATTGTATACCAGAGCCCAAGTAGTTATGCCTCTGAATGGTTTTCTATCATTTTCTGGAAATAAAATAAAAAGCAGTTGAATACTAATTGAAAATGTTACCTTATTACTTGTTTCTCTCAGGGCATCAAAGAGGAAAGAATGCAGTTCATAAATAACAGCACTTAAATGTTTTTCAGAAGGTGCTCTTAATTGTTGAAGTGTTAGGAAATTTGGTGTCCAGTCTTTCATACCTTTACCAAGTTCTCCTTGTTTCCACATATATATTTGTATATGTACACAGATACATATGGATTTTAATTTTTTTGTTTTATATGAACATAATCATACTATATGAATAAATCTAAAACTTGCTTAACAGTGTATCAATAGCAACTTTATATATAATGGATATACCTACAAGTAAATTGATACAAATCTAGTTTTACCCTTTCTTCCACCTACTTTGTTATGCATATATTCACAGTGCATGACACAATGCATTATATATACCTTATATATATATGTTATATGTTTATATATATACATACACATAGATGTACACATCTATAATTATCCTCCTAGCTCTTGAAAAGCTACATTACTTTTTAGACAGCAAATCTTTTTTCCCCTCTTTTTCTGTTAAAAGCATGCTCAGCAATTATTTTGTCACAAGAATTTCCTATCAGAGAATATCAGGTGGCACATGTTTTCTTTCACATGCCTTAAACAAGTGATAGGGATAAAGAGGTATAGCATCTTCTTAAATACTTCAACCCCTGTGTAGTAGGCTCTTTGACACTGATGCACCCTCATATTTAGTCTTTATGTTGCCATAAAGCTGTTTTTCTGAGCTATAACTATTTTTAACTGCAATTACAGTGCAAGATAACAATGGACTCACAAAAGGTTCAAAATTGGTGAAAAAATCATAATGATGCTTAATAAGTATTCCTGAAATTGAATAAACACACAAAAGAGAAAAGACTGTCATAGGCTGAAATTAAACAAATAAATCCATCTCAACAAAACTCAGGATCCAGTGTAGGATTAGATTATGAGAGAGGGGAGAATATGGTGCAAATATCCCATTTGTTGGTGGAAAGAAGAATCAGGAAATTAAAATCCTGGGTTTCTTGGAGTTTTGTTGTTATTGTTGTTTTTTAAAGATGAAGGATGGTATAGATCAGCTTGTGGAGACAATAATTGGTATTTTGTTTCTCTACAAATTAGAGACACAGGTGTGTACGTGTGAGCAAAGAAAGAGGATGGTACCATTAACAACATGGGAATATGGAGTTGAATGCTTTGTTGCCACAGGCATAGGATTGGAAACACAGACCACTTTATCAAGACAAAACCACCTGGAATTTTAGGTACCAGGAGGCTTCTCAGGAGAAAGTCAGAATGATTACTCAATTTTAGCAAAATCAGTCTACCTATGGAAGTATAGCAAAACAAAACAAACACACAAACAAAAAAAAAACTGTTTTCATCCACTAAAATGTAAGCCACATGAAGGCAGAGATTGTGTGTGTGTATGTGTGTATGTGTGTGTTTGTGTTTTCACTTAGGAATCCCAGTGCCTAGAATATACTGGTGCCTAGTAGGCACCCAAAAATACTTATTTAATCAATAAAGTGTTTTTATTCTTTTTAGTTTAATTTATTGTCTGTTTTAATTTTTGTGTAGTTCTCTCAAAGCTGAGTCTCTATAGATTTAATTTTATCTTTTTGTCCTTTAAAGTGTCTCAAGTACTTCTTTCAAAAGTTTTTATTTTGCTGCTCAGAATAAATACAACATTGTCCAGGTTGCTTACAACTGTAAATGACCATGTGCCTAAATTTTTACCAATAAGATATAAGTGGATATGTATCAACTTAAGACATCACTTTTTTAAGGAATTGAGATTACTGGCCCAGGACTAGTGATATCTATACTTCATTTATGTGACAGAGAAACTCTGTCTTGTTTGAGACACTTTTGAAATTTAATTTTCGAGATTTTAGGTAAATCTAGTGAATCTAATCCTAACAAATGAACCACCCCTTCTTCAGGTTCTGTATCTTAGTAGGAGTGCATGATGAATGCTACCCAGGCCTGCGTAACAGACACATGAAAGTTGAAAGATAATTCCCAAATAGTTTAAATATTATGTAGTATTTTTTTTTTGTAATATAGCATGTCTTTCAAATATCAGCATGTTTACCGTTTCTATCAATAGAGAAATGTTTTATTTTCATCCTACTTAATACATGTAAGTCAAAAGTACAAGCCTATGGGTTAGAAGTGTACCAAGAGATAGTCTTATAATGTGCTTATATGTTTTTGTCTGACATGTACATTTTTATTCCGGGGTGAAGAGGTATTTGGCAATAAATTATCCCTATGATATGACTATAAAATAACTGCATCTTGAGGTGAGGAGTGATGGGAAACATGCCAGGATGTGCTGCCTCTGCTCAGAGCAGACACACACACACACACACAGAGCAGGGCAGTGAAAACCCTGGATCAGTCCCTAAGGATCTATCTTATTCCCATTCCCCCTAGGTAGTACCACTATATCAAGAAAACAGGAGTGAAATCTCCTAAACTAGAGGACAAGTTAGCAACAATTGGAGAATTTAGATTTTGCAGATATCAGATACTGATGCAGATGAAAACAGATCCTTAAGGCAGATCAAAGGCCAGACCTTCTGTTACCAGGATTAATTTAAAGCCTTCCATCATCTTCATTGGTCCTTAATCTATTCTACATTTGACATACTAGGAATTTTACATACCAGAAGCTAAGAATTAGGGACATGGGAAAAAGGATGTATATTTTCAGTTTTGCCTTGTATTTAAGACAAGTCTCCTGTGTTCTGGTTACACAACTGCTGGTTTACAAGAAAATATCACATTGACATGTGCCCTGAAAACTGGCCCAGATGAACTAGTACAAGATGCTCCTAAACCTAGATTTATAAAACTGTAGCAGGCCAACAGATTTTTGTTCCCATTTGCAAGGCAATACCTTTTAGTCTGCAAACTACTCTTATGACTGACAGCCACAATAAAAACAACGTATTGGTTTGAGAGATCCCCAAATGCTGACACTAGAGAACTTAGGGTGGGGTAGAGATATGGTACCCACTGGTATAGTTCACAGGTAGCTACAATCAGATATCACAGAATTATTGATATATTTTTATGTCACGATTATTGTATTCCATAGTTGTTAATGTGCTAGAATTATAAAAGTTTGTTAATGGACCAAGTAATGCAGAATGTTTCAACACTTAGTTTGTGCCAAAGTATCTTAAACCAACTTATCCTGAATCAGATACCAAGACAAATTCCGTGGAATTCTGCCTCTATGTATGTCATGGACTGTTTATAAGATATGTTACTTTGTAATGTTTCATTACTGAATAGTAACAAAATAAATCTGGTGATGAAAGTTGGCATATAATTTTAGACATGTTTACTGGGTCATGAATGTCAATATTAGAATTAGCTCAGTCTGCTTGAAGAAAGATAAGTAATTAATAAACATAATGTTAACTTTTTATTATAAGGGGAATAAACTCCCTACTTCTATTAGAGAATTTGAAAGGACTAGTTATATATTTAAATAGATATTTTATGGATGTTAAGTAGAGTTATTGTGGTAGTCATTCTGCAGTATTTACAAATATCAAATCACTATGTTATATACCTGAAACTAATATATTGTTTCAGTTGTAACTCAATAAAATATGGTATTTTAATTAGATTATCTAAGATTCTGAGTATTCAAAATTATATTTATTTTATTGTCATAATAATAAGCATAGATAATGGAATTTCTAAGAAATAAATCAGTTCATGTAGACACTAGGGCCTGATTAAATATCAAGGGACCTTAGGAAGCTCACATATTTAAGAGCTTATCATGGTGTGTGTGTGTGTGTGTGTGTGTGTGTGTGTGTGTGTGTGTGTGCGCGTGTGCGTGTGCACTGCCTGTGTGTTTTTCTCATAGCACCATATACCTGTTCTTTGACAAGTGTGCTGTTGGGTCACCTGAATGCCTCAGAGGGAGAATAGGGAGATGAGCAAGTATAAGGTTACATATCCTACTTGAGCATTTGTTTTCTTTTTTTTTTGAGGTTATATTTAACCATTGTTTATTGTGTTAAAATCTATCGTGTAATATAAATAGATGAATGGCAGTTTTAAAAGATGACTATATAGTTAATGTTAAATACACAAATCTAAGAAAAGAAAGTACACAAGATACTCTAAGACAACTTTCTGTTAATATATCAGAAACTGGTGTGTGCTGTGGGCTATGTTTTTATGCAGACCTGGAAATGCACATCTAATTAAACTCACATCCTCTTCTAAGCTTCCATCATCTCAACCAAAAATAAAATTCTTGGTGTTCTGTGGGAAGTATAAAAAGTATAGCAGTATATGCTGTCCGTCCCCAAATTACTCTTTTTCCCCTAAAAAGTGTTGATAGGTTGAACTTTTATGACTTGGAACACATAAATAATGCTATTCATGGTGGTTTGGTTTCAGGCCAGTTTTCAAATACACTTGACCCAAAATGTAATTTAAAAATTGATTCTAATCTCCATATGTAACTGTATTTTTATGGGAAAATAAATCAATATGTCTTTCTCACTGAACCACTAATTCCAGACTAGTTACTATTTTACTTCTTTAAACTTTTAACTTTTGTAAAGGGTTTACAAGTCCTCTACTGTTGTGATAAATTATTGTTCAGCAAATACCCACTGCTTAGCTCCCAGATACCACCCCCTCCATGGGAAGAGTATACTTCCTCACCTCTTGACTTTGAGTTTGGTCATGTAGCTTGCTTTGGCCAATGGATGCAATCCAGACAGAACCTTTAAATGTGCTTGTTCTATTTCCCTTGCTGTCCTGCATGTTTGCCATTGTCATAGGAAACCATGCCTTGAAGAGCCCCTGCCCTTCCATCCTTGGGCCCAGAACAAAACATGTGGAGCAGTGTCTCCACAGGCAGCCCTTAGATGTGGGAGTGAGAAATACATGATCTTTTCCCACTTTTGTAGCACTCTGTTATGAATAATTACTGAAACAATAGTTAATACATACATCCACCTTCAAGTCCATGGAGGATGCCTCAAGGAGACTCAAAGGTTGAAAAAAATACTATAAAATCCATGTGAAAGTTAAGCTAAGGGTTTAAAGTTTTGCATGTGAAGGGAATGACACTAAATTTTGTCAGTTTAATTAGTCCTGACTCTTAAAAAAAAGTAATATATTAAAAATTGAGTAATATATTGAAATTGAGTAATACATTAAAAATTTTAAATGAATGCATTTTTGGAAAATACCTCTTTCATCCACACTCCCTCGCTATAATTTGTTCTGGCTCAAATGACCCAGAGGAAGATGGATAATGATAGAAAATTAATGATGGACATTAAAAAAACTTTGATTGATAATAATAAAATCAATGAAGGACATAACATTGAGAACATAATATTGGAAAAACAAAAAAACCCAGAGGCTCTGAAAACAACAACAAAATATTAAAAATCTATTTGATAGTCAAAGCATAAAAAATTTTTTTTGGTGATATGAAGTCTAGACAGGTGTCAGGGGCAACGAGAATTAGAGAAATATTCTAAAGTGTATTAATATATTAGCAAGTATATTACTAGTACTGGGAAAGCTAGAGAAACGTTACAACTAAAAGTATTATGCCAGCTGATTACCCTGATGAGTAAGCTTTAGAATGGTTCACCATCATCAGAGGTGAACATTCTTAGTCACCCATGGGATGTTTTTCATAATAAGGATAGAATCAGGGAGAAGGTATATGGGAGTGTCCCTGATACCATGTAAGGAATGCACAGAGAAACAAGGTTTCTAGCTCTCAGACTCCTTATTTCTGTCATATTTTTTCTCTCAGAATGGTTCTGCTCCAAACCACACTTTGACTACTGAGACAAAATTGGCACTTGCTTTCCGTGAGCGAGTCATCCATTTCTTTGATTACTAGGGAGGCAACAGCAATAACAAGAACCAACATTTAGTACATTTAGAGGCACACTGATGGGCTAAACTTATTTATGCTTATTTTTTAAGCTTGATGTGGATGTTTTTTCAGATGTTATACCACTGAAAGCCAAAGCAGTATAAAACAGAACATCCCTAAGAGATATGTGGGAAAAGGTCATTGTCTACAGTTTTATTAATTTTGACATGATGTATCAGAAATATCCCTAGGTAACTTGTATAAACCTTTTGTTTTTGCCAGGACATAAAACATGGATTCTTATTTATCAGACAATATTTTCTCAAGAGGAATCATACTAAAAATCAAATTCCATTCTAATGTTGCTTTTTACCACAAACTAAAATCCATTTCAAGATTCAGACATTCTTTAAAATACAGATACACACCTCAGACATTCTTTAGCTCTTCCCAAAATGTGTATTTCTAGACTAGGATTGAGGAAATAAGAAAATAAATCTTAACTTGCACAGATGTATGCATGGAAAGTTGCAAAATGTTATAATTTTTCTACATGGAATAAAATGATGGTGAGTAGTATAAGTAAATACCCATTTTTTAACTTTCCAAAGGTATGCTAAACAACTTATGTTTGCTATCAACCTAGATATAGAAATTAAATATTTATTTCATAAATATTATGATTATGATGACATAAAAGATAGAGGTAAAAGCTGAGGATTTGTAGTTATATCTCTTATTTGCTCAGATGTCTTTGTACTTTCAAATTATTTTCCTACACATATGTCAAAAGTCCAGACATTTTAGTATTTGTAATCTGTTAATTGAGGATTTCCTATTGTTTTTGTCATTTTGACTGTATGACTGTTTTAAAAGCTTCAATGAAGTATAACTGACATAAAAGACATTGAATATATTTAAAATGTACACGTTGATGTGTTTTGACATATGTATACATCCATGAGCCCATCACCACAATTTAGATAATAAACATATGTAAAATCTCCAAAATCTATTTGTATCACTTTTTAACCCAATTTCTCTCTGCACTACCCCTTCCCCAGACAAAATACTACTTTGTCTCCTGTCACTATAGATTGGTTTCCATTTTCTAGAATTTTATATTAATAGAATACTAATTTATGAATTCTTTTTGTCTGGCTTTTTTCACTTAATATAGTTATTTTGAAAAACATTTGTTGTATATATCAATAAATTCTTTCTATTGCTGAGTATTGTTCCACTTATGGATAGATCATAATTTGTATATCGATTCACATTTGATGGACAGCCAGGTTGTTTCTACAAACAATGTTGCTATGAATATTCATGGACAAACCATTGTATGAATATGTGCTTTCATTTCTTTTGGGTAACTAACTAGGAGTCTGATTTCTGGATATTACAACAGGTGTATGTTTTACTTTTTAAGAAACTGTTCATCTGTTTTCCAAAGTGGTTGTACTATTTGACATCCCTACCAGAAGTGTTTGAAAGTAAATCTTTGTGACCTTGCATGTGACAAAGAGTTGTTAGTACAACACCAAAGTTATGGTCCATTAAAAGAAAATTATAAATTGGATTTAACCACAATTTTGAAATTCTCTTTTTTGATAAAGTTAACAGAATGAACAGTCATAGAGTAGAGAAAATATTTGAAAATAATAAAGGATTTGTATCCAGACTATATAATGAATTCTCAAAATGCAATAATGACAAAAACAAATCAAATTTTTAAAATAGAAAAAATACTAAGACACTTAACCAAAAATATATATAGATAACAATTAGTGAAAAGATATTCATTATTAGTTATTATGGGATTGAAAATTAAAGCCACAATGAGATACCATTTTATACCTATTAAAATGGCTATGTTAAAAAACAAAGAAACAAACAACTTGAGAGTATCTAGTGCTAACACAGATATGAAGCAGTTAGAACTCATACATTGCCTGTATATGAAATGGTACGGCCACTTTGGAGAAGTGTTGTGCTTTCTTAAAAAGTGAAACATGCACTTATTGTATGACTCAGTTATCTCACGCATAGATATTTACTCAAGAGAAATGAAAACTGATATTTACACATAAACCTGTATGGGAATGTTTATAATAGTTTTATCATAATTACCCCAAACCTGGAAACAACCCTGATGTTCTTTCAATGGTGTTTGGATAAAGAAATTGTGCTAAATCTCTACAACGGACTACTATTAAGCAACAGAAAGCAAAAAACTGTTGATTCATGGAACAACATGTCTGAATTACAAATATGTTAAGTGTAGGAGGTCGGACTCTAAAGTCTTCACATTGGATGATTCTATTTATATGACATTCTGGAAAAGGCAATTTAGGAAAAAACATTATTGATAGTCAGGCGGTAGAAGAGGAGGAGAGAGGGTCTGGCTACCAAGTACCATAAGGGGATATCTCTGAGGGCTGATATAACTTCTCTATCTCAGTTGTGGTGGTTGGTTACAAGACTTTATCACTTGTCAATACTCATGGAACTGAATAGCAAAAAGAGTGAATTTTACCATATGTAAATTAAAAAATACATTTAAAAAATCTTTGTGACTCATGAAATTTTTAAACATTAATGCAATGAAATTTATTTTTCTTCATTTTTGCATTTTGTTTCTATTAAAAATGCATTTTCATTCTGAAGTCATAAATAAATTGAACAGTTTTAAAAGTTTTTTAAGCTATTAATTGAAGAATTATTTTTAATATGAAAAAAATTTAATATTTTAATATGAAAAGCATAACCTGTTCAGATATGATACATGCTTAGAATTGTAAGAGAGTATTTTCTTCTACTTTTTAAAATATTTTGATACACAGTTTTTGCTTCAATATTCTTATTAAATGATAGCTTCCCTTATGTAATTTATATGTTTTTCCATTGTATTTTTTAATTGGTTATTGCTATTATATAGAAAAATAAAGGTACATGTGTACATTTGCTCACATGTATTTGCAGTGTGGAGATCCTGTGGATGATCTTAATAGTTAATTTGGAGGTACTTGTTCTCTATTATAGTTTTTATTTGCACTGTAATTTTTTGAGGTCTGCTTGACATATCAGTTCCAGGTTTACAATATAATGATTCGATATTTGTATATGTTGCAAAGTGGTCACCACAACTTAAGTCTAGTTAGCATCTGTCACTATACATTGTTACAGAAATTTTTTTCTTGTGATGAGAACTTTTAAGATCTGCTTTTTAAGCAACTTTCATATATGCAATACAGTATTATTAACAATAGTCTCCGTGATGTACATTACATCCCTATGATTTATTTATTTTATAATTGGAAGTTTGTACCTTTTGAATCCCTTCACCCGTTTTGCCCATCCTCACCAGCCACCTCTGCCAACCACTAATCTGTTCTCTCTAAGCTTGTTTTATTTTGCTTTTTTTTTTTGTCTTGGACTCTCCATGTAAGTGAGATCATACAGTATTTGTCTTTTCTGTCTGATGTATTTTACTTATCATAATGCCCTCAAGGTCTATCCATGTTATTGTAAATGGCAAGATTGCATTCGTTTTCATGGTAAATAATATTCCATTGTGTGTTTATACAAACACACACACACAGACACACACATGCCACATCTTTATTTATTCATCCACTGATGAACACTTAGGTTGTTTCCATATTTTAGCTATTGTTAATTTTGCTGCAATGAACATGGGGGTGCATATACCTTTTTGAGTTAGTGTTTTTGTTTTCTTCAGATAAATACCTAGAAGTGAAATTGCTGTATCATATGGTAGTTCAGTTTTGAATTTTTTGAGGAACTTCCATGCCATTTTCCATAGTGGCTGCACCAATTTACGTTCCCACCAGCAGTTCACAAAGGTTCTCTTTTCTTTACATCCTCACCAGCATTTGTTTTTGATAATAGCCATTTAATGGGTGTGAGATGATATATCTTTGTGGTTTTGATTTGCACTTACCTGTTGATTGGTGGTGTTGAGCATTTTTCATGTACCTGTTAGCCCTCTGTATCTCTTCTTTGGAGAAATGTCTATTAAGATCCTCTGCCTAGGGGCTTCCCTGGTGGCGCAGTGGTTGAGAGTCTGCCTGCTGATGCAGGGGACACGGGTTCATGCCCCGGTCCAGGAGGATCCCACATGCCGCAGAGCGGCTGGGCCCGTGAGCCATGGCCGCTGAGCCTGCGCGTCTGGAGCACAGCAAAAAAAAAAAAAAAAAAAAAATCCTCTGCCTATTTTTAAATCAAATTGATTTTTTTACTATTAAGTTGTATGAGTTATTTATATATTGTGGATATTAACTCCTTATAAGGTATATTATTTGCAGATATTTTCTCCAATTCAGTAGGTTCCGGTCTTTAATCTATTTTAAGTTAATTTTTGTGTATGGTGTAATATAGTGGTTGAGTTTCCTTCTTTTGCATGCAGCTGTCCAGTTTTCCTGGCACCATTTATTGAAGAGATAGTCTTTTCCCCATTGTATATTCTTGGCTCCTTTGTTGTAAACTAATTGACCTATATGCATGGATTTATTTCTGGGCTCTCAACTGTTCTGTTGATCTATGTGTCTGTTTTTATGCCAATACTGTGCTGTTTTAATTACTGTAGCTTTGTAATATCGTTTGAAATTAGGGAGTGTGATGCCCCCAGCTTTGCTCTTTCTCAAGATTGCTTTGGCTACTCCCAGTCTTTTGTAGCTAGATACAAACTTCAGGACTGTTTGTTCTATTTCTGTGAAAAATGCCATTGGAATTTTGATAAGGTCTGCATTGAATCTGTAGATTGCTTTGGGTAACATGGACATTTTAATAATGTTAATTCTTCTAGTCCATGAACATGGAATATCTTTCCATTTGTTTCTTTTTCGATTCCTTTTATGGATGTCTTAAAATTTTCACTGTATAGCTCTTTTACCTTCTTAGTTAATTATTTCTAGGTATTTTCTTCTTTTTGATTCAGCTGTAAATAGGATTATTTTCTTAATTTCTCTTTCTGATAGTTATTGATGCATAGAAATGCAACTGATTTCTGTATATTGATTTTGTATCCTGCAACTTTCCTGAATTCATTTGTTGGTTCTTACATTCTTTTGGTGGAGTCTTTGGGGTTTTCTATATATAATATCACGTCATCCACAAATAGTGATTGTTTTACTCTTTCCTTTCCAATTTTGATGCCTTTTATTTATTTATTTTCTTGCCTAATTGCTCAGGCCAGTACTTCCAATATTATTTGAATAAAAGTGGTGAGAGTGGTCATCCTTGTATTGTTCCTGAGCTTAGGGAAAAAGCTTTCAGCTTTTCCCCATTGAGTATGATGTTAGCAATGGGCTGTACTGTTATTTTAATCTTAAGTGCAAGCCTGCAAAGATATATTATTTTCTCCTGTTTTACACATGAGGACACTGATGCCCATTGAAACTAAATAACTATCAAAATAACCTATTCTGTAAATGATGCTACTCAATCAGAAGCTAGGACTATCTGCTTTGAAGTTTTCCCCCCATCCAATAGTAATGTTACTATTTATATTTCCTATTACTGATTCTAGATGCTTTTTATTTGAGTTTTTAAACATTTTCCAAGTTATAAGCATGTGAAATTAATTTTGTACTTTTTAATTGATATATAATTGACATAAAATATTGTGTAAGTTTGAGGTGTATGGTATGCTGATTGTTACATTTATATATTTCAATTTGAAGGGTACATACTTCCAGTTAGAGGATGAATAAGTTCTGGGGATCTAATGGACAACATTGTGATTATAATTAACAGAATTATGTTGTATACTTGAAAATTGCTGAGAGTGATCTGAACTGTTCTCATCAAAAAAGAAAGAAATGGTAATTATGTGATGTGATGGAGGTGCTAGTTAATTTTGTATTTTATTAATCAAACTTATTCTTCCTTTCATGCGTGTTGCGTCATTAGACCTTTCAAAAATATATTAACTATGGTGCAAGCAAACATCTTTATCTATTACAGACACCAATGGATTATGTTACTCCAGTGCTTTTTACTCACAAAGACTTTTCTTATTTTTTACAATAAAATCTAAACTTTTTACTTTGGCTGTTTGAAGAAACTATACTACATTGATATAATGGACTAAAGTTAAGTAATAGGAAGGGCAAACTATCAATTCGCATAATACATCTGAATTTCACATGTGTTTTTCTAAATGAAAGAAGCTAGATCTGGCTCCTACATACCTGTTCTCTAATCTCTCTCATCCTTTCCATGTGTCCACTATGTTGAACACTCATTGGCCACTTTATATTACTTATATACGGCATGCTTTTCATGCCATGGGCTTTCACACAGTTTCTGCATCCTCAAAAATCCTATCCATTGTTCTGGGCATGCCTAGTTTCTTCTGTCTTTTTCAATCTTAATTTTTTAAAAAAATTATTTGGTTGCACCAGGTCTTAATTGCAGCAGGCGGGCTCCTTAGTTGCAGCTCGCCAGCTCCTTAGTTGCAGCTCACCAGATCCTTAGTTGTGGCACGTGGCCTCCTTAGTTGTGGCATGCAAACTTTTAGTTGCAGCACGCATGTGAGATCTAGATCCCTACGCCGGGATCGAACCCGGGCCCCATGCATTAGGAGCGCAGAGTCTTAACCAGTGTGCCACCAGGGAAGTCCCCCAATCTTAATTTAATGTTACCTCCTTAGAGAAGTCTTCAGAAATAAGGAAAATAGCTGCATTAAGCACTGCAACAGATATATGCACTATTTATCTTGAGAAATATGGGTCTAAGCCTATAGCATAAGACTTTCAAGGGCATGGTTAGTATAGTATATAAAAAGTGACTCTCAAACCCTAGCACCATCAGAGTCACAACCCAAGACACTGACTGCTGGGAGCCAGTCCCAGAGACTCTGATTTACTAGGTCTGGGGTGGGGCCTGATGTTTTGCTTTTGTAGCATGTGGCCAGTTAATACTGATGCCGTTGGTCTGTGGACCACACGTGGAGAATCACTGTAATATAGAGGAAATTATGGGCATGGGGGAGGGGGAAGATGGAGGGAGAAGTACTAGATTCTGACTTAAGCTAGAAGGGAGAGGAAGCCAATAGCTGGCAACTGAGGAGGCAGCATGGACAGAAGAATCCAAGTTCCAAGGTTCATTTTTGACTTAGAATTTTTATTTATGAAGATTTTAAAACAATGAGTGAATGAACTAATAAAATTGCCACTCATGAAAATATATTATTTGAGATATAGTCAAGGAACTGTAATATACTGTGTAGCAAAATGCTTCCTGACCAATATTAGATTTAATCAATTTATAACACATTTCAAAAAATTGTGTAATCACTAACATCTGTCTTTATGTGTGAAATGCTCTAAAAGAAACCTATCAAAATTTAATTTGAATCCAGTGTTTGAGCAAATCTGGTTTAAATAATTTTTCTGTGGATAAGGGACAGCTTCCTTTCCTTCCTTCCTACCTTTGTATGTGTCATTATTTAAAAGCTTTATCTATGTGAAAGGTAGAACAGAAAGTGCATGAAACTGGAGTAGAAATACATGACCTCTACTTTTCTCACAGGGATATTTTGAAGGTTAACGAGATTTTCACTTGTTGCATGTTTGATGTCTTTTGATGAGAGGAACTGTATAAACATCAAATATTATTCTAGACAAAGGGTTCATTAGTGCTTTATTTTCCATTAATATTTGCCAAAACCAAATTGGCACTGAGTGTAATTCTACAGAATGTTTGGCAACAACTTGTTTTCTGTCAAAGTCATGTCAATATACAGATGGATTCCATTTTCACAGGAACCAAAATAAAGTGATATTTAAGATTAAAATTTGGGATGAAATAACTATTAATGTGTGAAATGCCTTAAGGAATTTATGCAGTAATGCAAAACTGTGATGAAATACAATAAAAGCTAACTAAATTATAAAACTACTCAGGAAAATAGATGAAGTTGGATATGTTATTATGATGACTGTTGGCAATTTCATTTAATCACACTATGCCAATAGCAAAGGGAATATTTTTAAATTACACATTGTGTAATTTTTAGAATGAGTAAATCTAGCCAGAAATAACTCCTAATGTTTATATAAAGAAATTACATTTCCCTTGGGAAAAGTGGTGTTTGTTACTGTTCAGGCACATTGTAAAACTCCAGTGATAGATTGTGAAAAATTTTGTGTGTGTGTGAGAATGTGCATAAGGGTGAAACTATTGAGAGTCATGAAGGAGATTCTGTGGAAGTGAGCTAATCTGGCAATATGAGGCACGGAACGCTTGATCTTTCACAGGGCTGAGTGTTAGTTAATCTTCTATGCTTTAGAATTATCTGAGATTAATGGATTTAATCATATTTAACAAAAGAAACTTAATAGAGAGTCTATGCAAAGAGAAGCAAACAGTCCTTACTTCCTTCATTCTTTCAATGGCTGTTTATTGATGGCAAACCATGTAGGTAGTACAGTCTTTGGCACTGGAGTTACAGCAACAAATGAAACCGGGTATGTGTTCCTATAGAATTTAGTGGCACTTAACTTATAGTCCATTAGGGGAGGGATCTAATTTTAAAAAATACGTATATAATAGATAACATATATAAATATATGTAAAATGTATTGTAAGCATCATAGTTTTATAGAAAAAAATGAGCAGTTTAGATAATAGGAATTGAGAAGATGCCATTTTAAGAGGGTGATCAGGCAGGAGTCTCTGAGGGAGTGATATTTGAACAGACATCTGGAAGTGGATGATAACCCTTGGAAAGAGATTTCCAGCTCAAAAGAATAGGGCAGTATGGGTGGAGATATTTTTCAAGGACCAGCAATAAAGCGAGCATGAGTAAAGGAGAGCACAGAGGGAAACAGTGACGGCCTGGGGCAGATCATGGAGACATGCAGCAGACCACATTGGGCATAGTAAAATTTAGATTTTTAATCTGAAGTGAATGTAAATCCATTAGAGGGTTTTAAGCAGGAAAGTGACATGATCTGACTTATTTATAAGTGAGAAAATCTATCTGAATGTGGAAGGTTGCAGATTTAAGTAACTTTGCTGGAATACAGACATATGCTTTGTTGAGTCTACTAAGGTGATACTGTCATCCTGATGAAATACTCATTTAGAATACTACCTAAGTGGATTTTACCTAGAGGGAATGATAACTTACTGTATGCTAGGAATGTTCTATAAACACTTTACTCTTCCTATGAAACATATGTATTATATCTATGCACAGTTTTTAAAGTAGTGATAAAATGAACATGTGTAGTCTCTACCCAGATTACATTAAAGCCCCACAAGCCCCCTCTAGAGGTCTTTCAAGATGTTTGTTAAATATATTACTAAGAATTTTTTATGTCTGATTTTTAAAATATAATTTGCAATATTGTGATGCCAGCATATAAAAATGGATTATTAAAAGTTAACCTACTTGTATCCTGTGATCTTTCTAAATTGATTTAATAATTTAGTAGCTTCCTTAGGATCGTCTATATGAAGAATCTTGTCCTTTGTAAATAGAGACAGCTTTATTTCTTGCTTTCTAATCTTCACTTCATTGTTATCTTCTTTTAGTAGTTATTACCTCCAGAAAACGTTGAAAAGTGGTGAGAATCAGCATTCTTTCCCGTTTTCCTGATTTTAGGTGCAACTTGTCCATTTTTACCATTAAATGTGTTACTAGTGTGGTTCGCTAGTAACAACCTTTATCAGGCTGAAAAAGTTTCCTTCTATTGTTATATTTCTGAGAATTTTTATCATGAATAAACAATCTAAAATCATGGTTTCTGTTCATCACATCAAGGCCATCTTAATGTAGGTCTTTCATTGTCTTTTCCCTTAAATGTGGATCAATGTTTCTTGGTTTTTGTATTCCAAGTAATTTTGGATTGTATTCTATACACTCTGAATGTTATGTTATGAAGACTCTAAATTCTGTTTTGTTTTATATTTTTTTCTTCTGAAGAGGATTGATTCTGGTTTGTTTATCTTAGCAGGCAATAATCTGGCCCTACCCAAACTGAAAACTGTCTCTTAGGTGGAATCCTAAATCTTAATTCAGTTTTTTCATTCTCAGAAAGAGTGGGTATAGTACATTTGTAGTTCAGAAGTCAGCCAGATATTTGGGAAGACTTTGTACATAACATTTGAGATTCCCAATCAATGCTTCTCTCTTTTTAAAAATAAAAAACCTTATTTTCTAGCAAATATGGATGCCTTACATTCTACTTCTGATTTTTTAGGCCAGAAAGACTGTGGGTTTTGTTTTGTTTTGTTTTGTTTTAGGATTTTATCCTTTACACAATACACTGACTTTAGCCAGCACTCAAGCTAAAGCTGGAAGAATGTGTAACTACTTCCAAGTATTGACTTACCTTCAGAATCTTGCTGCCTTTGGATAGTTTTTGTAAGTTTGTGTGTGTGCATTTTTCTTTAAGCTTATATTTGCTATCTGTGGCATAGCTGGGTCTGGTAGGAACTACTTAACCGGGTAATAAGCAAGTCTTTATCCTTTTACTTGTAACCTGAGTTTTAAAATTTTAAGTAAATTTTGTATGGACAGTTCTTAATCTTGAAGGTCTGTAACTGTGTATATTTCCTTCAAAATCTTGCTTGACAATTTAGCAGGGTATTACATCTATTTAGATAGTTATTTCTCCAATTGCAATTTGAAAATATCACCAGAATATCAACTGGCCTATCTTGATTTGCAGATGATATTATCCTATATATAGAAAAATCCCAAAGAATCTACCAAAAACTTATGGGAACTAATAAACAAAGTCAGCAAAGTTGCAGGGTACAAGACAAATACACAAAAATACATTGCATTTCTACATACCAGCAATGATCAATAAAAAAAGGAAATTAAGGAAGCAGTCCTATTTACAAGAGCATACAAAAGAATAAAACCTCTAGAAATAAATTTAATCAAAGATGTGAAAAACTTGTATACTGAGAATTATAAAACAATGCTGAAAGAAATTAAAGACTTAAATAAAATGGAAAAACATTCTGTGTTCATGGATTGGATGACTTAATATTGTTGAGCTGGCAAAACTCCCCAAAGTGATCTACAGATTCAGTGCAATCCCTACCAAAATTCCCAGTGGCCTATTTTGCAGATATGGAAAAGTAGATCCTGAAATTCATATGGAATTGCAAGGTACCTAAAATTACCAAAATAATACTGAAAAAGAATAACAAAGATGGAAGTCTCACAATTCCTGATTTCAAAACTTGCTGCAAGGCTACTGTAAAATATATATATATATATGATATTGGCATAATGATACAAATTTAAACCAATGGGGTAGAATTGAGAATCCTGAAATAAACTCACACATCTATGACCCTATAATGTTGAACAAGTTGCTGAGAACATTCAATGGCCAAGAGTAATCTCTTCAATAAATTATAATGGATTGGCTGGATATAGACAGGCAATAAAATGAAGTTGAACTCCTCTTTCACAACATATATAAAAATCAACTCAAAATATATCAGTGACTTAAATAGAAGAGCTAAAATTATAAAACTCTTAGAAGAAAACATGGTATAAATTTTCATGATCTTGACTATGAATCCATGGCAGTAGATTCTTAGATATGACACTAAAAGCATGAGCAACAAAAGAAAATTGGGTATATTAGACTTCATCAAAATTAAATACTCTGTGTATCAATGGACATTATCAACTCAGGGGAGAGTCAGTCTTTAGAACAGGAGAAACTATATGCAATTCACATATCTGGTAAGAGTTTATTATCTAGAATACATAAAGAATGCTTACAACTCTACAACAAATAGACAAACCAAAACAAAAAAGAGAGAATCAAGAGTTTTGTCTGTGGAGGAGAGTGATTCCTCTTAAGGGTAAGAGAATAAACATCCAAAAACCTTAAAGAAAAGGTGGGCAAATGACTTGAACCAGCATTTTGCAAAGAAGATATACAAATGTTCAACAAACATTGGAAAAGATGCTCAACATCATTAATCATTACGGGAATGTAAGTCAAAACCAAAATAAGGTACTATTTGGCACCCAGTAGGGTGGCTCTGATGATGAGGATAAAAATAAGAATAAAAAAATAGGAATTAGAAGGAGAAGGAGAATGAAAAGAGGAGGAGAAAAATAAGTGTTGGTGAGGATGTGGAAAAGTTGGAGTCCTCATACATTTCTGGTGGGGATATAAAATCATGAAGCACTGGCAAGCAGTTTAACAGTTCCTCAAAAAGTAAAAAATTTCTATATGACCCTGTAATTCCACTCCTGGGTACAGATCCAGAATAACTGAAAAGATACTGAAACAAATACTTGTAGAAGAATGTTCATAGTAGCACTCTCCACAACAGTCAAAAGATGGAAGCAACTCAAATGTTCATCAAGTGATGAATAGAGAAACAAAACTTGGTATACACATTCTTAATTAGTTGTTAAAAAGGAATGAAGTACTGACACATACTACTATTGTGAATAAATCTTGAAGCCTATGTGAAAAAAGCCAGACACAGAAAGGTCACATATTGTATAATTCCATATATATGAAATAGCCAGAATGGGCAAACCCATAGAGACAGAAAGCAGATTGGTGGTTTTCAGGGGAGTGAGTGGGGGTTGAGGATGGGAGAGTGAATGAAGAGTGACTGCTGAAGAGGTACGGAGTTTTCTTTTGGGGTGATGAAAATATCTTGGAACTAGATATAGAGTGATGGTTGCACAATGTTGTAAGTGTACTAAATACCACAGAATTGTGCGATTTTTTTTTTTTTTTTTTGCGACACGCGGGCCTCTCACTGTTGTGGCCTCTCCCGTTGCGGAGCACAGGCTCCGGATGCGCAGACTCAGCGGCCATGGCTCACGGGCCCAGCCGCTCCGTGTCGTGTGGGATCTTCCCGGACCGGGACACGAACCCATGTCCCCTGCATCGGCAGGCGGACTCTCAACCACTGCGCCACCAGGGGAACCCAGAATTGTGCACTTTTAATGGTTAATTTTGTGTTCTGTGAATTTCACCTAAAAATGGCACTGAATTACCGTTTTTTACCTATCAGATTGGCAAAAATTCAAGTTTTACAGCATATTGTGTTGCGAAGACTTGTGGGGAAACAGGTGCTTTCATAAATTGCTGATGGGAATGCAAAATAGTATAGATTCCATTGAGGGTAATTTGGCAATAGTTAGCAAAATTAGATGAGCATTTACCCTTTGACTCAGCAACCCACTTCTAAGACTAGATCCCATAGATGCATGCAGTAGAAAAAAGACCAAACGATGTATGCACAAGGCTATTCAGTGGAACTCTTTGTAATATAATAGCAAAAGAGTAGAAATGGGATAAATCTCTATCAGTAGGGGCTCAGTTGAGTAGGTCAGAGTTCATGCACACAGTGGAGGGCTCTCTGTAAAAGGGTTGACACACTGCTGTGGAGAAAATTGCTGAGGTGGGTTGCTCCATGAAAAAAATCAACGTAGGGCTTCCCTGGTGGCGCAGTGGTTGAGAGTCTGCCTGCCGATGCAGGGGACACGGGTTCGTGCCCCGGTCTGGGAAGATCCCACATGCCGCGGAGCGGCTGGGCCCGTGAGCCATGGCCGCTGAGCCTGCGTGTCCGGAGCCTGTGTTCCGCAACGGGAGAGGCCACAACAGTGAGAGGCCTGCATACCACAGGAAAAAAAAACAAACAAAACAAGGTAAATGTCCAGAATAGGCAAAGCGATAGAGACATGAAGTAGGTTAGTAGTGGCCTATGGCTGGGATGAGGGAGACCAGGAGATGGGCAGATTGGGGGTCTGGATAGTTGAAAATATTCTAAAATTTAGTGGTGATGAATGTACAACTCTGAAAATTTTTAAAAATATATCGAATTGTATAGTTAAATGGGTGAATTTTATAGCATGTGAATTATATCTCAATAAAGTTGTTATAGAAAAAGAGAAAAAGGGATAGATTTGGTATGTGAACCCTGGACTCTCTCAGATTGCATATAGTCAGTGATTGAGCTACAGTAAATAGTCCAGAGGCAATGGTCCAGATTAATAGAGATTTTCAGAAAATATTTCTGTTTGGGTGGGAGGAAGTGATTTCAAGTGTAGGGTATCTTAACAAGTCAGGGAAATAAATTTTGAAATAAAACAGGAAGTGATCCTCATCTAGAAGGCCAAGAACCAAACTATTGGTTCTTGTGAATGTGAAATGGGTCTAGAAAGTTATTTGAAACCTCTTTCTTACCTGATGAAAAAATATTTCAGGTTGGCTCCTGAAGGGACAGAAAAGCCAATGAAAAATTACCAGCCAAAAGTGTAAGTAACTTGATCTGGTGTCTAATCTTGACAGGATTGTCTATACTGTAGATGATTTATAAGAAAAAGTCCAGAAGATTCCACAAGGGAACATTACCAATAAAATTAGAAAAGGTGCCTAGGAAAGAGCTAGGCTTGTTGGCCAACTTTTCTTTGTTTAATCACATCTGAATCTTTATTCTCAGCTAGAATTCCTGTGGAATAGGTTATTTGTGCACTTTTCACAGTCAACAAATTGGAGGAAAATGAAAAAAACTTGAGGTGAATCCACTGGCACAGAAAGTGATGGTAAAAGAAAAGAGTAAACCAAATTCTTGGAGGCTGCAAATGTCAGATGATAATATAAGTAGACAAAGAGTAGTTCATTATAAATTAGCCAACAAGAATAATTTTGCAGTGATTTAAAGCAATTAGTCACATCATCACATTAAAATCAATTTAATATTCAAATTATCTGTCACCTGTCAAAACAAGTTTTTAGAAAGAATAGCTTTCATGTGAAATACTCCATAGTAAATTCAAGGACATTCAATCCTTGATTATATTTTCATGAGTGAAGGGCACATGAATGAAATGAGTCCTATAGATAATTTGACTGATTTTTATATAGTAGGTACTGATGATTGAATATTTGTGGGGTTAGTTTATGTTTAAAATTTACTTATGCACCTTAAAATTCACACACTGGATAAGATATGCACAGAGAAATGACTCACCTTTAATCTGGCAAATTAGTTTTCTTGATTTTAAGGAGTCTATATCAGATGCTTTCTAAAGCAGTGTTTTTATACCGATACTGGTAGGGTGAGCTGGTATGGAAAGAATGATCATTCCCTTTTTTTAGAACCCTGACCAATATCCAAGTCAGTCCATTTAAAAAAAAAGGGGGAGAAATCTTGTTTGAATGATAAACATTTCATAGGAGACTTTATGATTGCAAATCAGAGAAAATATGAGTTTTCTCATTTCCTCACCTTATTTCCTCCTCAAAACATTTTGGATGCTTCCCAAGTGTTATTTCATATGCTAAAATCCAAGATGTAATAGGTTATTATACTTCCCTGTTGATTTTAACTCTAAACTGTGGATTCAGGATTAAACTCTGCTGCTAGTTTAGCTTCTTTCAGCATGTTATCTTCTTTTCAAATGTTATCCAAATGGAACACAAATGTTCTCTAAGAATTCACAGGAGTAAAAAATATTTTTGATGGTTTGCTTAATGTTTTAAAATTTGTTCTCATTTTTTCCTACTGTATAGAGACAATCTAAAAGCTATATTTTAAATCTGAGGAAAGAAATCCCACATGCCAGAGACCAGGAAATTTACTTATTTAATTTGTGATGGTTGAAAATTATGATCTGGACATCATGATATGCCAATTACTTTTTATAAACAGTAATTATTCTATTATTACTGTTGTTATTACATTATTGCAGTTTAAGAAAATTATCTTAGTAGTTTGCTTTTTCAGGTAAAATGTTGTCTTCTTGCTAGGTTTCATTATACCAAGCTATGAGCTTCCTAACGCTTATATTTCACTTGATACACAA
Source organism: Monodon monoceros (assembly GCF_005190385.1). Taxonomy (NCBI): domain Eukaryota; kingdom Metazoa; phylum Chordata; class Mammalia; order Artiodactyla; family Monodontidae; genus Monodon; species Monodon monoceros. The sequence goes on from NW_021703783.1 coordinate 65,750,279, forward strand.
TCATTTTGTTAGTATTCTTTCACACATTAGTCTACTTTAACATTAATCAACAGTATACAATTTACATCTGAAATCTAGATATGTCTCACAATTAACACTATGTCTGAATTGTTTTATCTTTTTTAATGAGAAATGTATCTCTCATTAACTTTATTATTCTTCAGCATAGATTTTCAAAACTCAATTGTGTTAAAACAAAATACCTTTATACTAGGGCTTTAATAGTTGGCATTTCTTTTTTTATTTTCTAAATATTTATTGTTTATTTACTATGTGCAGTTATTAGTCTAAGCAGTGAAAATGAATGGTAAGCCAAATGAAAGTTGTCTTAGCCCCTCTGGTGGCTATAAATTCTGTTATATAATGAATTACATAAACATAATTTTTTAATTTTTGGCTGCGTTGGGTCTTCGTTGTTGCGTGCGGGCTTCTCACTGCGGTGCCTTCTCTTGTTGCGGAGCACGGGCTCTAGGCATGTGGACTTCAGTAGATGTGTCATGCAGGCTCTGTAGTTGTGGCTCGCAGGCTCTAGAGCGCAGGCTCAGTAGTTGTGGTGCACGGGCTTAGTTGCTCCGCAGCATATAGGATATTCCTGGACGAGGGCTCGAACCTGTGTTCCCTGCCTTGGCAGGCAGATTCTTAACCACTCTGCCACCAGGGAAGCCCCAGAAACATAAGTCAGGAAAAATAAGGGGTGCTATAAATTTTAAAAGGGGAACTGATCCATCATGGATGTAATGATATCAATAAATGTCCTGAATATGTAAAGTTTTAGTTGACCTCTAAAAGAAGAGTAAAAGAGTAGGTGTTGATAAAGTAAATAGATGGAGGGATCCCATATTCTAGGAATGTGGAAAGTTCCAAGGGAAAGTGAGAAAGTACTAGCTGCAAAACACTAAAAGAAAGTTGATATCAACTCCATTTTGACATTATCTGAGAGTATCTTACAGTGACTTTATCAATATCTCACTGCTGACCAGATGGAAGTATTGTTGGTGGGAATGTAAACTGGCACAGGCACTATGGGAAGCAGTATGGAGGTTCCTCAAAAAACTAAAAATAGAGGTACCATATGATCCAGCAATTACACTCCTGGGTATATATCTGGAAAAAAATGAAAACACTAATTTGAAAAGATATATGTACCCCAGTGTTCGTAGCAGCACTATTTACAGTAACCAAGGTATGGAAGTAACCCAAGTGTCCATCAACAGATGAATGAATAAAGAAGTGGTAAATATATACAATGGAATATTAGTCATAAAAAGAATGAAATTCTGCCATTTGCAGTAACATGGGTGGACCTGGAAAATATTATGCTTAGTGAAATAAGTCAGACAGAGAAAGATATCACTTAAATGTGAAATCTGAAAAATAATACAAATGTATATAGCAAAACAGCAACAGGCTCACAGATATAGAAAACAAACTAGTGGTCACCAGTGGGGAGAGGGAAGTGGGGGGCATGTTAGGAGTATGAGATTTAAAAATATAAGCTGCTATGTATAAAATATGTAAGAAACAAAATATATTGTATAACACAGGGAATTATAGCCATTATCTTTGTAATAACTTTTAATGGAGTATAAACTTTAAAAATACTGAATCGCTATGCTGTAACCTGAAATTAATATAATCTTGTAAATCAACTATGCTTCAATAAACAACAACAAAAGAACTTGGTCTGTCTGATGCTAAACCTCCTGATGGTATAAATAAATACAAAATCTTTATCACAATATGGAAGAATTGTCATGATCTGGCCCCAGCCTCCCTTTCAATCTAATTTTCTATTCCATCACATTATATAACCTACATTCCTGACAAATAATATGGGAAAATCGTAGAGGTTATAAACCAAATTTTATTTACCTTTCTATCTCCCTCAGGATCTGGCAAAATGTCTTGCTCTAGTAGGAACTCAATAAATATTTATTAAATTTTCATTAAAATTTCTATTGCCATGGAAGTGTAGTTTCAACTGTAAAAAACAAAACAGATACTACTTATCAGATAGAAAAGCAGAAGAGTTTTTGTGTTGTTTCATTTATTAATTTGTTTTGAGAATAAAAACCAACTTAGCCAAAATAATATAATAAATAAATATCCTGTGAAAATTATTGCATAACACAGAGTGGTTAGTTTTCAGTAAAAGTTTAATTAATCCTTTAGCAAAATAAGTATGGTGTCACATATGTAAAGCTATTTGAAATATTTTAAGTTTTTGTTTTCATAAACACATAATTTATTTCATTTTGTTTTGTTTCACATAGTTTATAAGAAGGCTTAAATGTTAAATATATTTGGAACTTGGTGATCTATGAATAAATAAAACAATAATTAAGGTTTCTTTGTCTCAGAAACTCATTACTATTGTCTGAAATTCTGTCATTTGCTTTATGTAGTCAATTTATAATGGGGAATTGTCATATAAATTAATAAACGGATAAGTTCACTTTTCAGTTATTACTAAATAAAAAACAGATTTCCTAATTATAAAATGCACTTGAGATATTATTTGAGATACATTCTTTAGTAAAGTTTCTAATGAAATTCTAAAGCCAGATGGTTGGTATTTTTATCATTATGAGATGATTTACATTCTTGGTGTTCTGTGGTTTTGTTTTATTATTCTCTGTGCTGTGTCCCTGGTGAATTTATGCTTTCTAACCAATTATGTAACTCTAAGCTCGGTTCACTTAGGGAGGAATCTGTGGCAAAGCTTAAGACAACAACTTTGTCTTTAGGCTTCACCATGATGCGGAAAGAGTTTTTATTACTCCTCTGCTGGCGGAAGGGGTGGGGTGCGTGTACCTCACTGATGTTGTGCTAAGTACATTAAATGAATTCCTTACTTAAACCCCACAATAATCTTTTAAGGAATGAATTCTTTCTTTTCCTATTTAATATGAAGAAAGTGGCATTCCTCTGGTCACACAGCAGTAAAAAATCCTGGGCTGTTTTTCTCCTATAATTTTCAGGTTCACGTAGTTGGAATCTTCTGAGTTAGCCATTAAGCACTTTTGCTTCTAAGGGAGGTAGACCCACTAGCTGTGTTTTTAGGTTGAGCAAGGTGAAAGGTGCTCATACTTTCATTTTCTGTTTCTGTGACCTTGAGAAATTTATGTAATCTTTCAGTTTCATTCTCTAAAAAATGAGGATAATAATAACACTTATCTTTTAAGGTTATTGAGATAGATAAATAGCATAAAGTGTGTAAACCATACTGCCCAGTGCCTTGTACCGAATCACTTTTACTGTTATTATTCTTAATGGTAGAAACACTGAAACAAGTAACCTAGTCAGGACTTGAGGCTTTTCCCCAACAGCCTGGTTTAGGTGAGTTGTCTCTAATCTAGTCATCTGTGTAATCAGAGTAAATTTACTACCTCTAAGGATTTTCATGAAGATTTTAAACTGATAGTGTATATAATGCTCCTAGGATAAAGTCTGACATAGGTCTTTGCATATATTGGTTTCTTACTCTTCTCTGTGTGAATTACCTTGGCTACAATCTTAATATATGGGGAATGGAGCCATTGGAAGATGCAGGGACCACCAACTGAGTTTAAAAATCTTTATGAGTTTTTAAGTCTGTGTGGAACACTATTTGGATAACAGTATTTGGACTGGGAGAGATACTCTAAGGTGCCAAGTTGCAAGTGTACAATTTATGTGGCTTTTCAGATTAATATGTTATAAAGGAACTTGGCCAATTATTAATCCTTTAATATGTTATAAAGGAACTAACATGCCAATTCTGCTTTTAAAAGATTAACAGCATTACGTAATGAAATAAGATCCTGTGATTTTAATGTCTTTTAATGCAAATTTCACAACCTTTTGAAATATAGCTTTTTAAATTAATTTTAGCCAAAGAAAATACCTTAAAATATGTAGACTTATTTAATTCTTTAAACATATTAAACAACGATCTATTAAACTGGCCTCAATGAAAATATAGTTATATTAAACAACTTTAATATTGAATATGAAATTTTTTTTTGCCTCTGTGGAAAGGCCCTATTAATTGCCAAGTAAGATCTGTGAAAATACTGCGTATAAGTAAGCATTGATGTGATCAGCCACACTAAAATCAATTTTGGTGGTCAGATGTAAAAATTTGATGATAAAAATCAAATATTATGTAGTTTTATAGAAACAGTTTTAAATCATTATTTATACAAAATGGATTACTAAACTCTTTATGTCATTTAAAGATATTGTCAATTAGCAGAAATTTATGTTTTATTATTTTAACTAAAAGTTTTATATTAGTCGATTGAATCATATTCAGAGATCTGAATCATTTGTAAAATTTCTAGGAAATAATCCAAGTGTTTTAGATTATGAATATCCCGTATCTGAACAGTGGCATCACAACATGTTTTTTTAACTGAAGTCAGCTATATATGATCACTTGCTTATATCTATATTTTTAAACACTTAGACTTTGCATATATATTCTGCTAAATACTACAAGTCAGTTTATATATTATTAATTTATATAGAATATCACTCAACAGGCTAGATTTTATACTTCAAGGGTTACTTATAAAATTATGAAGGGAAATTTTTACCATATGTGCTGTACCTACTTGTTTTAGAACCTAATAAGGTAAAATGAGTCACCTCTGGGTTGGAATTCAACATTTGTGTAAAACAACATAATTTTTGATCAACATTTTACTAATGTACAACACTACAGAAAAAATGTAAACATTTTCAATAATATAAGAAAATGTATCAATTGTGTTTTTTAGTTGTTTTTTTTTTGTTATTTTATACTTTTCAAGAGTTCCAAACCTGAGGCCTTTTAGTTAATAGCAAGTTGATTTAATATTATAACGTCATTGATAGAGTTAACTAATTATTCTTTGTCTATAAATTCAAACACTATGGAAGCAGCTAAAATAAATATTCATAAACACTCTAAAATCAAATATAAAATTTTAAATAAGATGTAAAGAAACTGTATTCCCATCACAGTTCAGAATATTTCTGTTGACTATAAATAATCAATTTGATTAGTCAACACAAAAGAGCAATATATACCAACATTTTTCTTGGCAAAGGAGCTATAACAATGAACAAAACAAGCAAAAAAATCATTGCCTATAGGAGCTTTCATTTAGTGGGAAAATTAGGCAAAAAGCAAGGAATAGTTAACATAATGGTATGAAAAATGGTGATGTGTACTAAAGAGAAAAATAAGAGGGGTTTTAGAAGGAGGTTAGGGAGTTGAATAAAAGAAAATACTGGTTTTGCAAAATTAAATAGAACAGTCAGGGAAGATTTCATTGAAAAAGTGACATTTTATTAAATATCTGAAGGTGGAGAGGGAGTCAGCCATGCAAGTCTATGAAGGAAGAACATGTTAGGTAGAGGAAACAGAAGTGCAAATGTCCTGAGGCATAGAACAGTTAAGAGGTCAAAGTGAGCCAAGAGGATAGTAGTAGATGTTGAAAACAAGACAGCAGGGCCAAAATGGAGTTACTTATGCTAAGCTCTACGTCACTACCTTTGAGTGATCTACCTAAAAAGCAAGGATTTTGTAACTTACCAAATAATTTACTGTGCTTCATATTGTCTCTGAGTTTTTCACCCTGAGCAACTTGGAAAATAAAATTGTTTTTTGCAGAGATGATGAAGAAATAGATTTGCGTTGGGAGGTGGGGTAGTGGAATAGTCAGGAGCTCAGTTTTCAGTATATTGGTTTAATAGTTCTATTAGATATTCAGGTGGAGATGTTGAGTAATTAAGTTGGTTACATGAGCTAGGTGAGGACAGAGCTATGGGCTTGAGATAATAATCTAGGAGATTTCAGTATATTTAAAGCAATTACGAGTTCACCAAAGATTTGATAGAAATTAGAATGTAGATGAAAAAGAAATCTGAAGAGATAAACTCTGGGCCCAACAACTTGTAGGGTTTGGGAATAAACAAATGATTAAGAAGGAGACCCTAAAAACAGAAGAAAGACAATGAGACCATGGGTTACAGAAAATTGAATGAAAACAGGAGGTGGGAGTGAGTGATCAACTCTTACTAATGGAGCGGGGAGAAGGGGAATAGAGAACTGATTTTAATCTAAACCTTTAGTTCAGAATTGTCAAATTCAAGGGAATCTTATGTTATTCAACACAATAAAATTATTTTACAAATTAAAACTACATGTCCAACAATGCCAGATAATTAATTCTCAATCTACTTATATGGAAATAAAATTTTCTGGCACTTGAAGAAAGAGGAGATTGTTCCTGGCCCTTTTAAAATAGCTCTGAGACAGAAACAGCCACTTTTTGGGGAGATTTGTGTTACTGTTACTTCATACTGTGCTCATTATCTCATCTGCTTTTTATGTTATTTTGGGGGGAGGGATATTTTCCCTGCTTGATTTTAGACATTTACTACTAAACTCTTAAGTGTAGAACTTGGTGGCATATTGAAATTTTTTCCTTTGACCTCTTAATTAAATCTGAAGTTTACCAGCCTCTTTTTGATCATTTGACCCCTTGTAATTCCTCTTGTTTCAGTTTTACTGAGCACCTCATTTTGACAGGTAAGACTGGTATTCTTATGACATGATAGAATATTAGCCAATTGACATTTAAATCTCAGACGGCTGGACATTTTCCTTAACTTCCTAGCCCTTAGCATGCTTTTATAAAAGAATAAAAAAATCCTTTTGGCCACATTAAGGGTCTCTCATTGTTTGGTGTCATCATGTGACAAGTTCTGATCCATGATCTGTTACAGGAAGTGTGACGATTTAATTGCCAGTACAAGGTTGTCTAGAGCTTTTCTTACTCTTGCACATCAATGGAACTTTGAGATGGTGGTTGCTCTATCAGTCTGGGTTCCTGAGAAACTAAGATAAGCAGAGCACTCTCTTCCCACCTGCTGACCTGTTATAGACATGTAATAAAACACAAAATACACCTTTGTTGTTTTAAACCCCTTAGTTCGAGATAACATTTCATTTTTTTGTTTTGTTTTGTTCTGTTTTTTAAAGTACAGTGTAACCCAGCTAATCTGGCTGAAATAGTTTTGTAGGAAGTCTGCTTCCACAGTTTTTCAAAGGATCTAGAAATCAGTGATCAGTGATGGTTTTTATCATTTACATTAATTGTTAAGTATAGTTTCACAATTCTAATTTTTATTGTAAAATATTGGTTTATTTGTAAATATATTTAAAAAATTTTTAAAAATGAAGTTAATAAATTTTAAATAAAGCCATCATTGGTAATATCAAGGTATATTATCATTGTATGTCAATTACATTTAGTAATTATTTTAATGTTTTATTCTTGTTTATTTCAAAGTTGTTAAGATATTACTTTAGAGTTAAAATAAAATCCTCATAATAGCTCATCTCTTTTGAGCATTAATTACCTTCCAAACACTGGTCAAAGAGCTTAATGTGCATTAATTTATTAAACGGATTAGCTACATTTGGTCCTGTCCAAACGTTTATTGAGACATTTGGTCTGCAAAAAAGTTTTTGATATTTTGTCCTATCCAAAACATCCATTGAGATATTTGACCCATGCCAAAAAGTCTTTGAAATTTGGTCCTGTCTAAAATGTCCATTGAGACATTTGGTCTATGCCAAAATGTCCTTGAAGTTTGGTCCTATCAAAAACATCCATGAGCATATTTGGTCCATGACAAATTGTCCTTAATATTTGAGCCTGTTAAAAATGTCCATGCTTAGAAAACATCCCTGGGTTCAAATAGCCCCTAACATTTATTTATACTTTTTGTTGACAGGATTAATACATAAATACTATTATGTTTTATTGGTCCAATAATTGTGTTGTGGTTGTATTGCCAGTAATAACCTTTCTTGCCTTGGTAGACTTGGTAATCACATGTAGGGCTAAGTAGATGGGTCAGGGTTTGAATCTTGCAGAAGATTGTAATTTATATTAACTATATATACTGAGGAAGAGTCCTGCAGTTTGAGAAATGCACACAGGACAACAAGTCCAGGACAGGATCTCACAATGCATGATGTGTAAATGCTACTGGGCATTTGTTTGGATGTGGCTTGATCATTCAATAAGTGTAGAGTTTAAAAGGAGGAACTTGGTCAAGTTGCTTTGTAAAATGGGCTGGAAACACATTGAGCTAAACACTTTACAGAGAGTCTCACTTGTTTGGGAGGAGTGAGAATGGGTATGGCTCTCCTACTCCTTAGTGGTTGAGTGTAATAGACACCTTGAGGGTGATACGGGGCATCTAATTAATCCTTCTACAATCATTCCCAAGATTAATGGGCAATATTTCCCTTGAGTTGATGTCTTATAAAGGTATGATAGCAGTAGACCACAATAAGTGCTGCTGTTCAGAGAGGTTTTAGTGGGTGTGACTCCCACACATACCTGCTAATCAGCATGGACCATCACTGGCTGGTACCTACTTACTAGCTGATTCAGTCCAGATGAACCTGGAGTTGAATCCATAAGACATTAGTAAGGTTTTTCCTACCTAGGCAATCCATCCATCCATCCATAACCATTTTTCTGTTGCTTGTCAATAGGACATCTTTATTTGAAAGTTCTTAGTGGAATATGGCAGAAATTGTATACTCACAAAAAGAAAAGCCAATGCTACCTTATAATGGCTTTTGTTACCTTTTCTATTTCTTTAACAGAGATAGGAGTAAAAGGTACAGTTGTAAAGAGAGGGGAACCTGCAATGTCCAGTGTACAACTAGTCAGGATTTGGATAATATTACAATCATTCTAGATGGGACAGGAAAGCATCAGCACAAAGTTGGTATTGAAGAGGAAGTAAGGAAGACTGAATAGGTTAAAATGACAGAAGAAGGACCAAACGCAGTAACATCACAGTTACTTCAAAGAACTCTCCATGATATTCATGATGAAGGGCAGAAAGAAACTCATTAAAGTAGCAAGTAAATAGAATTCAAAACAGACAACAATCTTTGCACGGAATTTAAATTCCAGAGGAGTGTATAGTGATCAGATGTGGAGCATTTTTTATGCATGATTCCAGTGCTCAAGATGATGAAAGAATTATTTACACAGCTTATGACAATATTTGATGTTTAAGTGCCAATACCACACTATTTAGCAATGGCACCTTCACAATGGCACCAACACAGTTCACTCAGTTATGTATGTGCACCGTGTAGTATTGGATTACAGTATGCCACTGATTTATGTACTAACAATGAAAAGGCCAGAAGACACTTACAGATATAAGTTTGAAAAACTATTTGCATTTGCATAAGAAAGAAATCTCAGCATTAACCCTTCATTATGCATGACGGATTTTGAGATTGCAAATATGAATGCAATTTGACTATTCTTACTAAATGCACACGTAAATGTTGATCGTTTCACTTTTCACAGTCACTGTGGTGAAAAATATCTTATTTAGATGTAACATGTGAGTATATAAAAATGGAAAATAACACATGTAAGTGCATCCATGTTGTTTGGACTTCCATTTTTTGTGGCTTTGGAAGATATAATTGAAACTTCTAAATACATTGTGGAGAATGCAGAAGAACATTTAGATGACCTATTGTATTATGTTGAGACAGTATAAGTCCATGAAAGGTGTAGCAGAGAGAGAAGAAAACAAGAAGCTCCAAGATTTCAACCAGAAACTTATTGATTATACATCAGTACTGAATAGCAATCATAGGATGAACAATGCAGTGGAAGGCTGGCATAGCAAATTTCAAAAGCTGATGGTAGTGCATCACCCTTTAACTTGGAGATTTATTGAAGTGATACAAGACAAACATAAAAGCAATGACAGGACAAATTAAAGACATTTTGGCAAAGTTAAATGTTTGTATTGTTTAACGAATCATGGACCACATTTCTCAATGAAGATGTTGGACAGGATGAAATGTCCTGCAAGGATTAAGTGTTCACAACAACCTGTGAGGTAGTTACCATCCCTGTTTAATGGCTGAGCAAAAAAGGAAAAGAAAGAACTTTTCCCAAACTACTCAACTAGTAGTTTGTGGAAGATATTTTGTGGGTGCAGGTTGTAGAAGAACTCAGAAAGTCTAATGGGACCTGCACTCTTAACCACTAGACTAGATTCCTGTGTGACTAAATAGTCCTTATACCCATTATTTTAGATGTTTTATAATGCACTTGACATTTGGCTGATATTGAACATTAATATTCTTTCCAATATTTTACATGAATAATTTTGAGATAAACATTGGGTAAGCTTTCCTCTTTGTGGTTCAGAATATTTCCATGACTTAGGTGCCTAGAAGTGTCTATTCTGATTTAAAGAACATAAGCTTGTTTTTTAGCACTTGAATAAAAAATTCCATATTGATATTTTTCTAAATTATTGTATTAAACAACTGCCAGCAGTATATGAAAGTCCCCGTTGAATGGATGTGCATCTAAACTAGCCTAGAATCATGGGGAAATATAGTGTAGGAGGGACTAAGGCTATTTCAGCATTGAGACTAGAAGTATGTGAAGGACAATGTTAAATTACACAATTTCTTTCTTATGCCTACCTTGTGACTTTCTCAAAAATCTACTTTCAGTGCATGTATTTATAAAATATTCATGTTCTGGATTCACATTGACTTGATTAAATGTAAAATAACAGTGTCCAATATTAGAAAATAAGCAAAATAACTGAAAAAAAAAAACCCTGTGCAACACTGTATCAGACCTAAAGAGAATGTCACACTGTTCAGTTTTAAATTAAGAGGACAAAATAAATTCATGATATAGTAGATAAGTGCAGGAGCATGAAGAAAATGTTTACCAGATTGAAATAACAAAGGAGAACAAATGAACCAAATCCAGGACTGAATAACAGAATTACTATGCTTCTTTTGTTAAGCATTACTTTTTCATAGGCTTTAAAAGGATTTGACTTATTTCTTGTGGTTATAGAATATACAAAATCCATTGCCAATGACACTCATTATTATGCATACAGAACCTGGTGTGTTAGCAATGAAGTGAACCAGAGAATAATCCTGGGAGAATCTTCTGCACTCTCTTCATTTACATTGTAAGCAGAGTCAGAGGTTTGCTAGTAGAAAGAATATTCTACATTTTTGATCTGCTTTTTCCAAGTTTACTAGAAGAGTTCTTGGTGCCAAAGTTTACATCATTGTTTAGCTGAACCCCTTCTTTTGACTCTGCTGTTAGTCACTCTAATTTATTCTAAAACTGTGGAAAAAGAGAAAAAAAAATAGTTGAAAGATCTTAAGATTGTTTTGTAGCTTTTATTTCTAAGAGGAGAATGTGTCCCAGTCAGTGTCTATGATAAATCTTGGTTGTTTGTGACAAATTACTTAAATTTTCTGATTCTAGGTTATCTATTTTTAAAATTTAGTAGTATTAGTAACTGTTCTATTGAAAAGGTTGTTGTGAGTTTGTGAGCTTTAAATAAGAAAGTGTATGTGGAGATTTGAAAACCATAACAATTATGTAATATACAAAAAAAAATTGCCACAAGAAATCCAATATTTAATAGTTGTTTATTAAATCTCTTCCCCAATACTATATCTGCTGTATAATTAGATTTTTAAAATTCCGTTCATAGCATGATCTAAATGGCTTTTCATAATATTTTAGACCATATTGCTTTTGTTCTTCTCTGAAAGGGACCACTGGGATATTTGACAATGAGAGAAAAATAGATATCTTCTAGTTGGGATAAAAGGTGCCATTATAAGAATAGATTCCTTGAATAAGTAATAACAGAAATACACCTCTTTTTTCTAAATGTTATTCTCATAATATTTCCATGTATATAAAATGTATTTTTACTTCTGTTATAAAATATAAAATCTGATATATAGTTAAGTGGTTTTACTACATTTAGAAAACATTTGGGTCCAGATTTAAGCCTCCATATCTAGATCAAATATAACTATTTAAGAATATACTAATTGGTTATCCCAAATTCCAAAACTGATCTGAGAGTAGAGGCAGTTAGGAGCCATAGCCCCAGTGCATGTCAGGCAAGTTAGTGTTAGCATTTAGTACTTATTTCTGCCATATGCTGGAAGGCATTGTGCTTTTACGTATTGACATTTCCTTTGATACTTCCACAATATATGTTTCAAAGACCAAATAAAGTAGTTTTACAAAGTAAAATTTGGATTTTGATGTCTGCTCAGGAATGGATATAGAACATTAGAAACTTGTTTTACTGTACTGAATCTGATATTTATTCAAACTCTGTGGGAAATCCAAAAATAGATTTGCAAGTTTCTATTCATGTTTTCAAGGCCCTGAATGAGAAGTTAACAGGAATTTTCCTTCATCAATCGTATTGTGGTGTGATTTCTAGCTTGAAACATTGAGCCTTACACTGTAATAGTTGATTTAATGGAATAGGAATTTTGGTTTCTAGTTAGATTCCATTAACATTCATATAGGAACATGGTTAGAATTGAACTCAGTTGTTTTCCAGTTTCACAGATGTCCTTGCTTAAAATTTTAGTGTAATTTTCCTAATACCAATTCTCTGTATAATATACGATTTGAGAAAAAGATAAAGTAAAATTTAATATTTTTGCTTAGTATTATGATATTATTACTTTAGGTAAATATATCAGTCTAGGTATTAAGTATAAAATAAGTTGCAGGTGTCTGTAATATACTGATTGTCAAACAAATAATAAGATCATGAAATTTACCAGAAGATAATTCACAATAACAAGGCACCATTTAAAACACATATACACCTGGGCCCCTAAAGTTTATCTGTCTGTTTCTCCAAAAATCAAATTGAGAACTTTTTCACAGGAACTCATAAATCGAACCATGTTCTTATAAAAATGCAGCATTAAAAAATAAAATGCAGCATAAAAATTAGGCATCTGGGTATCTGGAACTCAAACCCTCTTTAAACATTAAAATCAGTGCTTAAATTGCTTCTAAAAGTGAACAGGAAATGTGTCCTGGCTGTGTGTTTTATGTGGCCAGAAACCTTCTGTATGTGGGCTGTCGAATTATCCAGACACTTGGTGTGAAACTGAACATATTCAAGATAAGTTGCAAATAGGTGTTGTTAAAATAATATGACCTGGGTCTTCAGTTTGATGTGTTTATTTGACAGTTTTCTAAAAAGGGAAAGTGAAATTGTCCTGTGCATTTTTCATAAGTCACTTATTGTAAATACATTTATATTTGTCTCTGACTCTGTGTCTAACTAACAGCAAACTCAAATTGGAAAGAGAAAGACTGAAAGACGTATTTATTTATTTACTTTTAGTATCCGCTATATGAGTTTTCAGACTCAACTGAATTTTAAAGGCATTTTATTCAGATCAGTGAATATGGGGAGATAAGAGATAATTCAAAAGAATATTCCTTGAACTTTTAATTATCCCCTGCATCTATTGATATATAGGGAGTCTGTGAGTACGAGCATTTTTGTTGCTGTAGTTATTTAATTTTTTACTATTTTAAGAATGCATTAAAATTTAAAGACACAGAGCACTTGCCTAATGGAAAAACAAGTAGAAAGAGTGAATTGTTTTACTGACTACTTACTATGTTCATAACATGTCAGAATAAAGACGCCTCTTCTCTTTGTTATTTATAAGACTGAGGTTCCCTCCCATTGCCCTCAAAATGTGAGAGAAGGGCTTCCCTGGTGGCGCAGCGGTTGAGAATCTGCCTGCCAATGCAGGGGACATGGGTTCGAGCCCTGGTCTGGGAGGATCCCACATGCCGTGGAGCGGCTGGGCCCGTGAGCCACAATTACTGAACCTGCGCATCTGGAGCCTGTGCTCCGCAACGAGAGAGGCCACAACAGTGAGAGGCCCGCGCACCGCGATGAAGAGCGGCCCCCACTTGCCACAACTAGAGAAAGCCCTCGCACAGAAACGAAGACCCAACACAGCAAAAATAAATTAAAAAAAAAAATGTGAGAGAAAATAATTCCTAAGTCACACTGCAAATATCACCATTCTAACATGGAATCATCTCTCTCTTCTCACTCAGGAGAGCAGGGACTATGAGTGATGATGTTTCATGTCAATGCATGAGGCCTGAAGTCAATGTTTAGAACTGTCTCCAGAAGCCAAGGAGGTTTAAGATGGGGAAGTATATATTAATTAGCAAAGCTAATGCCAAAAAAAAAATCAAAATAAATAGAAGGTCATGAAAGCCAAATATTGAGGTTCACCTGAAAGCCATGGATAAATTGAAAATAAAATAGATATAAGCATAGAAACTCCATCTCTGTTACTCTCTGCAATGATAAACACCAAGTTGGAGACAGGCTGGGCAGGGCTTCTTTTCTTGTTGATCTTAAAGAGTAGATTCACCAGGTACAACCTGACAAGTCTGTTATGGAAAAGAGTATCAGTGATGCTTTCAGTATTTGTGATCACAATTACAATAGCAATAATAATGGTTAACAGTAGGTTATCTTAGAACAGAAAGGCAATCTTTCTCTGTGCTGGTCCTTCATCTCAACTATTGTCAGTGGAACCAAGTCACTTATGTGTATTATAAAAGTAACTTAAATGTGTTTTGATAGATCATTCACCTTTATAATTATTTTGGTGTATGTTAATACTAAAATCATATTATTTCTTGGTACACCCAAAATACCTTTTGGATAAATGTCAGTGGCAGCACTTGGTCCCAAGCTTTGGTTGTGGGGGAAAGGTTATAGATAAAGACTGGAAAAAATAATTCCTGGGCAAGGACTTAAAATTAAAAACCTATATTGTAAATAGTGCAAATCTAGAGACCAAAATTCTTATATAGATTGAAATTAAAAAATATGAATGAAGTTAAAAATTAGGAAACATTCAAGTATTAAAGATGAAGGGAAGATAATAAGACAGCATGGCGTAACTGAATGTGTGGAGGCATAAGCTGTAGAGATAGGGGATCCAAACCTAGCTCAGCTTCTTACTAAGTATAATATATAAATCTCAGTTTCATCACCTAAACATGAGATTCATAATAGCTAGCTTACTGGTTTGATATGAATATTAAATATAATTATATCAAGAATATAACAAAATATTTTAGTAAATGGAGTAATTGTCTGGCAAGCAGTCACTGAATCAGGGCGTAAGAGTAAGAGTAAGTAGGAAGGAAGAAATTTTTCCAAGGTAGTGAGATGCAAAGTTCAGGGAGTCAGCATGAGGCCAAGCAGTTTGACCAGTAACAAGCAAACTTTGAAATGTATTTTTCTTTAACTGTTCCATAGCTGTAGACAACTGTGTTAATTTCAATGTTTCTGCAGTATCCTGTAGTATTAGGTACTTTGCCTAAAATATAGAGGATGATCATGAAATGGCTTTAATGAATAGATATATGTATAGAGCAGATAATGCAGTGTAATGAGCATTGGGTTTTAATTGAGGTTCTTATTTCCAGTTCCAAGTAAGTCACTGGATAGCTGTGAGAAATTGAGCAGGTGATTTAATCCCTAGAAGTAGTGTGGTCAACTGATGAAACAGTTTTTTAAATGTAGCAGATTTAATTTTTACTCATAAACAAAATTTATTTTTAATCTTAGCTTTTTTTTTCTCTTAACTCTGGACATATTCCCCAAATGGCTATGGCTTAGGTTCCAAGTGCCAATATGGGCAGTGACTCTTCATGACATCATTAGATGTGCTGTTCAAATAAAATAAAATTACCACTAACATATGTAAAATATAATTTAAGAAGTAACCAAAGTACACCCAAAAGATGTGGGATCTTAAAGCAAATATAAATGGGATTAATGTTATCTACACCATGTATTGCTCCTCCCAAAAAGGAAACTTAAGAATGGATAAGGCGGTCACTGGGAAAGATTCCTTTCCTGTTAAAAAAATAACATCATCATTAATTATCACTGTATAATCAGCCACTGTAGGTCTGAAAACAAGTGATACTCTATCTGGCAGTATTCTGAACTCTGCACATTTCATATTGTATTTGGTGAAGTTGATCGTGTTAAGAAAGACTCAACATGGTTACGGAAGAATTAGAAAATAGGAATTTAAAAGCATCAAGCCGTGGATATACTGTCACATAATTTGATTTTTTTTGTTGTTTATTCAACAAATATTTATTGAGCAACTATCATGTTCTTGGCCATATTCTAGATGCTAGTGAGAATGAGATAGACATGACCCTTCAATGTTTCATTTCATTAAGTACCACAAGCAGGTGAACATGAAACACACACGTAAATGCCAACAAATATCAAATAATGATGAGTACAAGCCAGAAAATTAAAATAAAGTGAGGTAATTGAGAATAACTGAATAATCACTTTAGATGGCCAGAGCAGATTTCTCTGGCTGCTATGTCAGTAATAGGTGACAGAATAATAGCAGTGATAGCTATAAATGCTTTTACAATGGTCACTTGCAGGAAAGTGGTAGCTTGAACTAGATTTAGGTTAGTGAAAATGAGAAAATAAAAATATCGGTGCTATGTTTTGGGATAGTACTGAGAGGATTTACTCATATATTTAATGAGGGAACTAAGAAAGAGGGAAGCCAGGATAAAACACTAGATATTTTGCTTGAGTTCTGGGTCTATAGTTTTAATTACAGAGTTGGGAAAGACTGAGGGAGAAGAATTTGAAGGAGATAAATAAGAGTTTTCTTGAGGAAGGTGCATTAAAGTTTAAGAATCCTCTTATATATCCAGTGGAGAGGTCAAGGAGACAGCTGGAGTTCAAAAGAAAGTTAAGAACTGGAGATGTAGATTTTAGAGTAGCCCATATATCTTAATAACTCTGCTTTTATTGATCCTCAAGGCATTGTGCTACTCCTCCTCTCAGTTTTGGTTTTTACAACCTAAAGCTTCCTTGATTTTATGTTTTTTAAACTTTGAATTCCAAAGACTTTCCCACCACTTACATTGGCTCTGTATCATTAACCTCAGGAAATTTACAGAACCTTTCCAATACTTAGACTATAGTATAAAAAAATGGTTTCATGCATGAATTAAACAAAAGAACATTTGTGCCTGAGTCATGGGGCTCTTTCCACTCTCTGGAATTTTGATTCTTTATCTGTAAAGAATAAAATTTGGTAGTGTTTTTAATTAACAAAAAAAAATCTTTGAAACTCTGGTTGAAAAAAAGTGTCTCAAGTGGAACCTCAGGAAATATAAGTAAAACAGATATGTTCTGTTTAAAGGAGACGAGAAAAATTCAGCCTTTTAAGTCAACACTCTATGCCACTCATTTGGTACTCAGAACTGCCCACTTAGGGCTCTGCTTATGTGCCCTATGATTAGATGGTATCTAAGGCCCCCTGTGGGACTAGTGATTTTATTAGGTTATTGCCTCAGGATGGAAATATCTCCTATGGATTCAGCTGGGTCTGAATTAGTTTTAGACTGTTGCCAATTCCAGAATCTGCAGGTGGTAACCTACACACGTGGGAGCACCTGGATAGGCAGAGGTTAGAGATGGAGACAGAATCTGACAGTCAGAAATGTTCTGTGTAGTGCAGAACAGTTGCTCTGTGATTTGAAACACATGGTACATAATCTGCAGAATCCACAGACTGGAAAAACTACACACTGATAATTGAGATTTCACAGTGTGACACTGTGCATCTCCTCTTTTATTTAGAATCACTGGCCAGGGTGCTAATCTACATCAGGATTTTCTAAATAACTGAGAAATTAACCACTTATGCTTTTTTTTTTTTTACTGTTCAAACTGCTTTCAGTTATACAAAATGAATAATAATGAATAAATGCATTATCTTCTCCAAACTTTTAAGAGTACACATGGAATGTATTTTAGCAGCATTTCCTTTATGAATCTCAAGTTATTGCTATGAACAATAATATTTATGTTGTGCTGTAGATAGAGAAGAAACTGTATATGTTAACAAGGTTTCAGAGGACTGACTAATTTAGCGTATAATTGTTTTACCAACTGTATCAATTTCTCCTCACAGGTTTGAATTGTTTGTCTCCACTCTGGTTAACAGATGCCCTTAGGAATTATTCAGATGTATTTACTATTTTTCATCCCTGCCTTCAGTGCTTTTCTGAAGTAAAAGGACTATCATTTCAAAGGCTATTATAATCAGAGCAGTGATTATTCTCTTCTCCCTGTTCATGCCATAAAAGTTATCGAGCACCTACTCTATGCCAGGAATTGTTCTAGGCATTTGTCAGTAAACAAAATAAAAATCATTGCCTTATATTCTAGCAGTGAAGAGAGACAAAAACAAACGAACAAAAACCAAAACAAGAAAGCGAAGACAGGTAAAAATACCTAAAAATAGGTAAAATATTGAAGATATAAGACCTTGTGCTATTTTAAAAAATGAAAAATAATGAAGGATACTAGAGATTGGGAATATTGGATGTAAGGAATGTTGGAGCAAGAGTGCAGGCTGTGATACAAGATGGACCTTATTAACATGGTGACTTGGAGCAAATATTTAAAGGAAGTGAGGGAATTGGTCGTGCAGACATCTGGGAGAAGAGGCTTCTAGGCAGCCGGGAAATTAGCAAACTCCCTGTTTTGGGAGCATTCCTGGAACAACACAGAGGCTAGTGTGACTGGAATGAATAGTGTTGAGGGAATAATAACAGAAGATGAGGTCAGAGAGAGGACAGAGAACAGATAATGCAAAACTTCATAAGCTATTGTAAGAATTTAGATTTTATTTAAGTTGTGATTGATTCTCCTATTGGAGCATGCCATAAACTCCAAATAGCACCTTTTCCCATCAGAGGTACCTTTAGTGCCATAATTCCTGCCAAGTCATATGACCCAAGTGGCAGGATTTCTTGTGCCATGGCTGGACCTGCAGCAGAATTCATTCATGCTGTGGAGCTGCTGGCCTGAAGCAAATAGACTGCAGATATTTCTCCATCAAAGATGAGTTTATTTGGAATCAGCAGAGAGTTGCAATTCAGAGTCTGCAACCACATGAGCCACATTCAAGTCCCTGCATGGGAAGGGAAGGAGAAAGATTTTATAGAGAGAAAAAGGTAGTTGGGAGGGTCATAATAAACCAAGAGCCCATGGCTTTTCATTGGCTGAGTCATTGTCAGGAAAGAAGAGGAATCTTTCTTTTTCCATTGGGCTCTGCTGTTATCACAGGGTGTGAGATTCCCACCCCCCCTTTGGTCTCCCACCTCTATTTAATTGAGGTCTCTGTTTATTAATTTTTACAAACAGCTTTTCTTGTCACTTGGTGTATGGCTGGAGAAGTATCGTCAAGCATGAATAGGCTGCTTTCAGAACCCAGAGAAGCTTGTCAGGTGTTGTGCTTCCTCCTTAATTATTAGCCTGTGTGAGATGCAATGATATATGCTTTAAGTTGGAGGTGATATCCCAGCATCCTGAGGTTCACTAAATTCCCTAGTACTCCACTGATGCAGCAGGCCCCTGAAACTTCATAGTGTTTATGTCTTTTCCTCTTACTAAGGCTTCCAATTTATTTGACATTTCCTTGTTCATTATATCCAGTCAATGTTCTGTTATTGGTAAAATGGATATTCTACAGAATGTCCAGGTGGTTTAGGTCTCTTTGGACTATATTATGACAGACGGCAGAAGGGTTAACTTAGCCTGGAGTAAAGTTGTAAATGTGTGCTCTATTTTTATCCTATTTGATTGTGAACTGCTTCTGATTCTCCTTCTTCAGAGGTAAAAAAGAAAGTACTGGCCAGATCAATGACCCCATACTATGTACCTGAGTCTTTGTTCATTTTTTTCTAGCAGATTCCACATCTGCCATAGCAGCTTCAACTGGGGTTCTATATGGCAAAGCTTGATCATTGGTGTCTGCTACTATTCATCTTCTTTTTATAGTAGGAGGAATGAAATGAGGTATGATAGCTCCATAGACTTTTTATTGGGTTAGTTTCTTTCGAAATCCCAATTATTCATCCTTGATTTCTTTTTGTTATATTACTGTGGTGATCTATTGTTGGCTACCCATCTATCTTGACCTATCCTCTGTTAATTGTCGCCATAGTTCTCTGAAGTTAGGACTGCCTGCTGCCTTCAAATGTTTCCACTCTTTGTTATCATTGGGCCTATTTTTCTTTGAAGGCTAAGTGTTACCACTTGGTCTCTATCAGTTCAGGATTCTATCATGCCATTGCTATCAGTGAGCCCAGTTCAATAACAGCATCTCCTTCAGAGATGCTATTGTCTACAGGGGAGAGCCTTATTGCTTTGGAAAATTGTATATTCTAGGGTGTGCCATAGAAGATAATTGGCTGAAATTTTCTGATGTTATATGGTATATTCACTCTAGTATGCACACTTCTATGTGGTTTTTTATCCTTGTCTCTACCATCTGCCACATCTATTCTGGTCTTTCTACAACATTTAAGGTGGGACACCCCTTTCAGCAAGCTTCCAGTTTCCAAACCCCAACTTAGAAGCAGCATATTAATTTCATTTTTCTGAGGTCCTTGCTACAGAGTTAAGTACTGCAAAGAATGCTCCTTTATTGATAAACTCTCCTTTGTTCAACTTCCTGTCCCTTTGCCCTATGTTCATCATTTTCAAAATTCATTCCCTTTCACCACGGGAAGCTCAGCACTCCCTGGGAAATGTTGTGACTCAACCATAGTTACTGGTCTAGTGACCAAGAAGGAAGGAAGGAAGGAAGGAGTATATCCTCAGGAGTGCATGTGTGGTCTTGCAAGGAAGAGACCTCTGGATTATTGTTAAACAAGAGTCAGAAATTGGGTCACATCTGCAGATTTTCAAGTGCATTGAGCCAGATGTGTACATCCCAAGTTGCAGATTACCTTCCATCCCAGTTAATGCTTGAATCGAGAATTAAACCTTCTCTGAAACTCTGCTACCCTTATAATGACATTCTGTCCCTTGGCCTCAACTTCTTCTGTTCCTTAGCTCCGGGAGAAGAGGATCTTTTTATATACTGACAAGAAAGTCTTCTAATTTTTACACTTCACCTTAAATTACTGAGTAATTACCCTAAGCTCTTCATTATTTTCCTCCAGTGCATTCATTGTCCTATATAGTTAGTATTTTCTCTAATTTCTCAAATACCTGATATATTGTATACAAGACTGTGTTCTCTTTTACTAAGATTATTTTATGTCTGTGAAGTATATAACAATGTCACCACGAGAATTTACCAGGGGCTATCAGTACTCTACCACCAGTGATAGCGTATTCATGCCAGTCAGTCAGTTGGTGATTCAGCTCCAAAATCCCATTTTACAGTCTGCTTCTAAGACCACACTTTGGACCAACTCCCTTCAGTCAAAATCTCCAGTAGGCAGAATCAGAAATGGAGATTTCACCCAGGCGGTTTATCATGGGAGATGGATGACTGTAAGGAATAAGGGAAGCAGGGTAGAGCAGAGTTAGAAATATGACTCAGTTAAAACAGAGGCCTTAGCTGATGCTACTAGTAATTCTGGAGCTAAGATGGACCCTCTGAGTTGTCCAAAGTTTAGGCAAGAGTGTTGGGCCTTGTTGTCCCTACATTGAATATTCATTGGATGTAAACTACTGTTGGAAATGGGGCATAATCTTGCCACATGAGCTTCCATCCATTCGCATCAGGAAACACTGGGAGAAGAACTCAGCTGTGATCTCTAAGCAGCCAACACTCCTAGCACCTGGGGGAATGAGTGCCTCCGTGCTTGTGAGGGATCTTGGCAGCGAGTACAACATCCAGTGTATCAGCAGAGAGAAAAGTTGTGGGTAAGGCAGATTTTGGGAGAATACAGAATTTAGTTTTAGATGTATCCAGTAAGAAAGATCTATTTGACAGTCAAACGGAGATTTGATTAGGCAATTTGATGTGAGTCTAGAGTTTAGTAGAGAAGTTGAACTTAAAAAAAACTTATTTTTCTGCATGTGCTTCTGAGTTGCAGGGCTGATGTTAATGGCTATTGAAATTCTTAGACTGTACACTGTTGTACACCTGTTGTTTGTTGAATGTCAGTCTCTCACATTAGAATATAAACTCTACACGTTTTTGGTTCACCATCCTATTCCTAGTATCTAGCACCTAGAAGCTCAGTATAATTTTGCTGAATCCCTGCCAGGTCAGGGTGTACCTTTACTTCTACTCAGAAATTTAATTAATTAAAGTATATAAGAATGTCATCTTTTGATTGCCTTTTAAATATTTTCATTCCATGCAGAGGGATACTTTTTCAAACTGCTTTAGAATTCAAAGATCTTAGAAATATGGAGGTTTTAGCTTAGAGTTAATCAGGAATTTGATATAGCTCAATATGTTTATTAAATTATTCTTGATATGATTTTCTACATTTTAATATTTTAAAATTATAGTACATACATGTAGGCACAGAAAGCAAGTTGAAAAAAGTTGCAATAATCCCTACTAGGAAAGTGTATGGATGTGCTTTAATGATTCTAGAAAAAATATGAAACATTCACTATTTTTAGCAATCATTTATTAGCAAACAAAAGAAGGCTTTTTCCACCTATAATTTACCTGTTTTGTGAGAAGAGTTTCTATCAAATTCCATGACTTGACACATTTAAGCCTACAATAAGCAGAGTTGATATCTTATTGTCCTTCCTAAAAATTAAATATCTCAATTTTGATTAAGTTAAATGTAAAGAAATTGGTTTATTCTCCAAGATATATACTAAAAGGAAGTAAGGCATGCTTTTTGTTGGTTTCTTCATGTTATTAATTTTCTAATTGTGAAGAGCCCTTGTGAATTGCAACTCATATAATAAACATAACATCCTCTGAGGTCAGTGACTTGACAAGAGAAGAAACTATAAAAAAATAAAATCTGTTTGTATTTTCAAAGTGCTAATTATTAGTGTAAAAATTTAAGGAGTTATAAAATTGGTGGAATATGATGGTTTACTAGGTTGAAATAATATTGCAGATATGATGATAGTTAAAACCAAAAACTCTATATTGCATCTTTGAAAATGTTATTCTAGCATGAAATACACATACAGTATTTTTAAAAATACAGAGCAAAGGTATGCATCATATAAAATAGACTAGCTCAAAATATATGAAAGGTGAAGAATTTCTGTTTGAAAATCATCCTGACAGCTGAATCTGGTAAGAATTACGTAAATAATTTCAAAAAAGTATTATTCACTCTGATTTGTGAGAACTTTGTTTTACTTCCTGTGGACTGCAATTTGAAGGAATGATATATTCAGACATAGGTGGGTGTATGTCTTTATTGAGTTAGAGATGGCCAGATTTCTTATGTAGATTTATATTATCATTATCCAGAAGCACTACCTTATGATCAGATATTTAAG
The DNA here is from genome assembly GCF_005190385.1 of Monodon monoceros. Classification (NCBI taxonomy): domain Eukaryota; kingdom Metazoa; phylum Chordata; class Mammalia; order Artiodactyla; family Monodontidae; genus Monodon; species Monodon monoceros. Next base: position 65,773,523 of record NW_021703783.1, read on the forward strand.
GAATATCACTAGGATAATGATGCAACAGTGTCTGTTCTTATAATTGTCTTTAGAAAGGGTTATGATGAAAAATAACATACAAATAAGGGACAAAGACAAAAATTTCTTTTTATCATAAGCGAGAATCACTCTATAAAGAACTACATATTAGATACAAAGTGCATTTTATTTCAACAAGTTTCTTTTGAGTATCTACATTTGACATTTTACTTGTTTCTGGATTAATGGAACTTAATGTGATTTCTGAAGACACAGATAAGAAGAGGAGACAGATTCTAAATAAATAATCATTGAAACATAAGTACAAGTAAGTTGTCAGACAACCTATAATGTAATTACAAAGTGTTATGTGAATTTATTAAGATTTGTCCTATTTGTGGACATCATTAATGGCTTCTTAGAGGAGGATAATGATTTGAACTAGTTTCAAAAAACAGAAAAAATTTAGCTGGAGAAGGGGGGAATTCTAGGTAGAAGGACCTTTATAAAGGTAAAAATTGGGACAGACTGTGAGCATAATTATCAATAATATAGCCTGCCATTCTTTGATGGCACCAAGTCCATCTTGTCCTCCCTTCAAATGGAAGTATTTTAAAACCATTCCATGATTTCCAAGTTTCCATTCAACATGCTTGTCACATATTTCTAGACCATTGCTTATTAAGGAGAGCAAAGAGACGGACTATAGTCTTCCTATAACTAAGCCATCTCTAGGAAAATTCAAGTTTTCATCTTTACAATAGAATAATTTAACAAATATCTCCTCCAGTACGGGTCTCTGTCTTGATAATCCCAGACCTAAGACCCTGGTCCACCATGTAATAAAGGCTACATTTGGAGATGAACCCTGGAGATAGCCCCACTCTTTGTGACTTGGTCTACCCAAAAATATGTTATTTAAGCTTGTGAATTGGATCATTCAAATGTATGTAATTCTTTCTGAAGGTTAAGGCAGATTATCTGCCACCCCACCAGATGGAAGTGAGACATCAGATCTGTTTCATTCATACAGAGGGTCTAGAGATCTTTGTAAAGAAGGAGAGTGTGGAGTTTCATCCAGCTAAATATTTTGGCTTCAGTGAAGACAAAGACCATTACTTCTGCTTGATTATCAGTCCAATTTATTCAGTGTCCACTACTCAGGAAGAGTAAGTTTGCAGAAGAAGATAATGGATTCAGTTTTGAGTGTGGTGGAATTTAGATTCTCATTAAATGTCCATTGTAAATACTACTACTACTGCTAGCTGTCATTAATCAAATGCTAGTTTTATACCAGGGCTGGAACTATATTCTTTACATGAATTGATTTATTATTTGTGTAATGAATACCTTATATAGATAGATGAAGAAATTAGAGTTTAGAGAAAGAACCAAAGAAAGAGTTAAACATGTCCCATATACTTGAGAGTTATCCAAAGAGATGATAGTTAAATTTGTGAAGTGTATATAATTGCTAAGGGAGAGTGTATTTGGTGAGAAAAGAGGGCTGATTATTAAGCCTGACCAAACCCTTTTACTTGTGTAGAAATCAGATGGCAAAAACTAGAACTATCAGTGGAATTCCAAGTGGCTGGGCAAGGGAGAAAGTGTCTTTTCTTAAAAACAGAGATGTGTTTACGTGGCCAAAAGCAAAACCACTATACAAAGGTGTGATTCATAAATATTAGAGCCAGATGAGCATAAGAACAGTGAAATAAATGTAAATGGAGATCAAAATGGGAACAGAGGGCATTTTCTACCTTTGGCTCATTTCTTCTACTACTTATGTCAAGGTGCTCAGGTGATTAAGATGCATTTATTAGTCCAGAGTTACGGTAAAGAGAAATGAGAATTTGCTTATCATTCGGGGGTAGACATGGAAAAGAAAACAACCCAAAAAATTACTGAAAATTAAAATTCTTGGATATATCTGTTAGTGCCCTGAGAAGAAAGAGATGGCATTCTTTAACTGGGTAATATGAGAGGAGTTTAATAAAGTGTTTATGAAAACTAGAAGAGATACTAACCCCAGGATTAGTAATAGCTGAAATCTACTTATGCCTCTAACTCTAAAGAAGAGGAAATTGCTCCCAGAATTTAGAGTAAAACAGCTGTTTAAAGAGGATCAACAGATAAAAACTATGGACTCTCTAGGGGTGCTACCAGCATTGGAAATCCCTCCTGGAGGAAAGACAGTAGAATACGTACTGGAACTTTACCTTCCTATATTCCTTAATCTTCTGTTAGTGATACTCATTGGCCAAACCTAACCATAAACTGTAGGATAAGTGAGTTCATTAATGTAGATCGAATAGGTTAGCCTCCTGATACATACAGAAGAATGGAGAAGGGTTTGTAAGAATGCACACAGAAGTTTGGTGTTTAGCAGCAATCTGTCTTCTTAAGATTCTTCCCAATGTTAACACACAAAAGATATACATTCAGAGGATAAAGAGTGAAAAAATAGAGTTCTGAGGATAAAATTCATAAGAACACCAAACTTTGAGACAAGCAGAAGATTTTCTTGTTATTTAAGAAACAAGAAAAAGGGTGTATTTCTTATCCTTGTCCCCATAGGATGCTGTACTATTCCATTCTGTCTCATCTGTCCCTGCCCTTGGCCCTTGGGGATAAGTTATGGATATATAGAAGATAAATCACATTATCAGTTGTATCATATACTTCAATATAGTTATGCACAATCAAAGCCAAAATAAAGGCATTTTATTTGTGAATACTTGGTCATTAGTGATATGAAAGAGAATTTATAACAGAGAAGTTGAGTAGGAGCAATATTTCAGAAGAACTGAGGCATGAATGCTCCCCGAAGAATTAGAAAACATGAATCTAGATTTTTCTTTTAAGAAATGTGATGGTAAACAGATAATATCTTGAGAAAAAAACATTGGACAGAAGAGGATTCTCATTTCAGATGCAAAAGAATATAATACATTCCTAACCGAGGTAAAGCAATAATGAAATAAGAAGACATTCACCAAGTAAGGAAGGGATTGGGGAAGAGTGATGCAGAGAATTTCTAAAGAAGATGCATTGGGGGCAAGGCACAAATTTGGGGATGCAGATGACAACAGAGTGGTCTCCTCAATAAATAAAATGGGATATTTTTCTTTAATACCAAAAGATTTAATTATGACTCAGGAAAGATTGAAGTGAAGGGACGAAGAAATCACATCATAGTTTATAACCAGGGTGTCAGTAATGTAGGAGTAGTCATCTAGGTAAGTGTGAGCTCCATGCAAAAGTATTTTAATTAAGTGCTTTTTGTCAGAAGGAACAGAGAGTCACACAAATTATTTTAAGTAATAAGAGAATAATTTTAGAGCTATGCAGAGGATAAGGATGTGACCTTATAAGGATAAGGTCCAGAACTTTTCAGGAATGCAAACAGGTTACACAGAATTCAAGGCTGCAGGCTTTGGATAGGTATTTTAGTGCTGTGCCATCAGCATAAATCAATAACTCTCTCTGTACCTATCTTCTTTCCCATTATAAACTGGATGTTTGATTTTATGCCACTCAGTTGAAAATATTCCTACGAGCTTTGCTAGAAATCATTGTTGAGAATTGGCAAGTGCTTTATATTAAACTGCTAGAACCATAGCATGTCTGTCCTTTGATCCAGTGCTCATCTGTGTTTTAATCAGGGTCTGGAGTCATGGTCACGATCATGTTTGCTCTTAGATACTTTTTCAGCAAGATATGTGTGCTTGGCTAAGTCCATAGAATTGGGAGGTAGGCACCTGTGCTGATATATCTAGCATGAAGTGTGAGATACTACTATTGCTGATGAGCCAAATTCTCAAAGAAAGCCAAAGCTAGTGCCAGTCACACAAAGACTTTTCTAAATTGTCCAAATTTGCGAGCCCAAAGATAAGGATGATCCTCAAGAGCAGAGCAGTTTTTATCCATGCCGTTACCTTCTATCTTCTGAGAGATAAATTATATATATATATATATATATGTGTATGTATGTATTTATGTATCTGGACCAAATAGGTATCCTTCCTGCAGAAGAGAATAATGTTGGCTACCATAACCTAGTTTACTGAAAATTTAAGATACTAAGTAAATAACTGACCTCAAAGTTCTGTGTTTGTAATATCTCATCACCCCCTTATTTGTACCCAGATAGTATCCTGTGAGAAATTAGGGCAGAGTATGCGATCCTTCTGAATCAGCATTTAAATTAATGCTTTATTCTACTGATGTTTATTGAGAGGCTACTACTAGATGCTGTGTTTTATGCTGTTATAAACAAAAAGGTATAGCTTCTTTCATGTTCTTGTATTTAGCTATTGCCAGACAAAAAGAGAAACACTGCATAATCTCACTTTCAGTGTGGAATCAAAAATCGTCAAATTATAGAAAGACTGCACAGAATGATGGTTGCCAGAGGTTAGGGGTGTGGGAAATGGGGACATATTATTCAAGGGATACAAAATTTCAGTTACGCAAGATGAATAGTTCTGGGGATTTAATGTACAGCAACGTGACTATAATTAACAATACAGTATTGTATACTTAAAGTTTGCTAAAAGGGTAGATCTTAAGTGCTCTCACCGCCACACACACAACACACAAATACACACACATGCACACATACACAAGATAACTATGTGAGAAGTTGATGGATATGTTAACTAGCTTGATTGTGGTGATCACTTCACAATATATATATCAAAATTTCAAAATTGTATACCTTCAATGTATACAATTTATATGTGTCACTTATACCCCAATAAAGCTGAAAAAAATTAGCCAAGGGAAGTAGAGCACAGAGTCAGAGTCCAAGAAACGCAGAACTTCCACTAGCCTCTCTCTGAGAAGTCATGGATGGCTTACTTTCCTGTTCTGATGTGTGATAAAACAGAAGAGTATTATCAACCAGGGAAGTTCATTCAAACCTTGGTGCCCAGAGTTTTTATTGGGGCTTGATCACATCCTGCCATCTCTGGCCCTTCCAGAGGTTTGGCTGATAAATTTATTCTCCAGTCCTTCTGGAAAGAACTGATACTGCATGACTCAAAGCTCCCATTGTAAATAATGCTGATAGACTGTCTGGCAGCCAAAGCCCTCATGCAAACAAAGATATTCCTGACCTATGTGACACTCTAATGATCTAGGCATCATCTCAGGAGTGAAGGGCAAAGACCACAGCTTAATTCTTCACTACACAAACACAAAGGAATAAACTACTAGTGTATGTTATAACTTCATTGTATCTCAAAACGTTTTTACTGAGTGAGGACAGCCAGAGAGAAAAGAGTAGATACTATATAATTTCATTTATATGAAGTTCAAAACTGGCAAAATTAATCTATGATGATAGAACTCAGAAGAGTATTAACTGATGGGGCTTGATTTTGACTGAAAGGCACAAGAACATTTTCAGGGTGATGTAAATCATCTACATCTTGGTAGGGAGAGTTGTTACACAGCTATAGTACATATATATTTATCAGAACATGAATTGCACCCTCATGGTCTGTATAGAAATTTTCCCTCAATTAAAAACAAGCTGGATATAAAAGTTTATTGTTGAGTCTACATGATGTGACTAGAGTCAATATGGAAGAACATATTTAAATGGTCTGATATCCTAGAAACAATCTTAAGGAAATTTTTTAAATTGATCTGATACTTCTGCGTCATATTAAGATGTACAGTCATGAAAAATAGCCAGAGTTGATCTGATTTATTTCAACCACTTTCATATAGACAATGGTCTCTTTCTTTTCCTAGAAGTTAGACAAAAGTAATAGTCACATTTTTCAAACATTCCACTCCAAAGCATTACTAAATTGGTTTATTAACATAACATATACATACTAATTTCAAAAATTTCCTGCCAGAGAAAATTATTTCTTGTGCAACAAAAGTCCAACTCTTTTATTAATGTAAGTTATAAGAGTAATTCTGAGACTGTGATAATTGTAAATAAGAATACCAAAGATAATATTATCTTCAGAATAGCTTTGATACAATAAAAAGAACATACATTGGTCATATATTTTATTTTTCATATTTAAAATGACAATATATGGTAGTATGCATATGTTTTGTTTAAAATTGTCTAGCCTCTAGACAATTTTTTAATTTCTTAATGATAAGGGACCTTTTTATATTGCTCCATTTAGTTGGGGAATTGCAACATTTACTTGTATCATTTGCATAAGTTTCCTTTGAGTCAGTGGGAATGAACTCAGAATCCTGCAGTACTCCAAATGTGATAATTATAGCAATATCTTTCAGTGCTTTTCACAAAAGTGATAATCCTCTCAATCACCTGGTATGTATATATTTATAAAAAGTTATAAAGACAATTTCTGAATTATTTTCTTTCTATATTAAGTATTTCTTTTGGTAAATAACAAAAACCTTGATTTTGGTAAATTTATAATAAATGTAAATTGGAAGTTTAGGTAAAACTAGAAAATTGGCAGACATCACATAAAGAAGTGAGGATGATAAATAACAATGTGGAGGTTTTGCTAAGTATTGACAGGGTGTATAAAAAAATATTTTCCTATTTATCACAACCTCCAAGCAAAAAGATCAATATAGCAGAGTACTCAATGAAAGGCATAATATCTATTACATGAAATTATTTTACATTAATACTGGATAAAACAGAAAATAACAGACTAAAAGGGGCTGTTTAAAATAAACACATTAATCATGCATGAGCCCTGAGAAAAGTTCCTGCCTCAATTTTAAATAATCAGGTTGAATTTTTCTATGGGCTTTTATTTTCATACCTCAAATATATCTCAGCAATGGGTAACTGCCAACTTATGAATATTTATAGCACATTTCCTAGTTTCTCATGCAAGATAAACTCTGAAGAATTTCATGGACAGAGAGTTTGATTTTGCATGAGTCCCAATTGCATATTTCCTAAAAGTGAAGAGATGTTATTGATAAACTGAAATCACAACAACACTGCTTGAATCTAAAAATGAATTTGGATTATATGCCATCTAAAAAAGGATTGATTGAGGTGTGGAAGTGTACTCTTATATCATTATATTTATATGAAATACTTAAAATTTTTTCTCTGTGAGTCTTAAAAAAATGTTTCCCATCTGATGACATTTTTATTAGTGAAAATTTGGGGGGATGAAGGGGAGATTTATAATCCTAAACCAGTCAAGATGGTTGAAGTACAGTTTTTTTTTCCATCTCCCTTAGGTGTATCTAGAAACAATCTGGTGTTCCATGTTAGGGTTTCATGTAGGCAGACAGACATGGTTAGTTTTATTATTATTTTTTCCTAAGATATGGTCAGAAACTGGCATTCTGTATTTGTGTTAAGTCCTACTTCTGTTCACAGAATATTACATTTTTATTATTTTTCCTTAATTCAAAATTAAAGTGAGTTTTTAAAGTGATTATTCTAACTTAAAAGTGGTAAAAGGATACAACAAAAATATCACATTCTTCTGATATCTGATATCTTAGGCAATTACTTCAAATAGAATAGCTAAATATACTTAGGTTCATGATATAGCAAAAACATCAGGTAATCCCTCTGTCTTGTAGTTGCAAAATTGTGTAATAGACACACAGAAAGACTGACAATAGATAGGAGTGTGGGTAGTTTACCACACAAAGGTAAGAGTGTGTGGGTAGCTATGAGAGTGGGAGTCTATTGAAGTTCAACTTTGTTTCTTTTTTCTCAATAAGATAGCGGGCAGGTAATAAACTGAGCATTTATGTTGAGAAGTAGTGGTTGGAGTTTTCAGCGGAGGGGATTAAATGGTTACATCTGATATTGGGGAGTAAGAAAGTATGATTGCTGGGCACTGTTAAAGATCCTTGAGCTACCTTGCCATGACTTTAAAGAGAGGCTAGTCAAAGACCAGTCAAAGCCATTGTGTTTTGCTCAAGCCAGTGCGGACATACAAAAGGTAGATATAACCTGGATTTAAGATCAACAGAGTAACTGGAATGGGAGAGTTACAAGAGGAAAAAAGAACATGCAAAAAATTGATTGTAAAAGTTGACTATAGAAAATAGATAAGAAGAGGAGAAAGAAAAGAGATAAAGCAATGACACAAAATAGATTTAAAGTTATAAGTTATATTTTTGTCAAAGGCATCAGAGATCTTTTTTTCCCCAGCTTTATGGAGGTATGATTGATAAGTAAAATTGTATATATTTAAGGTATATAACATGATGATTTGATATATGTTGTGACATGATTACCACAATCAAGTTAATTAACACATCCGTCATCTCTCATAGTTACTATTTAGTGTATGTGTATGGTGTGAACACTTGAGATTTACTCTCTCAGCAAATATAAAGTGTACAATGTAGTTTTATTAATTATAGTCACGATGTTGTACATTAGATTCCCAGAACTATACTCATCTTATAGTTGAAAGTTTGTCCCCTTTGGCCAACATCTCCCCATTTTCCTCACCTTACTGCCCTTAATAACCTCCATTCCAACTCTCTGTTTCTCTGTGTATGACTTTTTGGATTCCACGTATACGTGATACCATATGGTATTTGTCTTTCTCTGCCAAGTACGGAGTTTGATGCCCAACAAATTAACTAAGTGAAAGACAAAACTTTTAGACACCATCTGTTGTCTAATGAATATTAGTGTGAATGATTACTTGTTGTTTTGTTTTCAGATAACATTTTATGGACTTTAATACTAATTATTGTACTTAGAGAAATATATCTCTTCATAGTCCATGTGATCAAACATTGTTAAATGACTTTTGTCCAGGTGCTCAGTGAAGAGTTCAGGCTTTTTCTCATATATGTAGACAACCTGCCAGTCTTTAGACTATTTTAATATTAAGTTCATCCTTACCTCACTGTGTTCTCCTGTGTTCTGTGCATACATACATATTCTTCTTCTTCTTAATATTATTATGTTGTATTAATATATAGTAGTACATGGAAGCTACATTCCCTAGATCCTGTGACATATTGCTTTAGGCTATTTGGATATTAGCAGGCATCAGTTGGAGATGGTGTGGTAGGCCTCCCCATCTCCTTGCCTCACCTGTCATCTCTGGAAAAGTTTACATTTCCTCTATGGCTCCAGGACATACAGAATACGCTTGTGACATCCAGATGCTGTTCATGACACTAGTCTCTCTATTTATGTAAACTTACCTCCTCCTTTTGTTCCTCTAGCCTAGGAGTTAGCAGCTTCTCTTCGACATCTCTAATTTTCTTTACTGTTCTTAGTTAGCTTCTCAGATTTTCTGTCAACTGTGTAACCAATTCACTATCATCGTGTCCCTCTATTTTATTTTTTTATGTTGTGTATTGAGGTATAGTTGATGTACAATATTATATAAATTTCAAGTGTACAGCATAGTTATTCACAATATTTAAAGGTTGTATTCCATTCATGGTTATTATAACATAATGGCTATATTCCCTATGTTGTACTATGCATCCTTGTAGCTTACTTATTTCATATGTAGTATTGATAGTTTGTATCTTTTAATCCCCTGTGCCTCCCTTGCCCCCCCCCACCCCCACAACTGGTAACCACTAGTCTGTCCTCTGTGTCTGTGAGTCTGTTTCTTTGTGTTGTATTCACTAGTTTGTTTTATATTTTAGGTTTCACATATAGGTGATATCATACAATATTTGTCTTTCTCTGTCTGTATTCATTTAGCACAATACTGTCCAAGTCAATGTATATTGCTGCAAATGGCAAAATTTTATTCCTTTTTATGGATGAGTAGTATTTCATTGTTTATATGTACCACATCTACTTTATCCATTCATCTGTTGATGGACACTGAGGAAGCTTCCATATCTTGGCAAGTGTAAATAATGATGCTATGAACATGTGCGTGTACCTTTTCAAATTAGTGTTTGTTTGTTTGTTTTTTATAAGTACCTGGGAGTGGAATTACTGGATCATAAGGCAGTTCTATTTTTAGTGTTTTGAGAAACGTCCATAGTGTTTTCCATAATGGCTGTACCAATTTACATTCCCATCATCAGTGTACAAGGGTACCTTCTTTTTCACATCCTCACCAACATTTGTTATTTGTGGTCTTTTTGATGAAAGCCATTCTGAATGTCCCTCTATTTTAAATACTGGTTTCTGTTTCTCTTGCTTGACCCTCAATGATAGAAACATTATGTAAGTTTACTGATTGTTGTATACCAAAATGTCTATATAAGTCATTTATTCATCCAACAAACATTTAAGTACTTCTTTGGCATTAGGTACCAAACAGAGTTTTGAGAATATATCAGTGAGCAAAATTAAGTGTAGTTTGTCCTTATAAAACTCCATCTAATAGTTCAACAGATATATAAGAGATAATACAGAAATTCTTGGTGTTGAACTGGTTGTGAATAAGGTTGGGGGCGGGGAGGAGATAGTTTTTGCATAAGTAGATAGATATTTGGCAACTGCTCATAAAGTAATGTTGCATGTAGACCATGTTTTGTGGGGAAATGTGCTGAGATGTGTTTTGTTTTGTTTTGAAATGCTGAATTTTAGATGTCTTTGATATATCAAAACATCCAAAGGGAGCTGCAAAGTAGTCAACTGGAAAAGTGAAGGCTCAAGATAAATACTTGGTTGTTATTTGCAGATGACTAAAATTAGAAGCCCTGGGAATGAATGAGCTCACCTCAGGAAAAAGGGTATAGAAGGAGAAGTTAGGATGGATTTCTAGAAATTTATAAGCTTGTAGACTTAAAAATAGTCCAATTCAGGAAATGAGTGATCCTCATTTTCCCTAGAACTACCTTTAAATATTCAATAATTGTATATCTACTGTTTTAAAATGGATTGTTCCTCAGAATCTAAGAAGAAAACAGCTTTAAAATTCCATCACATGAAATGTTTTGAATCATATATTATAGTTTTCTTTTATGTGTACTTGCATATGACACAGATGTATTAATACTACTTTCTAGATGTTGGACCTTGAGTAATACCTAAAATTAAACATAACTTTTTCACCTAACCCCAGCCATAGACCAAAACATATGGAGAATTATGTGGAAACATCTTTAACAGATACCACTTTTTTTAACTTACCCACAAATATTTATTCATTTTTCCTACAAATGCCAGAATATTGATATACACTGTGTTTATGTACAGAGACATACTTTCACTGACAAATAAAATTTTTGAATTAGTTCTCATAGAAAAACTCTGTATTCTTCAAACATTTATTTAATACCCAATTTAAAGCACTATTTAGGGAATAGTTTTAGAATATCTTTTCTTTTTCCCCCAGCTTTTTTTGAGGTATAAATGGCAAATAAAATTGTATAGACTTAAGGTATATAACTTGATGTTTTGATATACATATACAGGCATACCTCAGATATATTGCAGGTTTGGTTCCGGACCACCACAATAAAACTAATATTGGAATAAAGCAAGTTACACAAATGTTTTGGTTTCCCTGTGCATATAAAAATTAAGTTTACACTATATTCTAGTCTATTAAGTATGCAATAATATTATGTCTTAAAAAACAATGTACATACACCATTTAGGTATATTAGGTGTCTTAAGTTTCAGCAGTATTGCTCTATCTGATTCAAGTTTCCTGGTTTCTCTAATCTGAAGGTACAGTCCTCTGTCCAGGTTTACTCTGTACTCTCAGCCTATTGCCCATGCCCAGAATTAGCACATAATCCGGGAAAAAAAGCAACTGCAAATAATAAGCTTTCCCCTTCAGGAACCTCTCTTTTCCAAAATCTTAGCCTTTCTACTCTTCCCTGTTTCTGCAGCTCTCTGATGTTTTAAGTAAACTATTTCTTTGTTTTATTTGGCTTTTATAGTTGGTGTGTATGTAAGCATTGCTCTGTTGCAAATTATTCCATCCTAACAGTAAGCAGAAATGCCTCTTACTTTAATATTTATTTCCATATACAAATTATGTGAAGGTAGAATGCTTGATTTTGAATCTTGAATTCACCCATTACTGTATACATGACCAAGAAAAAGTCATTTAATCTCATATCATCTCAACTTCTACTTGTGTAAGCAAGAAAAAAAATCTGCCTACTGATAGATTTGTTATGAGGATTAGTTAATACATAGCGATTGAAATAGTGGGTGACTTATTTTCAGTGCTCAATAATATATTAGCTATTATTATTCTTATTGCTTTTACTTTTGTTGTTTAAAATCATGAACTTAGCAGATATCCATGGCTGCTTGAATATAATACAATTCAGAAGTTTAATTCAGTTCTGTATGCATTAAAGAGGTGCTATGTGCAAGGCCTACCATAATTACTAACACTGTGGTGATCAAAATGAAAGGAAATACTATCTCGGGAAGTATATGCATTAGCAATGTACTTATGTAAAGAACAGTAAGTTCTGTAAGAAAAGCAAAAACAAAGATAAGTTTAGAGGCAGAACAGAGAAAGTTGCCCCTCCCCACCAGATGTTAGATTAACATATTGGCAGCTCAGAAAATAAGTACAAATAGTTCTACCTGCTCAAGCCACTTTAAATACTCTCCCTAATAAGTTCCACTTGTGTAGACTAGAAGTTCTCATTATCGAAATGCCGCCTCTAAGCACAAACTAGGTTCCTGAAATATCTTTGAATTGGCTCATTGACTACACTGAATATGCTGCTCAGAACTGATAGAGAAACTGCCAGGGAAGAACTTGGCTGAAAAGCAAATTACATTTTTGAAAAGTTTCAGAAGTGTTTATTGAGTTCCAACCTGTTTAAGAGTCTCTTTCTTAATTGTCTTCATCTAAATGCAAGTCTCATTAAAATGCATGTAAATATTCAGCATTTTTAAAGCAATGATTCTCTTGTCCTTCTTTGATTGTACTTTTACAGAATTTACATTCTGAATGAATTCGGCTAGTGTCAGTTTAAATGGGGTTGAGTGTATTTAGACTAATATTTGTGATCAATTCAATGATTTCCTTCTTCCGGCAAACCATGGACCTGAAAAATTTATTGGTTTCTTTTAAGAAGGGAGAAGATGAGAATGAGAAAAAAATGTGTGTGTTGAAATAAGTTGAGGCAGAAATCTGTGTTATACCTTTAAGATATTCTTTTAAGTCATTGTATTCAAAAACATTCTTTGAGTACCTACTCTTTGCCAGAAATGTTAGAAAAGAGTAACAACTAAATCAGTGTCAGTCTATGATTTTTTTTTACCACTAGCCCCATTCTTCTCAAAATGCACATGTAAATGAAAAAGTGTTAACTTTAATGCTGTAAATGAATATATTGGTAGTATAGTTTATATGTCCCAGATAATTTAATACAAAGCTTATTTTATACTAATATTATAATAGATATTGAATTTGTAAACAAAACTATCTTTATAATGAATCATTGAAATTGTCAAAAGAACACTGATCTTTAGTTCACGCAGTGTTTTTAAACTATTAATGAATATGTTTTTAAAATTTCATGAAGATTGTTCTAAAATGCTTTACACACTTTTAAACAAGCATCTGTATATTTCACAATGAAAATATGAAAGGTAAGTAAATCAGAACTATTGAAGTTAATCATCACAAATACAGTAAGACATAAAAGTTGAAATTTCAACTAGGTACAGTAGCTTTGACATGCAATGCTATGTATAATCTGTAATGCACAGATTTTTAAGGATACGGCCTGCTACTCATTCATGACTCCAGCATCCTAGAACATACCCTTCCCACCTACCACATTTTGAGAATGTAAAAAGAATGAGAGAGTTGAATAAAGTAGGTTTTTGTGAGTAGGATATCTTTGAGAAAAGCAGGGCTGTAAGCCCCTTTTCCATCCCACTTTGTTGGGGGTAGTATCTACCTTTCAAAGAAAGTGAGGGTGGGACTTCTGTTAAGCTACTCAGAATACTTAATATGAGTCTCATGTAGATTGAAGATGCACTGCTCTGAAGATCTCACTCCTGCTAAAGAAATTTAAGATGACTAGAGACAGTCTGGAGAATTACTTTGAATTTGGAACCCTTAGAATGCTGCTTTGCTGGGATCAATTGGGCTGAACTCCCAGAATTTGTAGCATACAGGTATGCATGACCATTTCTCATGGAAGATATACTAGTCCCATATGACTCTGTGGGATGCTCTTCTATCCTTCATGCTTCCTGGAAAGGTGAAGGCACTCTATCAGCAAAAGCCTAGATGTGAACTTCTAGAGCCTGAGGAAGGAGCCAAAAATGAGTACCAGAAGAAAATAAAAGCATTCCAGGGTTAAAAGAATTTCAGGATGGGGAGCCTAGTGGGGGACCTTCTGAGGATTGCTTGAAAATATTCCATAACAAAATCATGTTGAAATACTTACTAGCTCCACAGAGTACAAACCCAGTTTAAGGCACTATCAATTTAAAATAAGGCCATTCCTCTTCCTTTTTAGAAAATTTAGAGAAGACACCAACCACATGCACCCTTTTCCTATGGTGAATTTGCAGCCAAAAGCTGGTCCAAGCTACACAAGGAGAGGTTATTTAACTTTAAAGAAAGCTCAGAGTTTTGAATGATATTTTAGATTGAACTTTTTATTACTAATTGAGTAAAATAGTAATAAAATAGCGCTTGTGGTGGGTAAGAGCAAACTGAACAAAAAGTAGAAAATAGGTATGGGTGATGGTAAGTTCAAGAGTTGGGTGATGGTAAGTTCAAAATTTAGATGATTGACTAAATTTCTCAATTTTTCCTAGAAGATTGGCAAAAGTGGTGGACTAGATTACAGTCTTACTAAACACTTCCCCCATAGTGCCTCATCTGTTGGGTGGGTCTTGATTTGTGTAAGCCTGTAACAGTAATCTTCCCACACCCCAGACCCTATCACAGGGATAAGAGACAGGTAGTGACATGACCTTAAGCTAATCAATACAGGACATTTCCCAACCAAACAAATATGCTCAGGGAGGTAGAAGGAATCTACCTTCAACTTTTGAGAGTCACCTTGGGGACATGAGGGCAGCAAACACCTGGAGAAAACCAAATATACATAAAGCATTCATGAGAGAGAGTCACAGAAATTTAGATACACGAACCCAGCTGAAACTGGTCTGAAGTCAGACCAACTGGTCTGAAGTGCAATGAAATCAATTTTACTCCTCTCTTGTTTGACCTGTTTGAGTTGGGTTTTCTCTTATTTGTATCTAAAATACAGTCATATAGATTTGTTTACAGATTATAAAATAATGTTAAAAATGACTTCACCCAGGACTTCCCTGGTGGTGCAGTAGTTAAGAATCTGCCTGCCAATCCAGGGGAAATGTGTTCGATTCCCTGGTCCGGGAAGATCCCACATTTCGAGGAGCAACTAAGTCCGAGGACCAACTAAGCCCGCATGCCACAACTACTGAGTCTGCGTGCCACGACTGCTGAAGCCCACGTGCCTAAAGCCCATGCTCTGCAACGAGAAGCCACCGCAATGAGAAGCCCGCACACCGCAGTGAAGAGTAGCCCCTGCTTGCTACAACTAGAGAAAGCCCACACACAGCAACCAAGACTCAACACAGCCAAATAAATAAATAAATAAAATAATTTTTAAAAATAATTTTTAAATAAATAAAAATAATAAAATTATTTAAAATAATTTTAAAATAAAATAAATAAATATTTATTTATTTGACTTCAGACAATTATACATTATCATGATTTCATATTAAAGGTATGCATAGAGAGGATTTCATGGATAACTACTCCTTTAAGAGGGCAGAATAGCAGTGTGTTTGATAGGGTGGGCAATAGAATCATGTTCCAGAGTTTTAACACCTCATTTCATATTCATTACTTTTGAGCTGTTTCTTCATGTATCCAAATCTGAAATGGAAATACCACTGGAAAAATCTGAGAAGCAATTCCTACCTTTCTCTCTAGTGTGCCAGACTTAAGGAAAAAGAAAGTTTTGATGGGGTTGATTTTCAGCAGGTGCATGTATCTTGAGAGAACTGTCCTTAGTTGGGGGACTATAATACTGCCAGTTGTCCTCTGATGACTTCAGAAAGAAAGGGAAACAACAAGAGTAAGAATCATAGAGAAAAATAAGGTATAAGTTAATTAAATTTAATTGTATAACTTTCTTTACTTTTCCATTTCCCTTATGCAAGGTCAGGAGGACAGGTACTGTATTAACTCCTATTGCTGCCATTACCACAATTTATCAAAAATATAATGGCTTAAAACAATACCCATTGATTATCCCACATTTCTGTAGGTGAGAAGTTTAAAGAAGCTTGACTGGACTCTCTGTTCGGGGTCTTAACAGGCTAAAATCAGTGTGCCAGCCAGGGTTGCAGTTTTCATCCGGGTCTTGTAGTCCACCTCCAAAGTCAATGATTGTTGGCAGAATTCATTTCCTTCTCATGCTTTCCATGTGGTCCTCCTGACTGTCAAATAAGCCACAGGAGATAAATCCTTTCCATGCTTTTAATCTCTCTTTTTCCTTCTGCTACTAGCCAGAGAAAGGTCTCTACTTTTAAGGGTCCATATGATTAGATTAGGTCCACTGGATAATTCATATTTCCCTATTTTATGATCAACTGATTAGTAATTTAAATTGCACCTCTAAAGTCCCTTTTGCCATGTAACATGACATATTCATGGAACTCATGGAACTAACACCAGTGGGTGAAGGTCCTGGGACTACACAGGTTCTGTATTTTATTTTTTCTTTTGAGAGGAAGCATGAACATATTAGAATAAAAAGCACTTATTTATATTGTAATCTTGGTTTAATTACATGGCAGTCCATTTATATGAGATGAATAAGCCCTCCAGGTATCATTTCCTTGACACTTTTGAAAAAAGTTGTTTGAAAAACAAAAATTTGGCTTTATTTATTGTTGTACAAAATCAAATTTATACAAAAGCTTGATATTATTTCACATTCTTCCTAATGCCTCTTGCAGAATTTTGCAAACATCCCTCACTAAATAAATTATTGTTTGGAACTTTGTATCAGTCTTATAATTAAAAATTCATATGAGATCTGGTTTTTCCAGTAACTGCCTTTTGCAAATTACAATGACATTTCTTGAGGCATTAAATATTTTTAATTGTTTGTAACAATTAGTCTTTGCAAAACACTCTAATGAACTAGAGATCTTGACAAACATAACTCAGTAAACAATAGTCCAGTTGGAAGACAAAGTGTTAACAGGCTTACAATCCACTCACATGTTATTCACTTTACTTAGGTCAGCTCATTGTGGTACAAGAGCTGTGATCAGAAAAATAACGGAGGAGCTGAGACAAAAGCCAAATGTTTTTTAAAATAAAAAAAAATAAAATTTAACTATAGTTTTGGTTATAATACAGAGAAGACTATGGCAACATAAACTATGTTTGTAAAGAACAAAATTATACTGAAGCCAAGAGTTTCTTTTTTTTTTATCATAGTTCTAGCTTTCCTATAATTCCATGTATGTCTTTCACAGTTATAATCACAATATACATAAAATCATATATATACTTCTCCTACCTAATTTTACAGGGCAAACACTATTCCATTTTTCTTCATAACCCTATTTTGATAGTTGGCTAAGTCTGTCAATTTCATGAAACATAAATTCCTTAGCTATTCTATTGTTGGACACTTAGATGGCAGTATGTTTTTAATAATATAAATAAGGCTGAATATTTTGCCAGTATTTTCTTTTTTAAAACAATAGTTTCCAGAATTAGATTATTTTGAAAAGTGGTTGAATGTTAGAAAGAAATTAGACAAATATTTTGAGGAAAATCCCTGAAATAGTTTTTTCAGAGGACTTATTGGATACATGTCTTTTGTGGGTATGTATGGATTGTTTTGGCTGAAAAGATAAGGCCACCCACAGCACAGATTTGTTTTCACACTCCATCTGTTTGGTATATACTGTGTAGATGAGAAAAAAGTTGTGACCCCAGTGAGACAGAATGTTTAATAATATTTCTATCATATTCTTCAGTTTTTCTGTGTCACTCTCTCCAGATGCCTAACAAGATTGTGAGCTTTGCACAAACCTTCCAAAAATGGAAGCTACTTCTCAAAACTGAATAAGGTTTAATGACCACATTGAATTCATCACAAAAAAGTGCTACTTAAATACCAAATAATGTATGTACAAGTATGGAGAGGTACAAGGCATGTGGACTAAGCTTATGGTCTAACTCTTTGTGATAAAAGCACACATCCCTGAACGGGGATGTTTCCCTGCGTGTGTGAAAGACTGTTTAAAATACTGTTGTACAAAATTTTTATCTGCTCAAAAATCTTTGTATTCTTGATATAAGTTTGGACTGATTTAATGATAAATTCTTTATTTTCAGTTGCATCTTATGGTTTGATTTAATTTTCCATTTAAGTTTTATTCATAATTTAACAGCAAACAATAATGAATTTGAAAGGTAAAATGTGAAATTTCATCCAACTCAAAAATTACCCAAACCTATATCTTCATTATTGCACTGAAGGTTTTTTATTATGTTTTCTTTTTCCTTTCCTAAACTAACAGCACTGGTTTTACATATTATTACCTTAGGAGTTAATCATGTGTCATCTTGGAATATATATTGTGTTGTTACTTTTAGTATTATTAATACTGTCAACTCATAATTTATTTTTAAATGTTCTTAATGAAAAGGAAGATCATATAAAAATAAGCCCAACTCTGCAAGTAGTTAAGAATCTATTGTACTTAATATTTTTGAGACTTCTGAAAATAATTTTAATAGATGTTCACTAAACTTCCTTCTAGATTTAAATCCTTGACATTTATAAATGCCTTTGGCTTATTTTTCAACGTGGCTGTAAATTTCTTGTGGAAGGGACTGTGAATAAAATGCCACTCACTGTAAGCCACACAGTGCCCAGCAAAGTGTCTTGTATACAGTAAATGCCCAATAAGTAACAGTTGATATAGCCAGGGAATTAGCTAAATTGTTAGAGCAAAACTTTTATGTAAGAGTTATCAACTTTGTCACTTTTTGCTCTGCTTTGGTTTAAAACCACTTTCACTTCTTCTATTGACCAATGGTTTTTAGACCAGTTTTCTGATTGCTTGTCAATAGTTTGGTCAGGTTTAGAGAAGAAAGTCAATGAGTTTTTTTTCCCACTCTTCCTCGTTTTAAATATCAAATTTTCATGGAAATATACAAATATGAATATTAGGTTTTTAGTCAGATAGTTCATCCAAAAGCATTTGCTTCAGGTGGTATAGAAACTCACTATGTTCCTGAGATAATTTGGTATCAGAGTTATTACACATGGGTACTTTTCTATTACACATTGGTACTTTCTCTGTAATACACATTGGTATTTTTACCCTTCCATAAGCACATTCCATCTTTTTGGCTTTTATTTTACCTTCTACTTTTACACAAGAGTGGAAAATAAGCATGATTTATAAACACTCGTGTTTATAAAAGCTCACTGTTCTTAAACGTGTGTTTCTTAATGTGGATTATTTTTCAGGTCTAATCTTATAGAAATATGAGAATAGAAATCTTAACTGCCCTAAAAATATATATACACACACACACACACACACACACACACACACGTTTCTTAATTGAGAAAATTTTGAACTGAATTTAAGTCCTACATTAGTACCTAAGTATTATTATGTTACTGTTTCACTGACAATGCAGTAACCTGTTTCTCCTCTTATCTAAACACTTCTTTTTCTCTTCACCACCTCCTCCTCTTCACCTTGATCCCAATCATGGGAATCTTGTAAGACCAAAGGCATGGTCTTTTGTTCTTTTCCTGTTCTTCTTTCTGTGAGAAATATTCTCTCACGTTTTCAGGCTGTGCATTTATAGAAATATTTTTTGCATGTGCTACTACTACTAATTAACCTTAAGTCTTATTTTCATTTTTGACAATAGAAGACTCTAATGCAGGATCTTTGTCACCTCAGATTCATAATATCAAAAACAAAGTCAGCATTTTCCCTCACAAAAGGGATTTTTTTCTTATATAATTTTGGTAAATGCTGTAGGTATTATGCCAGTATTCCAGATCAAATCCTGAAATTCATAGTTAATGCCTCCTTCACTTTCAGCCCCCAAGGAACTGCTGGTTATCATTTACAATATGTATACATTGCACTTCTTCTTTTCCAGTCTCATTTTCATTACTCTCATGTAGATCCTAATGAAACTAGGCCTGAATTTCTGGAAAAACTTAGAAATAATCTTTTTATACTTTACTGTTTCACTTAAATATAGTTTTCTGATGCCTGTAAATAACTGGGGAGTATTTTTTTTAACAGCATCTCTTAAAATGTGAGATGGCAGTAAAAAAAGTTCAAGGCTGTCACATATATAAGAAATCCCTAATATTTAAAAATGATTAGAGAGGGGTCTAAGATGGAGTGTAGGAAGACCCTGAGTTCATCTCCTCCCATGGACACACTGAATCTACACCTGTGTATAGAACAATTCCTCCTGAAGAAGACTCGAGAGCTGATTGAACAGCTATTGCATATAGAAGAACACATAGAAACAGTTGGAAAAGATGGAGACATGGTATCCATGGAAACCCCACCTCAATGCAGTGACCTGCAGTAGGGAGGCATATAGCTGAGGGGTAGAGTGCAGACTACCTGCCCTGGGACACAGAAAAAAAAATTTTTTTAAATCCCAAACAAAACAAAACCCCCAGCAGTTTAAAGGGAACCTAGACTATACAAGAAGGAAATCCATTTACAAACCCTAGAGTTTCTGCCAGTTGGACAGGGGACTGCTGGAGCCCTCTATGGGAGCCCTCAGAGGAGCCAGTCAAACAAAATGAGGAGACAGAGAAATAGTTTTCAAACAAAAGAACAAAAAATCCTGAAAAAAGCCCTAATGAAAGATAAGTAATTCACCTGATGAAGTGTTCAAATAAATGGTCATAAGGATGATTACTAAACTCCAGAGAGGAATGGAGGGACTCAGTGAGAACTTCAACAAAGACTTAAAAAGTATAAGAAAGAACCAATCAGAAGTGAAGAATAAAATAACTTAAAAATACACTACAAAGACATCAACAGCAAATAGAATGATGCATCAGTGATCTGGAAGATAGTGAGAATCAATCAGAAGAGCAAGAAGAAGAAATGATTTTTTAAAAATGAGGCAAGTTTAAGGGACTTCTGGGACAACATCAAGCATAACAACATATGCACTATTGGGGTCCCAGAAGGTGAAGAGAGAGAAAACAAATACCATATGATGTCTCTTATATGTGGAATCTAAAAAGGAAAACAAAGAAAATAAAACAAAGCTAAAAGAGACTCAGATACAGAGAAAAAGCTGGTGTTTGCCAGAGTGGAGGTGGATGGGGTGTTGGTCAAAATAGATGAAGGGATTAAGAGGTACACATTTCCAGCTACAAAATAAATAGATCACAGGGATATAATGTATCTATAGGGAATAAGGTCAATAATACTGTGACAACTTTGTATGATGACTGATGGTAACTGATCTTATTGTGATAATTTTTTTTTCTTTTAAATTTAAATCTCTCATCATTTTTAAACATTGAAATGTAGTTGATTTATGATATTGTGTTAGTTTCAGGTGTGCAAAATAGTGATTCGGTATTTTTGCAGATTATATTTCATTATTGGTTATTACAAGGTAATGGGTATAATTCCCTGGCTATACAGTAAGTCCTTGTTGCTTATCTATTTTATATATAGTAGTTTGCATGTGTTAATACCATACCCCTAATTTGTTGCTCCTCCTCTCCCTCTCCTCTTTCTTAACCAAAAGTTTGTTTTCTATGTCTGTGAATCTGTCTCTGTTTTGTATATACGTTTATTTGTATCATCTTTTAGATTCCACATATAAGTGATATAATATTTGTCTTTTTCTGTCTGACTTATTTCACCAAGGATAGTATTCTCTAGGCCCATCCATGTTGCTGCAAGTGGCAATATTTCATTATTTTTTATGGCTGAGTAATATTGCATTGTGTCTGTATACATTATATATAACATACCATATATATATATGGTGATTACTTAGTAATTTATAAAAACATCAAATCACTATTTTGTACACCTGAAACTAATTTAATTATATGAATTATAACTCAATTAAAATTTTATAAGTTAAAAGGATTATAACTAGGCTTAATTTCCTCACTCAGGTCATTCTTTCCTTTATTGCATGTTTCTAACTCTTTCAAAATATACAGTTTACACTTGAACAACAGGGTTTGAAATGTACAGTGCCACTTGTAAGCTGATCTGTTTAAATAAATCCACACTACAGTACGGTACAATCTGCAGCTGGTTGAATTCGTGGATGCAGAGCCATGGATATAGAAAGCTGACTGCAGAGTTGTATGTGGATTTTTCACTGTGTTTGGGGTTGGCGATGCTAACCCCCAAGTTCTTCAAAGATCAACTGTACTCTTTGTCTACACCCAACATCAGTGCACATACACACACAGACACATAGACACAGACACAGTAAATATATCTAAAGATTACTTTTGAGGAAGCTTTTTAGATGTTTTGTTGATAGATACATCTTGCAAAGCACAGAGCTGCAGTCCTGACAAATAGTAAACACTCAACGATATAGACTAATCAATTGTTTATAAATTCAAGTTGACCCTTAAGATTATATGAAATGTACAATTAGAACTCTAGCATATGATAGGTTATCAAAATATCTGAATTTATATCAGGCTTCATTAGTACGCTTTGTAATCTAGATTTTCTTTAAAGGAAAGTCTCGAACTTCCTCTACATCTGGGAAGATTTTTCTTCTTTTGGACAGAATAATGTGTTATATAACATATTGAAACAATTGTTTTCTAGTTATCTTCCAATATAAAATGGAAATCTGAATATGATATGATAAAAATATAGACCTTGAAGAGTGAATATAATGGATAGATTTGATCACTTTCATCCCCAAAATACAGATGTACTCACATATATCTGCATTATCTTGTTACTGATAAATGTGTTTTAGAGACCTTCTACCAGTAAAAGAATTCACTCTATTAAATTTGTTTTTATAAAGATCCCTTTGATAATTTATTCAACAAATATTTTGTGCCTACTCTTTGCCAAATACATGCTAGACTGAGGACAGAAAGAGAAATACAGAGCTGTGTACTTCAGGATGCTGTCAGTCTAAATAGAATAAAATAAATATGTTGAACATAAATAATTACATGTAAGAGCTAAAAGACCTATGCCCTAGATGCAATAGTAAAGCAAACAATGGATTGATCAACTCTGATAGGGTTAATCAAAAAAATGTTTAATAGAGGAAGAGATACTTATAGTAGGCTTTTAAAGGATTAGTAGTTATTCAGGTGAGGGAAAAAAGCATTATTATAGGGAAAGCTATAAGGCATTATTATAGAGAAAACTAGCAAGATCCCAAAGGCAAATCTGTCTGAAATTAACTGATGGGGGTTAATCAAAAAAATGTTTCATAAGAGGAGGAGATGCTTATAGTAGGCTTTAAAGGTTTAGTAGTTATTCAGGTGGGAAAAAGTCATTATTTTGGGGAAAAGTAGTGGGATCCCAAAAGTAAATCTCCCTGAAATTAACATGGAGTTTGGGGAAATTCTAAGTTTGTCATGGCTAGGGCAAAGATTATATGTAGATGTTTGGCTGGGGAAGATATTGAAGAAATAAACCAGGTCAAACAATGAGGACTATTGTCATGAGTTTGGATTTTTATTTCTGGTGACTTGGAGACTAGAGACAGTCAATGAATTTACTGTGAGAATTGCAGGATAAGTTTGGCATTTTTTACTTTTCTTCAAAAAAATTGGAGAAAATATTTTAGAAGTAGGTTTGAATGGGAGGTTAGAAGTCCCTACATAAACATTTTTAAGCATCCAAGGGAGAGGAAGAAGAAATGTAGATGATGACTAGGGGCAGAAAAGAAAGAGAATGTAAAGGAGACATAACTGAACTGAAAATCCAGACCACTTGTGTCAACATTACTTAACGATTTATTCCAGAAAATTCTTTACCAGGAAAGTAATTCTGTAGACCAATAATTACTTTCACCTTCAACCTAGACCCCAACTCTCTAAATACCTTGACTCTTAAATAACTCCTAAATAACTTGACTCTTCTGAGACTATTGAGACTCAAGGTGGCATTCTTCCTTGCTGAAGTAAGTTTAATAAACTCAAATTTATTTGATGAAAATATTTTTCTGGCAATCTTTGTGGGAGAGTTTACAGCCAAGGGAACTTACTTATTTCTTGGATATAATGGGTGAAGGGGAAGGAAGGAGGCAAGGGGGTTATGTATTCATAAAGACAAGAGGAGAAGGAGAAGATGATCAGTTTTCTAGCTTCAGAAATGAATGAGTATTGCTAAAGAGCAATTTTGGGTTGACCTATTGTGATGACTTATTCTGTATGTTAATTTGTGTACATCACAGTACCCAGGTATTTTATCTGTATATTTCTGTAAAGATTTTTTTTTTAGATGAGATTAAAATTTAAATCAGTAGACTTTAAAGCTGATAGCCCTCCATAATATGGGTGGACCTCATCCAGTCAGTTGAAAGGCTTAATAGAAAACACTTTAAGGTCCCCAAGGATGAGGGAACACTGCTTACAGACTGTCTTTTGACTCAAGCTGTAACATCAACTCTTCCCTGGGTCTCTAGCCTGATGGCCTACCCTGAAGATTTGGGACTAGCCCAGACAATTGAATGAGCTAATTCCTTAAAATCTCTTTCTCTCTCTCTGTCTCTCTCTCTTTCACATACACATACATACACACACACAACACATTGCAGTGGTTTTGTTTCTCTGGGGAACCTTAATATACCTAACAATTAGTTCATTATAAAATTGATTATTTATGTATTGAATGCCAATTAAGCTTTGCTTTTTGTATTGAGTGAGGTTACATATACTCTACCTCGAATATGATACACTTGCAACATGTCAAATTTGCTACTACTATTGAGCCAGTTTATGTGATTTTGACAGTTTAATCTATTTGCCATTATTTCTATTTCATTGAAATTTTCTCCAGATCAATGTAAAGATTTATTTGCTAAAAAAAATTTTGGTGACTTTATTTTCATTTACATTATTTTTACTACCATATTACGTATTGTATGTTTAAATTGTTTTATGAAGCATGCTAAGGACATTACACATATTTTATAATTTAATCACCAAAACTGAGCAATGAGGTAAGTACCATGGTCATGCCCATTTCTCAGGTGAGAAAATTAGGAAGATTTAGGTTAATTTACTTAAGATCACACAGCTAAATTAGAACAAATAGGATTGAACCCAGACTGTATATGTTAGGGCCCATGTACTTAACTTGCATGCCATACTTCAAACTAATAACAGAAATAACCTATATGCATATTTCTATGTTTCATGGCAAACACTAAATAAAACCTGACATAGTGGAAAGACATTATGACAATTATAGTTAAAATAGAGTTCTGATCTTTCTGTTATACTTTGTAAACTTGTGTTTTCATTAACCCTTCTGGTCTTAATTGGAGTAACTGGAATTGGACTAAATAGGCACTAGTTTTTGAAAGCCCATGAATAATTTTATGAAAATGTAGACATTTAAAGTAATCCTGGCATAGTAATTCTCATACATTGCACTGTTTGTTTGTTTTTACGTATGGACATTGTTAAAAGTAGCAGAGTGTTGTGATACCTTTCTTAATTTTTAAGGCATAGTATTTCTTTTTTTAAACATGGATGAATAGACTATTCTGTTTATAATAATTCAGTGAAAACACTGCAGGCTGGCAAGAAGAGTTTAATTGCTGTGCCAGTTTCTGATTTATCTTATTAGTATTCTCTACTTTTATTTTTATATTTTAAGAAATGATTTTAAAGTATTCTTTGTTTTTTGGCTGCATTGAGTCTTCATTGCTGCATGCGGGCTTTTTTTTCTCTAGTTGTGGTGAGCAGGGGCTACTCTTCGTTGCGGTACATGGGCTTCTCATTGCAGTGGCTTCTCTTGTTGCAGAGCGTGGGCTCTAGCTCTAGGTGCACAGGCTTCAGTAGTTGCAGCACACAGGCTCAGTAGTTGTGGCACGCAGGCCCTAGAGTGCTCAGGCTTCAGTAGGTGCGGCGCGTGGGCTCAGTAGTTGGGGCGTGCAGGCTCTAGAGCTCAGACTCAGTAGTTGTGGTGCACGCGCTTAGTTGCTCTGCGGCATGTGGGATCTTCCCAGACCAGGGATCGAACCCGTGTACCCTGCCTTGGCAGGTGGATTCATGACCACTGCGCCACCGGAGAAGTTCCAAGAAATGATTTTTAAGTATTCTTAATCCTTTAATTCTTGGGGCAGACAGTTCAGAAATCCTTTCAAAGATTTCACATATTCAAACACAAGCTTTACTTTTGATTTTAAAGAATTTTTAGAACTGTTTAAATATTTTATTTGACACCATCTAGCAGTCCACAGTAAGTTAGTATCTTCCCTATAACAACTCAATTTAAACTGATTAATTCACATCTCACGATATATCATTGACTTTTACAATATATCGTTGACATTTACTTTGCAAGACTGCCTGAATATTAACACGTGCTTGTATATGTTCTATTATTTCAATACAATTTACAGACTGTAGTTTCATATTAAATATAGAAGGAAGAAAGTAATGCAAATGATCTAAAAGCTGCAATCGTAAATATATGTATTATATGCAGATGAGATAATTTTATATTTATACCTTTTGAATAAGAGATAAATATATTTTAAGTATGGTTATATCAGTGAATATGTTCTGTGGAACAATGAAGTAAAAAAATAAAAACCATCTACTTGCTTGTTGTGAATATAGTGTCTTTATACGTAAACCAACAAACTAGAGCTGTTTGTAACAGAAACCCAGCTACCTAGCTTTTCTGGGGAGGCTAGAAATAGATAGGCTTTGAGAGATATCCTTTATTCCTTTTAACCTTTCCCAACTTCTTATTCTCTAGATCTTTCAGTACTGGCCAATTTTTCTATTAACTACTTATTTACAACTTACCTACTTTTAGATGTGTTTGAAGCTACATACAATAAAAACACCAGATACAATAATACTATTAAAACCATACAAAAATCCTAAGCTAATTAAAGCTACTGAAATTGAGTACAAGGAATGGAAAGGCAAAAAAGGGTGGGGGAAAGAAAGACTGCTTATATAGTAACAATGGTCAAAATAAAATAAGGAAGCATGGCATCCTGTCAAAATGTGTGGGTTTTAAATTTAGTTCTTAAGGACTTCCCCGGTGGTCCAGTGGTTAAGACTCTGCCTTCCAATGCAGGAGACGTGGGTTTGATCCCTGGTCGGGGAACTAGAATCCCACATGCCGTGGGGTGTGGCCAGAAACTTAAATTTAATGCTTAGCTCTCACCCTGAGAAAAATTTAGTTTATTTTTATGTACAGATATGCAAAATGAGCTGATAAGTCAAAATCCCTAGTTACAATTAGATTAAGTAAAGTGTAAAAAAAAAAAAGAAAGAAAGGTCATGAAAGACAAAGATATAAGAGACTTCACAGAATTGAGAACTGTGCTTTGATTACAGTGCAATGTGGAATCCTTGATTGGATCCTAAAACAGAAAAAGAACATCAGTGGAAAAACCAGTGAAAACCAAATAAAGTTTGTGGTTTAGTTAGTAGTATTGTACCAATGTTACTCTCTTAGTTTTGATAAATACAGAATGGTTATGTGAACTGTTAACATTAGGAGAAGCTGGATGAATGGTCCATGGGGGCTGTCTGAACCATTCTTGCAACTCCTCCATAAGCTGAAAATTTACAAAATGCAAAGTTAAAGAAAGTTATCTAATTATTTAATAGCAAATGAAATAATTACTGGATATGTTTGTAATTCAGTAATACACTACAATAGCAGATGAAAATTATATTTGCTTTCTATACTGCTGTGATGACGTGGTGTAATTAAATAAATCTAAAAATATTACCTCAATTGGACTCCATTAGTGGTGTATCCAGGTACCCAGGAAACAGCAATCACTAAAGATGGAAAAATATAAAAGAGGAGGAAACAAAAAAAATAGCATTTAATATTGCTGACAAGAAGGGAAGATGTTACACAGGAGGCTGAAATTTTAAAGAACCCCTATTAAAGTAAGAAAATAGTAGGTTAGAAGTTAGAGGAGGTCACTGACTGGTACTTTCCCTCTTTTATGGAGGAGAGTCACTGTCATGTAGCAGGGAGATCATTGGAAGAAACTCCAAAAACGTTTGAAGGATAAGGAAAATGCCATGGTTTAAACAATCAAAATAAGAAAAAAAAATAGCAATGATTTTACTTACAGGAATCTTTGTGTAGAAATTCCACAGAACCTGCACATGTCAACTACCTTCTAAAGAAAAGGTGCTAGGCTGTAATATTGCAGGTGGCCTCTACGTTTTAGGAAACTACCTCAAACTGTAACCCATTTAGTACGAAAAGCATCCTGAAAAAAAGAAAAAAAGGTTATATCATTACTTCACATCTTATATTAGCAAGCTAAATGCCAGATTGCTTAAAATGTTAAATGTAGGTATTAAGAAATAAAAGCATAAGAGAATAAAATTTAGATCACAGATGCATGATTGTAGATTGAGATAAAAAATAATGATACTAGGAGTGAAAATATTGATGAATACAAAGTATTGAAATATAATACCATACATATCTATACCTACACACTTAAACTTGATATGTACAATTTAAAAAAAACCCTAAAAATTAGTAACAACATATTTTGTAACCAAAGGATAAATATTTCTATTGTATAAAGAATTTCTCTAGATGAAAATATGGAGGTAAATATTGCAATAGAACAAAAAGAGCCATGGCTTCAATTCAGTGGGCCTGTAAACTTGGAAATAAACTCTTCTCCCACACACACACTAGTAATAAAACTAATTACATACTGGAAGGGAAATAATAATTAAAAACTTACATATCTGAGAATATTCTATGTATGTTTCAGGTCACTGTCACTCTCTTTTTCGTGTATAGTCATCCTTTACTGACTAGAAGTGTCACCTGCACAATAAACTAATTAATTTTAAATGCCTTAGATTGTCCTTGCTCTCTGTTCTTACTCCATTAATATTTCTATTTAGGTGCTTCCAACATGCTTTTTAAAGTTTACTTAAGTGTGTAGACTATTTTACAGTTTGTCATAGCAACTCACTGTCCTCTTGATTCATTTCCTTAGCCCTTAATGAGTTCCAGTGTCTATTTGAATTTTCTATTAATATATTATTTCAGTAACTGAAATTTAGTGTTACTTTTCTCAAAATACTTTCAGGCATTTAATGTTATATACTTACTAGTGGTGTATCTCTTTTCCATTTCTTTCCATATACACTGCAAGGCCTTTAAATTTACTTTTTCTCTAGTCATTTGTATAGTGTAATATACACATATTACATGCATGTGTACACATGTATATATAATTCACATATTCAAAGTGTGCAACTCAGTGACTTTTGCACAAAATGAATGTACTCATGTAATCAGCACACAGATAAAAGAAGAAGAGATTACCAGCACCATAGTAAATCCACTCATGCTTCCTTCTAACTGCATAAGATAACCAGCATCTTGACTTATAATAGGCTAATTTTGCTTATGTTAATGTTCTTTTGAAAACCTATTCAGTTGTTACTTCATTTTTTCAGTACTATTTTTCCTTTGTGTAATCATTATCTTAAAATTATTAGTAACATGCATTACATAGGTTCTTGTCGCAGAATGGTTAATGAGAACTCCCTCTACTAGCCATGGTAAAGTATTAAAACTAGGTAGCTAGAAAACTATACAAAATATACACAACATTTTTTTTCAGATACCACAAAACAGGTAGCACAGGACTGTGATCCCCAAGAGTAGGAAACAAACAAGATAAGGTCTCTAATCACCTGCCTTCCTGCCTAAAGATATTTTCTAGACTCTGATGCAAGTATAGTTATTGAAGCAGAACACAGTGGTCTTTCTGAATTAGACGAATTCAATTTCAGGACAGCAGAGGTACCTAGAATTTATGGGACAGAACACCAGAGAGGAGGAAACTCTTCAGAGAAAGATCTCCAAAGATCTGCATATGCATTCTCTTTGAATCTATTGCTGAAAATGAAGTTACACTTATGTAGGGTGAAATTGCATGAATGAGCAAAAATGACTGAGAGCTGCAGGATAAATTGTTCCCAGAGCTCACAAAGGATGGGAAGATATTCCACTTCCAGTGAGTCTGAGAAGAGAGACTTAAAATTACCTGTACATTCAGAAGAAATGCCAGAGGAAATACAGAACAACAACAGAAATGATTAGAAAAATAGCAAACACATAGATCATAAATTTAAAGCAGCCATGTCAATAACTACATTAAATGCAAATAACCCTAACACTCCAATTAAAAGACACTTTGCCAGATTGGATAAAAATGCAACTATGTGCTATCTACAAGAAATTCGCATAAATTATAAAGACGCAAAAAGGTTAAAAGTTAAAACATGAAAATATATACCATGCAAATACTAAACATAAGGTAGCTGAAGTATTCTATATTAAAAGCTAAAAAAGCAAACTTTATAACAAGATATATTAACGGAGTAATGAGAGACATTTAATAACAGAAAAGGGATCAATTTATCAAAAAGATGTGGCAATCCAATACTTGTGTGCAATAATTATAGAGTTTCAAATGCATGGCACAAAAAAATGACAAAGAAATAGAGCAATCTACAGGTATAGTAGATAGCTCGAGCTATCTCTCATCTTCCTCCTTGGATCATGGGTTAGCCAGTCATCGTTCAGACCCTGAGAGTTTAATCATTGTCAGAGCAGAAAGTAAACTCCCTTCTCTTGAGTTATACAGAAGTGTTTATTGTGGCCAGAATTCAATATTGTATTAGTTTTTTTTTATACTTTCAATTAAAATTTAAATTTTGAGTTTCAATGTAAAATTGGGTTGACTTTTTAACAGACTTTACTTTTTAGAGCAGTTTGGGTTGACTTTTAATCATGATACATATTTATTTTACAAAAGCTCAAACTATTGAAAATATTGAGAGGGAAATTTTTTAAAAATGCTCATAGTTAAACCACTTCGTTTCTTTTTAAATGAACCAAACATTTCATATAAATTAAAAGCTTTCATTAGTCAAAGAAAGTGCAGCACAGGGAGATTCATTTATTTATCAGGAGACTAGACTTAAAAACTTACAAAGAAGAAAACATAAAAATTTAGTTTCATTGTTCTCAAATAGAGGCACAAGCTTCACCTAGTTTGTGGAGCAGGTGGAAGGCATTAAGATTAGATTAGAACCAATGGATTATAAAGTAAAAGCAACTTTAAACTTGTTTTACTGTTGCTGATCTCTCATTTACAGAAGATTGCATTTCATAAAAGACTTAACTGCCTTTTATGGTGGGAATGTTTTAACACATTTATTTGTAAGGCTTGTAAGGATTTATAAACATTATGTTTTAATTGTTGTTGTAAGACTGATGTACTATGGCTGCTGCTTTCCACTGCTTTAGTTCAATAAATCTCCATGTTCATATGCCCCAGACTTTTTTTTTTTTTTTGCTGTATGCGGGCCTCTCACTGTTGTGGCCTCTCCCGTTGCAGAGCACAGGCTCCGGACGCGCAGACTCCGTGGCCATGGCTCACGGGCCCAGCCGCTCCACGGCATGTGTGATCTTCCCGGACCGGGGCACGAACCCGTGTCCCCTGCATCGGCAGGCGGACTCTCAACCACTGCGCCACCAGGGAAGCCCTCCCCCAGGCTTTTGATTGGCCATTTTAATACACAAGCCAGGATTTTCTTCCTGACCTTGTGTAGGAAGGAGGAACAAAGGCATGGAACATATTCAATAATTAATGTTTTTTGGTATTCAATATATGGTATAGATACTTAAAAAGTCCTTTAAGATGTGAATATTGATCAAGTGTGAAAATAGAGACATACCATTTTAAACTTTTAATTTTAGGGATTTTAATATTTTTAGCATACTTGTAAATATTTAGTAGTGATTTTTTTTGCATTATTATTTCACATATACTAAATTACTCGTTAATACACTGACAATAAATTAACTTTCTAAAAAACTTAGTGAATTAAAATGTTAACATGTTAAGTTACTGTATAAAAACAAAGCTGAATTTACAATATCTTGATAATTTTAAGTTAGAACATGGAATAAAATACACATGTTGACTGTATGCAGGTTATTAATGAATAGTTCTCCTATGACTCTCCCTCAGAACCATCCAGACTATCCTACTATTGATATTTTCATGAAAGGTATTCAGCCCAGGTCAATAAAATCAAATTGGAAGCAGTTTGTTTTGAGTATAGTATTTGGAGTGTAATACTATGTTAAAAATGATTAAAGAACTGGATGGTCTCCTTTAGGAGAACTGCAAATGGGGCAGAAGGCAGCAAGCTCTTAGAAGTAAAGAACAAGGAAGAGAAAAATAGAAAATATCTTAAGTGGCTGTTGCCACATAGTCAACTTTGGGGTGAGAAGGCCCTGAGTTGGCCTGGCATTTGGGGATTGGTTGACTGGATATACCGTGTTTCTGGTCAAGCAGAGCATTTACAGGGACACACAAGTTATCTAAATTTTGTTTTGTTGGCGTAGTACCCAGGCAAAAGCAGCTCCATCTTAGGCACAGGAAATTATTTCAACTATTATCATTGGGTATATCATGAGATCACAATAAATCACCTACCATGTAACATTTCATCTTAGTTCACTGACCATGTATGCACCTGATTTTGTTCAATAAACACATTTTTATTAATCACCTGCTTATGCCTCATGCATAAAGAAAAATGTATGATCATAAGGCAATAAAAGACTCTGGTATTAAATAAAATAGCCAGCCATATAAGAGAAATATTTGGAAAGCTAAAATTGAAAGCTGGTGATTTAGCTGAAGAGAAAAGCGATTCTCTGGATTTGTGCACGCAGAATCCCCTAAGCAGGACTGTAGGGCTTGGTCAGAAAAGCACCTTTTACAAAGATGGCATTGATAATTATGGATTGACTGTCTTGGTTCATAGAAATAATCTTTAAGCAGAGTCAATCACAGCAGTAAAATGACTGATTTTACTGTCTGAATTCATTAGAGATTATTGAGAGGGTGTGATTTTTACACTGGTGAATTCTGTAAAATATGTGCCTTTGGAAATTGAGGACTTTGTCTAGATGGTTCCTTGCCTCCCTGTTAGCTTCAAAGTAATGTTTTTAAGTGTAGAAAATGTGTTATCTTTGCTTCTAAAAAAATTTGTGCATAATTTTTTTTGTAACCATCTCTAAGAAGGAAAGAAAATTGACTAACATTATAGGAAGTTAATTTATTTTTAGAAGGTTAATTTATTTTTAGGGTGAAAATAGTTTTGAAATCATGTATTTCATTAAACCCTGCCCCAAAGAACATGTTGTTAAGAGAAGTTTTACACTCTTTGACAATTCTTTTATTATTTTGCCAGGCTAGAGAAGATTAGATGCATTCATACCTACAGCTTTAGACGGAATTCCCTTCATTTATTTGAATCTCTTGAAACTTCTTTTGTAAATGATAATCCAAGTCCAGTTAACAAAACAATCTTAGATCATCTAATAGCATGTGGCTTAAAGGAGTGAGAAGCAATCCTGTAGTACATTGCTACACATGACATTCAGGTTTGAGCTACTACAAAGGCCTCTGAACAGAATGAAGCATAAATCAGCGCAAGCTGTGGAAACAATAGCTTTCCAAATATTGTGCTCTAGTGTCGACAGAGCGCCATAACACAAAAACATAACAGAGTCAGAATGAGACCACACTCAGGTTTTCAAAGGAAAATATACAGTGCTGCACAGCACAGATGCCATCCCTCTCCTCCCGATATACACACATCTGTCGCAGTTCTGAAATAGGTCTGTTTGGCTCAGAGGAGGCAGTGATGGCACTGCCATTAACTGTTTGATTTCAGTGAAGCTCAAGCTAGAGATTTTAGGAGGATTTCTGGAGTGCCATTTGCTGAGACTTGTTTCTTACTGATACCTTGCCACTCTTTTCTGATGTTTACGTGGGGCCAGTTTAAAAAGGTATTGCAACTTAGACTTTCTTTTAATAATTTTCAGTGGCAACAATGCCCACAATACATAGACAAAAATGCTTTTTTTTTTTTTTTTTAACAAGACATTCTGTAGTAATTAACATATTTGTATTTGTAACTCAAGATAACTGAAGAATGGTCTAGATACAGTAAATTCACTGCTGCCTGCTAGGCCCCAACCATAAAAAGACATAGTCAAACTTGTCCCTATCCTCTGCCTTTCCCTCCAATGTGCTGATCATGAGGTGTAATTATTGTCTAGGATATAAGGCGTAGGAGATTTTACAGATTTTCATCATGGTGTTTTATACATTTTTACAAGCTAACTTAAGTACAATATTTTTATCAAAAAATAATAATGCTGAGACTTTCAGAGGCTACAGTGCAATCAGATGATCAGTTTAGGCCCCAGTCTTTGAAGAAGCAGTGCAGCTGGGGCAGGGGTGAGGGTAGGGGGGCAGATGATCGATCTAAATTTTGGAGCTAAGAGAGCATCACGAGCCTTTATACAGATAGTTAGCTTTTAACCTTTGATTTTAATTACGGATGTGTGTCAGAAATTTGATTTTAAATGTACCTCTTATAATTCCTGCTTTTTTTTTTTTTTTTTTTTTTGTGGTACGTGGGCCTCTCACTGTTGTGGCCTCTCCCGTTGCGGAGCACAGTCTCCGGACGCACAGGCTCAGCGGCCATGGATCACAGGCCCAGCCGCTCCGCGGCATGTGGGATCCTCCCGGACCAGGTCACGAACCCGTGTTCCCTGCGTCGGCAGGTGGACTCTCAACCACTGTGCCACCAGGGAAGCCCAATTCCTGCTTATTAAATTGACTTTGGATGTGTATTACTGTGTGCCTGTTTATGTTGAGGGGCAAAAAGACCAAGAAAAATGTGGCTCAGGCTCAGTTTCCCCCTAAGGATTACCCCAGTGGTGAGTGCTCCAACAGAAGGAGGAATAGGAGTTCTAAAAATTCTGAAATTTTTCTCAAGCATATGTATATATTTATTTCATATATAATATATATATAATATTATATATATATTCAGCAGTTAGTAATAACTGACATCTATAATACACTTATAATGTGCCAGGTACCATGCTAAGATTGTTATACATATATCTCAGTCTTTGAACAAGCTTTAAGAAGTAGATACTATAAAAAAAATCCCAGTTTACAGATGAATAAATCAAAGCACAAATAGTTTGCCCAAGATTACACATGCATTAAAGTTGTAATTAAGAATTAGACAATCGACCTTGGAGGTTGTTTTTTAAATATGGTAGTTGCTTTTTAAACCTGCAGTCATGTGGTAAGCCATGCAGAAGCACTCATAATTTGCTTAAATGATTTTTAAGTTTAATGTTGTTAAAAGACATTATCTCTTAATAACTTACACTTCCATAGTGTCTAGTACTCAAGGCTGCAAGTGACAAAAATCTCTGGGAGGAGATACATATGGTTTTTATTTTATTATATTGTTTTATTAATAAATTGATAAATAGTATTCATTATACTAATTATTATACTGATAAGCATAAATAATAAATAGTATTATTGTATTATAATGGCACAGAGGATAGCTCATGAAACTCAAGGTCACAGAAATAGACTGGAAGCAAGGTCTGAAGCACAGAGCTTTGAATAGAGAGGGAGCGATCCACATAATTCAGAGCAGAGAATTGAAAAGAATATTTCTGACAACCTATATTTTCTCGCTACTAAGAGATAAGATATGAATTCTTTCTGACCAAGAGTTTTAAAAAGGATGGCAAAAGATAAGAGAATCTAGATGATGATGTACAGAGGGATTATATGTGAGAGATTTGTGAGGTAAGCAGCAGATTCTTCAGGGGAGACCTCAGAGAAGAGGAGTAAATTTCCCAAGATTTATCCTGAAAAGAGACCAAGACTCTTACAGATTGAGCAGTTATTGACCAAGATTGAATTTCCAAAAGGAAGTGGCTCTGAATAATCTTTAATTGCATAGATTGTGATTATCTGTTAAAAATTACAGAAGCGCTGATGCAGCATGGACCTGGAAATTGGCATTGAAAAATTTTTGCCTCCCTAGAGCACAATGGTAACACATATGATTCAGTCCAGAACAGCTGAAAGACACAGAAGCCAAGTGGAGAGCAAATGTTATGGAAGAGGAAATAAAGAGGCAACGTCTGTGGATATAAACAGCAGATGTAGTAGAAACAAAAGTCATGTCAAATCCTTTTCATTTATAATTTCTTCCTTGTTCAGTCATTTTTTTTCAACAAGTGTTTATTGAGCATGTACTATGTGCCAGAAACTCTTCTAGGTGCTAAGCATATAGCAAAGAACAGGACTAAAGTTTTCTGTCTTCATGGAGCTTACATCCTTGGGGGAAGGCTGACCCATAGACAGATTAGTAACTAGATAAAATACCAGATCTTGGTAAGTGGTATGGAATAAAATAAATCGTGATGTAAGGGTGCTGGGGGAGGGAGCATTTGCTATTGTATCCTATAACCTGTTTGGGGAAAGCCTCACTAATAAAATGACAATTGAGGAGAAACCTAAGGGCAGTGCGAGAGTAAGTCACTTGTTATCTGGCGGAAGAAACATGAAAACAGTAAATGCAAAGGCCCTGGAGGAGGGGTATGCTAAGAGGATACAAAGAAGAGCATGGAGGCCAGTGTGGGTAGAGTTGAGTGAAGAGGGGGCAAGTAGAAAAAGGTGAGATCTAATAGGGTCAGTAAAAGCCAGTGAGCAAAAATAACACTACATATCCCCAAATCTTGGTATTATTTAGGCCTCCTAAGTCCAAATATCACCTGGGAAGAAGATAAAATTCATGGAAGGCAGGAGAATATTGATTGAGCAGTTATTGAGAAAGATTGAATTTCCAAAAGGAAGTGGCTGTGAATAATCTTGAATTGCATAGATTATGATTATCTATTAAAAATTAAGCCATATCATAAACTGACTTAGATTGAAAACATTTTCAGGTATAATTTTTTTATTAACCTACAAGTTGTATATTAAGAAATCAATGTGAGTCACCAAACAGTGAAGAATAAATACTAATTTATAGCTTTATGAAAAAATTCTTAAATAGCATTTCGGAAGCAATGTTTGGAATCTAATTTTATTTATTTTGAATTACAATGGATATAGATGAAAAGTTAAGTATCTTCATGAGTGTTTTGGGGCAGCTCAGGAAATAAAAAGGCCTAAAATAAGAAAAACTGCAAGACAATATAAACAGTGAATAACCTGAATATAAACTGTTCAATGAGGGAGACAAGAAATCGATTTTTTAAAAAATCACTAAAAAGCTTTGGCATAAAATTGTGTGATGGAAATATCTTGTGACTTAAAAGCATATTTTCAAAGATAACATTTGCTCAAGGCAAGGATATTTAAAAATAATAGGATTTTATGAGAATATTCCAAACTAATAATTTTTCCTGGTTAACCAGTTAAATTACTACAAGTGCTAATTTGCATCCTGTGAATAGTAAGACGGTTCTCCTCTTCAATTTCACAATTATTTTTAAGTGACTTTATTTTCTAGAAATGGCTAAGCCTGATTTTGTTGGATCTTTGCTGAGTAATAGAAAGCATAGTTTTAAGTATGCTGGGGGATGTCCAGTTCCTCAGTAAACAAATAGAAGAATCAAATACAAGTTAATGAGTTTTCAGGAACCAGTAGAATATATATTTTGTCACTGTGGCTTGGAACTTAGAATGCTCATTTATGCATACTAGCTGTTTTGCTTCTTTGTTTAGAGAATGCTATCAGTAGAGTGAAATCCATTAATTAATTTTCCATGATTATACTTTTCTAATTATACAAAATTAACAATCAATTCATATAGGTTCAATAAAATTATAATCATAACTTTTGGTAAATCTTACATTCACTCCATTATCAGATTGTAAAATGACCAGGATATTTTTCATTGTCAGATTGTAAAAATAATTTTCAATCCTATCTAGTTTTAAAACTTTAGTTCAGTTTTTATTTTTTATACATGCATGTGCTTGCTGAACATTTCTGTTTCTCCAGAGGTCCTTATAGTTTTCTTTTTTCCTTTTCCCAATCAGCCCTGCTAAGTTTATGACTGTCATCTTAATAATTTTTGTCCTCAGCTCTGATTATATCTACCCTAAACCAAACCAAAAAATATTAACCTTTACACACTTACATAAAATTCTATACCCTGGGATTCAAGGCCTTCTATAACAGGTAACATATTTCAGGCCTTCTTTCCCAGAATTATGCTTGGGAAAGAAGCATAACGCTTGTTGGCTTGGCCAAGCTCATGGTTTCTCTATAATACCCACAATTTCCTGTATACTTTTACTCTTTTCCTAGATATCATTATAACAACACTAATGTGATTTAATATCGGCTTGACATCACATAGTTTACAAACTGCTTTCAAAAATACTTAAGTCATTTAATCCTGAAAACAAAACAAAACAAAGAAACAAAAACGAAGACAGAAACATTCTGGGGTCTATCTTCATCTTATTGGTAAGGCATAAGGGACTCTATAAATGTGACCCATATATCAGTGAGTAGAGGCAAGTTTCACATCTTTGCTATTAAAGATTATTCCATTTACTACAGCTTTTTCCAATTTCTTAGATATAATAGAATCTTAGATCACGGGAGCATCTTAACAATCACCTAGTGTAACCATTTTGTTCTTTAGACAAGAAAATAAATAGTTACCTGGGCTTAGAAAGTCTTGTCTTCCTCACCTGGGTTTGAAACACCTGTGCTCTGTATGCAACACTTTAGGGAATCAAAGATGACTAAGACATGGTCAATGAATGACCAAATAAAATACATATTCTAAGACAGAGGCACTTTAGCCAAGAGGTGAAGAAAGTTAGGTAAAGAAGCAGTCAGTTCAGAATGGAGCTCTGGGAATGTCCTTTCTCAAATACAACCTCATGATACTTTATTGGCACATTATTCTAAACTTACTACATCCTGTTTAATATATAGATATTTATGAAACTATATTAAGGACATAGCTTTCTATTACTACAAAATTTTGCAACAAAATATTGAGTAATACCTGCACATAGTCATTATTCAATTAATATTTGTTTAAATGAATCAAATGATCACATAGTAATTCTATAGAATTAACCATGAAAATAATAACTTTACTTTGTTTAGTGTTCATTTTATATTCCAAACACTAGGCTAAACTTTCAATGCATATCACATTTCATGCTTAGTGTAAGCATATGAGATAAATATTATCCCTATCACATTGTATTTTTTAACCCAAATCTAGTGTATATGAAGATTTGTATAGGTATTTGATGATTTGAAAGCACTGAGAATAAGGTCCATTAGCTCTGATTGGACCACGAACATAATTTATTTGGGATAGGGGAAGGGAACAACATAATAAATTAGACCTACGGAAGCAACAGAAGTTGATGTATATGATTTAATCTTCCATTTGAATACAAGGAATTGAAATTTAAGATAAAGATATTTTACTATCAGAGACAAAAGGAAGTTAAATGTGTCATTTTATTCACTCTTAGTTCTTGGCATTTCATGATAAGCCATTTGTATTTGAGTTTGGATGGAGCCACCTTATGAGTATGTTCCAGTTTGAAAATACAGAAACTAGTCTGTGTCTCAGGATTTATTAGCAGTGAAGATCATTTTCAATAGAAAGAGGGAGGGACAGCACATTTTAAAAAACATTAAGGAAAAATTCAAACAGTAAAAGTATATAAAATGGTATAATGCTGCATAACATCCAAATTTAACAATTATAATTTTTTCTGTATTTGCTTTATCTACATCTTTAAATAATTATTTCAAAGTAAATAAAGTAAATACAAATTTTTTTTTTACCTTTTATTTCTTTATAAATTTATTTATTTTTGGCTGTGTTGGGTCTAAATTGCTGCGCGAGGGCTTTCTCTAGTTGCAGCGAGCAGGGGCTCCTCATCGTTGCGGTGCACAGGCTTCTCATCGCACTGGCTTCTCTTGTTGCAGAGCACAGGCTCTAGGGCGCAGGCTCAGTAGTTGTGGCGCATGGGCTTAGTTGCTCTGCGGCATGTGGGATCTTCCTGGACCAGGGCTCGAACCCGGGTCCCCTGCATTGGCAGGCAGATTCTTAGCCACTGCACCACCACGGAGGCCCCAAATACAAA
The DNA here is from genome assembly GCF_005190385.1 of Monodon monoceros. Lineage (NCBI taxonomy): Eukaryota > Metazoa > Chordata > Mammalia > Artiodactyla > Monodontidae > Monodon > Monodon monoceros. The sequence continues at coordinate 65,813,731 of NW_021703783.1, forward strand.
TACCTTAATGATTTAGTATCTCTAAGAAAATTGCCTACATAACCAGAGTAATATCCACTCCTAATAATCCCATTATTTTTTTTTCAGGATGCCAATAATGTCATTCTTAGTGATTATTACAAACCCGTTTCCAGTCAAGGATTATACCATATACTTGCTTAGACCAGATTTATTAATAAACAGTTTTGGTTGGGAAACTTACAACAGTTGGAGCAGATTAATAATGATTTGAAATAAATATTAATATGTGGTGTATCAGTTGTCTATTGTTGCCTAACTTATTTATGCCAAAATATTTATGCCAAAATATACTCCCAAGAGAAGGACAGTTATGGAATTCAGATATCTATAATCCAATTAAAAACACCCCAAACTATAATACAATTTTATATATATATATTCTATGTAAATTGTAAAAGAAAAAAACAGGATGGATGCACAACGAATTTAGGATTATGGTAACTTTAGTATTAACAGAGTAGTTTTGAATGGGTCAGTGTGTATGGTTCAAAGTGTACTTCAACTTTAGTTGCAAAGTTTTGTTACTTTCATATTTAAAATGACCTAATGGACTCTAATGTTAGTTTCTTTAGGCTCCTTTACATTTTATAAAAATTATCAATAAATGGAAATATTTATATGTGGAAAAACTGAAGACAGCATAATCAGTAACCTGTATAGAATTACAGCTGTGAATGAGAGTAAAGAAATAGTGATGAGAAGAACTGTGGGGTCAAGGGAGACATTTGTTTGTTTTTCTCCTTTCAGTTTTTTCTTTAATTCATTTTAAGTTTCATCTGAAAAATCTAAGCAGGAAGTCAGCTTTATGATTTCTAACTTAATTTTTTTCCTAAGCACTGACTTTGATTACATTTTAGGTCATATACAATATAGTCCATATTAATTTTGCATGTCTTTAAAGTTTAACAGGATGTTAAGTTACAGAATTTCAACAAAGTATATAAAATTGAAATATAAAATACAAAATATTTAGTGAAATTGCAAAGCTGATCACAAAAGTCACTACCTACCTCCATATCCAAAAGACAGCCATCAGGGTGTCTTGGCATTCCTGTGCAGAAATGACTAAGGAGTAGTAGAACAAGCCCTGATAGCATCACTTACTTTCCAGTAATTTAAGGTCAACCCTGAAAAAGAAAGTGGCAAGCTAATGGAGAAGAAAACTTTGGGCAACCTGAGTTCTTGGTAACTTTCTTCTCTCTTTCTTGAAACTAAGAGAAGGGGCCTCACAAAGAGTTTCTCATAGAATTTGGGGTTTTCCACATTATTTTCCCATAAGCTTTTGTAGCCTGTTGTTGCTCTGTCTCCAGCCCTATTCAAGGCGGACAAAAAGGAATTCAAGAAAAAAATCTGAGTTGGTGGTGGGGATATGTGACGAAAGGTGGCAGAATATGCTACTCCAAAGTATGCCACTTCAGTACAAGAATCGTTTTGAGCTAAAGGCACTTGAAAGACAGCAGCTGCAAGAAGAGTGTTCTGATCTCCTTTTTTCTTCCTGAAAACAGGAGATAAAACTCTCATATGAAATATGCCCTCCGTATACTAGGAGAAAAGAAACATTCTTATCATCAGGGAAGGGATGTTAAGACTAAGAGAATTTTATACAAACAGACCTTGTGAAAATGATTCTTACCTTCCTTTAGCCTCCCCATACGTTTTAGTTACTTTTCCACAATTGCCTCTCTTTGTTCAACCTATTTTAAAAGCGTTTAAATTTTGCCACTTCTTTGGGTCTTCATTTCCTTAAGAGGGCTTCCTTGTAACTTAAGACTGAAATTTATATGCTTTTCATTAATCTGTCTTTTGTTACAGAGCCAGAGTTGAACTTTAAGATGAGTAGAGGAAAGAATTTTCCTCCCCTACAGTGATACATCCAGAATACAAGAGTATTCAGTTAACAGATGGTACTGTGGACAGCTGAGCTTGAGCTAGCTTATGACAACCTCAACTTAGTTTATTGCCACTAAGCTGCCAGGAGCAGGAGCTGCGAGCTAATGTAAGAGATTGCGTTTAAGTTGACCTTCCATTCAGTTAAAACCATAAATGTGGCAGGACTCCTGCTGGACCTGCTGGAGAGCTCACACACCTGACACCAGAGGGCACTGTCAGGGCATAGCCAAAAAAAGGACTTCAGCAGGGCCAATTAACTAAGGATGCTTGCCCCCTCCCCTTCCTTCCCTCCACCCAGACTCCAAAACACAAGAAGAGAAATGGATCTAGAAGAGGGAGGAAAGAGGAAAAGCAACGATGAGGCTCTATCACCTCTCCACTCCAAGGGCCGCAGACAAAGCCTAGGCCAGTACTGAGGGTGGGAAAAGGGAGAATGTGGAAGATAAATAGATAATCAAAATCTTGAATTAGATTGTGCTGGGATAGATTTTGTGTGTGTGTGTGTGGTACATGGGCCTCTCACTGCTGTTGCCTCTCCCGTTGCAGAGCACAGGCCCCGCGGCCATGGCTCATGGCCATGGCTCACGGGCCCAGCCGCTCCGCGGCATGTGGGATCTTCCTGGACCGGGGCACGAACCCGTGTCCCCTGCATCGGCAGGTGGACTCTCAACCATTGCGCCACCAGGGAAGCCCTAGGATAGATTTTTTAAATCACTAACCATGACTGAGAGGAAATGAGGTATTCCAAAGATGTCTTTAAGGAACAGAATATAGTTTAGTTGAAGCCAGTGACTGAAGAGAAATAAGACCATTTTGTGTTTGTATGCTACCAAGGGTGAACTTACTAAAATCATTTGCTTCTTGTATATTTGTTTTATTCATGTTTCTATGTACCTGTACTTCATTCCACAAAGAATATTGAGAGTGTTTGCATTAAATGATTGCATTAAAGAGGCATAGTGGTGAAGAAATAAAGCAGAGGCAATAAGGTAGAAATTAAAAGACAAGGAGAAAGTGTACCAAATACAAATAATAAGATATTCTATTCTTTGCCAGAGGTGATTCATATATCCAGCCAATTCTGATTGTCCTAGTAGACAATGCAAAAATATGAACATATTCAGTTTCAGTACTCACAGAGATTGTAAATAAAAGGAAACAAATTGCTATGGAGAATAATGACTAGTTAGAGAACAGATATTTTTATTAATCACTTCCTGTATTTAGGACAATGAGAATTTTGGAACCAGACAATGTCGTTACCTTCAGGGAACTCACACTCTAGTGTGAAAAAGTTATTTAGTAAATATTTGCAAGTATAAATGAGAAGTACAACATATAAAGAGTGAGCTTTTTTACACATTATACTTGATGGGAATTCCTCTGACCTAAGACACTTATGTGAGTGTCTTTATATTTGTGACTGAGAGTGTGTACCTACTTCCATATATATATAATGTGCTCCTAACCAGTATTTAACAGGACTTTAGCCTCACTAAAATATTAGTAATTATATGGGGCTAGAGTAATTTTGTTCAACATTTTTATTCCTTGGATTATCAACCACAATCCAGTTGTTGAATTACATTGAGGTATATCAGTGATTTTAGGTATAGTTATTAGAGCTATATCAGCAATGATTGTGAAATCTGAAATTTTACTTATATCCTTAATTCAGTAGCTTTCTCACACATAACACACTACTCAGTTTCCAAGCAAATTACAGAAACTGCTAACAGAAGTGGAAAATAGTTTCAGAAATAGAGAATTTAAGGGAAATCCAATATAAACAAATAGTAATGTCGTTAATAGAGCTTCATCTGTGCTGACTAGAGATTTCTATCCTTTTTATATTGTCAGCCTAAAGAATCCTGATGAGATTTTACAGCCTTTTAGCTACTCAAGCAGAAAATTTCCAGGTAGGAACATTACAAAGCAACCTTTCAGTTTTAAGTTTCAAGTAAGTGAATGAAAAGATTCAGGGACTGTGTTTCTGTATCTAAATGAAAGCATAAATCTCAATAACTAAGGACTGAAGTATTAGCATGTTAACTTAAGCTTACAGGAAATAGTTAATAAACAATAGGCTTTGAGTTATGCATTAATTTGGATATATAATAACTTCTGATAACAAGAGAGGATAAAGAGACCACAAAATACTGTGGATAAAATAATATGGGGAGATCAGCTCGGTGCTTTGCGATGACCTAGAGGGGTGGGATAGGGAGGATGGGAGGGAGGCTCAAGAGGGAGGGGATATGGGGACATATGTACGCATATGGCTGATGCACTTTGATGTACAGCAGAAACTAACACAGTATTGTGAAGCAATTATACTCCAATAAAGATCTATTAAAAAAAGATGGAAATTTAGTTCCAACCAATCCTTATGGGTAGGGTCCAAGATTGGTTAAGCAATTATGCTACCCTCAGCATTTGGCTTCTAAGTTTGAGTCAAAAAATGATGATCTAGTTTTTGCCATCATTCAGACAGTGGGAAGGGAGAGAGGGCCACAGGAATGCATGACAAAATCTTGTCAAGTCTTCTTGGAAGTGGCTATCATCACTGAAGCTCAACAGACATAGGATTGACCAGAACTTAGTCCAGGGCTATACGTAGCTACAAAAGGCATAAAATGTAATATATGTATGAGTAGATAAATTCCATGTCTGTGGAATAGGGGAGAACAGATATAGGTGACACCTGGTAGTCAGCCACAAGATATTATATCTCAACTACAGTTTCCTAACAAATACTTCTAGTTTTTGGAATTATAGATCTTTTATAACATTTTTAAGCTATAAGCTTAATATATGATTAGAAGAAATAAGAAGAGTTTTATTCACACTTTGATCCTTTGAACCTACCATTTTATATTCCATCATATATTTCCCCCTTTAATAAAATGTTTCATAATTTCCAATGTTTTAAATATTCTAAATATGTATGAAAATTAACAAGTTGTCACTTTTTCATTGCAGTTATTCATAATTATAATGTATATATTAAATTCCATCAACTATGTATAAATATACGGGTCTACAAATGTTTTAGAAAGTCCCTTCATTCATTGAGAAGTTTGGCACTTGATTCATACTCTTCTTTACCCATAAACTCCTGCAATGATTCTAGATGAATACAACATCCATCCATCATCTTTTCTTTACTATTCTTTGAAAAGAGAATAGAATTTTGAAATCAGTGTGGCCCTTTGTATGTTATCAATATGTTTATCCAGAAATATGAGGCAAGGGCTTGAAGGCTGTCTCAGTGAGGGCTTGTAGGATATTCTTCACTACATCGTACCTTTCTTAAAATTCAGAGCCTAGCCCTTGGGCTTCCAGACTCACAAATGAAGAAAAATAATTAATTTCTCAAGAAAAATTCACATTAATCAAATCTACAAGTGTAACAACGCTTATATATACAAGATACAATAACGTATCCCCTAAAATAGTTACTGAACTACAATAGTTAAATAATAAAACACTATTTTACAAATATTTATTGAGCTTAATATTTTGCACAAAATGGGGTGTTAATGGGGTATGAATAGACAAATCAACCTTCTAGAAAGTAATGTTCAAATGAAAGAGGTTCTTCTCTAAGTAACTAACAGAGGGCAATGAAGTAAGAGGACTGAAATGCTACTGTCTTTGAACGTAGAGCTTTCCAAGTTAAAAATTCTTCTTCATATCTTCAAGATGTTCAGTAAATAATTTGAAACCCTTCCATATGTCCCAGTCTCTAAATACATAGACAGCACTGTTTAAAATAGAGTATGGTGATATTGGAAATGCTATGTTCCTAACCTATTTATTGAATACACATCTGTTCCCCATTAATAAGGAATGTGGCTACTCAAATATACACACTTTCCATTTTTATTGTAGGTCTACTTTAGGACCTATTTGATTTTGGTGACATACATTAGCAAATTAATTTATCCCTGCTTTAGCACTAAGCTGTCTTCATTATGATGGCTTTATAATAGCTATTTCTTATAAGTCACTTACATAGAATATAATTAAGCTCTGAGTAAAATAAAAACAAAAATTTAAAATTAATGTGGATTAAACACAGTATAGATTTATCTCTCTCACACATAAAAGTAGAGTGAATGGGCCATGAGTGGTAGATCAGCTTCAGGAACATCAGGACCCATGGTCTTACCACCTTGTTCTTCTAGCAACCTCAGTGCCTGGTTTCTGCTTCATGGTTCAGTTCCAGCTACTGAATCCAAATTCCAGCCACAAAGAAGAGGGGAAAAAAGGAGAAAAGCAATACTCTCTGGCTTTAAGGACAGTTACTACAGGCAGCACACACCAATATCACTTATGTCCCATTTAACAGATTTTAATTCACTTTTATAGTCGACCATGGAACAACACAGGGGTTAGCCGTGCTCACCCTCAAAGTGCTGAAACTCAGCCTATAATTTAAAATTGGTCGTCCATATCCAAGGTTTCTTGCTACCCAGGAATTCAACCAACCATGGATTATGTAGTATAATAGAATTTACAATTGAAGAAAATCCATGTAGAAGTGGACCCATGCAGTTCAAACCCATGTTGTTCAAGGGTCAACTGTATTTACAAGGGAGCCCAGAAAATATTCCTTTATTTTCAGAAATATTCCTGCTTGACTGAAAAAAAACACTGAAATAGATAATGAGAATCAATTACAGTTTTCTCGAATATCTCTGAATTTAGTATTCTTCAGTAATGTGCAGGATCTTCCTGACAAACTCTTTCAAGTACAGTTGAGAGTAATCTCAAGGTTTATTTTCAAGGAAAACCTATAAAATGCCTAAAAAATTATTTTGGAGAGAATTATATCATTTTATTTTTCTATGATTAAGTTTCTTAAGTGTTTTTCAAATTATCTGTATCATTACTGATTTTTGTTAGTTTTATCAATTATTGAATGATATTGATAAAATCTCCCACTCTAATGATGTTTTAACCTTTATAATCATATCATTTTCATTTTGTGTATATTAAGTTAATCTATGTTTAGAATATGTAATCTTCTGAATATTCTTGAATCCTCTTTCTATTTCCCCTCAACTAAGATTCTTGTACTCCTTAAAGTCTATACACTGTTGTCACATTCCTTTAATTCAATTTGAAAATGCCTTATTTAGTTATGTCTTTCTGGTCTTATATTGCGGGCAATTTGGGGTTGCCATGTGCAGATGAAGAATTCCAAAGGCTTTTTGCTTCTTCCCAATTACTCTTCTTCCAATCTCATCCAATTGCATAGTTTCAGTTATCACTTCTACATGGATAACATACAAAACTTGATTTCCATGTCCCATTGGTCTCTATATTCAATTCCTGATGTATATTGCTAACTATAGATATCTGGTAACTGAAATTTTTTCCTGGCAAACTGTATTCATTATTTCCCCAAATAACCTCTTACTTCTGAATTTCCTCCTCTCATGTATTCCTCCTCTCAGTTATTGTCTCATTCTCCCAAATCTTCTTTGGCTTTGCTTATCTTTCATAACAAGTATAAAAACTGTCAAATATAAATTTATATTATCTCTCCACACTTACCAATCCTTTTCTATTTTAATTATTAAGAAATATTTTAAGTATACATCAAATATTAGAGAATAGTATAACAAACATCCACCTTTTTTTTTTCTTCTGGCTGGTCAGATCTTAATATTTTGCCCTATATGATTCAGATTCATTTTTATATTTCAAATAAATTATAACTTTAAAAGCTTGAAGACCTCTATATTTTCCTAATCTCATGCTCATTTTTCCATTTCAGAAGTACCTACTTTTCTACATTTAATGTTCATTATTCTTATTTATCTCTTCTCCATAAAAGTATATAACATTAGTTTACATGTTTTTAAATGTTTCACACATTATGCTTTTGAACTTTATCCATGTTGATATCTGTAGACCTAGTTAATTAATTTTGATATTTAATTATATTAGTATAACATCAATTTTCATTTTAGAGGACAAAGATTCTAAATTTTTAAATATTACAATAAATGCAATAAATATTCTTTAAAATGTTACATTGTGCAAATATATGAGAGTTGCATACAAATTTTTACGAGTAATAGATTTATTAGGTTATGGAATATGTTTATTCTCAACTTAGCTTTTGCTAAACAGCTTTTGAAAACCGTTGAATGAATTTTTTACTGACATGAATAATCAAGAGCACTTTCATTGTTCCTCATCCTTGGTAACATTTGTTATTAAAAGTTGTTTTAGAGATAGCTTAGAAGATGGAGGAGTAGAAGGACGTACACTCACTTCCTCTTGTGAGAGCACAGGACCCACAACTAACTGCTGAACAGTCATTGACAGGAAGACACTGGAACTCACCAAAAAAATAGCCCACATCCAAAGACAAAGGAGAAGCTGCAATGAGATGGTAGGAGGGGTGCAATCACAATAAAATGAAATTCCGTAACAGGTGGGTGGGTGACTCACAAACTGGAGAACGATTATACCACAGAAGTCCACCCACTGAAGTGAAGGTTCTGAGCCCCACGTCATGCTTCCCAACCTGGGGGTCCGGCAACGGGAGGAGGAATTCCTAGAGAATCAGACTTTGAAGGCTAGCAGGATTTGATTGCAGGACTTTGACAGGACTGGGGGAAACAGAGACTCCACTCTTGGGAGGGCACACATAAAGTAATGTGTGCATCAGGACCCAGGGGAAGGAGCAGTGACCCCATGGGAGACTGAACCAGACCTACCTGCTAATGTTGGAGGGTCTCCTGCAGAGGCAGGGGGTGGCTGTGGATCACCGTGGGGACAAGGGCACTGGCAGCAGAAGCTCTGGGAAGTACTCCTTGGTGTGAGCTCTCCCAGAGTCCACCATTAGCCCGACCAAAGAGCTGGGTAGGCTCCAGTGCTGGCTTGCCTCAGGCCAAACAACAGGGAGGGAACCTAGCCCCACCCATCAGCAGACAAGCAGATTAAAGTTTTACTGAGCTCTGCCCACCAGAGCAACACCCAAATCTACCTACCACCAGTCCCTCCCATCAGGAAGCTAGCCCAAACCTCTTAGCCTCATCCACCAGAGGGCAGACAGCAGAAGCAAGAAGAACTACAATTCTGCAGCCTGTGGAAGGAAAACCACATTCACAGAAAGATAGACAACATGAAAGGCAGAGGACTTTGTACCAGATGAAAGAACAAGATAAAACCCCAGAAAAACAACTAAATGAAGTGAAAATAGGAGACAACCCCAGGAAAAGAATTCAGAATGATGATAGTGAAGATGATCCAGGACCTCAGAAAAAGAATGGAGGCAAAGATCGAGAAGATGCAAGAAATGTTTAATAAAGACCTAGAAGAATTAAAGAAGGAACATCTAATTCGAGAACAAACACCTAGAAGAATTAAAGCACAAACAAACAGAGATGAACAATACAATAACTGAAATGAAAATTACACTAGAAGGAATCAATAGCAGAATAACTGAAGCAGAAGAACAGATAAGTGACCTGGAAGACAGAATGGTGGAATGCACTGCCACAGAACAGAATAAAGAAAAAAGAATGAAAAGAACTGAACAGACTAAGAGACCTCTGGGACAACATTAAATGCAAACACATTCACAGTATAGGGGTACCAGAAGGAGAAGAGAGAGGGAAAGGATCTGAGAAAATATTTGAAGAGATTATAGTCGAAAACTTCCCTAACATGGGAAAGGAAATAGCCACCCAAATCCAGGAAGCACAGAGAGTCCCAGGCAGGATAAACCCAAGGAGAAACATGCCAAGACACATAGTAATCAAATTGACAAAAATTAAAGACAAAGAAAAATTATTGAAAGCAGCAAGTGAAAAATGACAAATAACATACAGGGGAACTCCCATAAGGTTAACAGCTGATTTCTCAGCAAAACTATACAAGCCAGAAGGGAGTGGCACTATATATTTAAAGTGATGAAAGCGAAGAAACTACAACCAAGATTACTCTACCCGGCAAAGATCCCATTCAGATTTGAAAGAGAAATCAAAAATTTTACAGGCAAGCAAAAACTAAGAGAATTCAGCACCACCAAACCAGCTCTACAACAAATGCACAAGGAACTTCTGTAAGTGAGGAACACAAGAGAAGAAAAGGACCTACAAAAACAAACCCAAAACAAAGTGGTAATAGGAACACACATATCGATAATTACCTTAAATTACCTTAAACATAAATGGATTAAATGCTCCAACCCAAAGACACAGGCTCGCTGAATGGATACAAAAACAAGACCCATTTATATGCTGTCTACAAAAGACCCACTTCATACCTAGGGACACATACAGACTGAAAGTGAGGGGATGGAAAACAGATACTCCATGCAAATGGAAAGCAAAAGAAAGCTGGAGTAGCATTATTCATATCAGATGAAAAAGACTTTACAATAAAGAATTTTACAAGAGACAAGGAAGGACACTACATAATGATCAAGGGATCAATCCAAGAAGAAGATATAACAATTATAAATCTATATGCACCCAACAGAGGAGCACCTCAATACATAAGGCGAATGCTAACAGATATAAAAGAGGAAATTGACAGCAACAGAATAATACTGGGGGACTTTAACACCTCACACCAATGGTCAGATCATCCAGAGAGAAAATTAATAAGGAAACACAAGCTTTAAATGACACAATAGACCAGATTTAATTGATATTTATAGGACATTCCATCCCCAAACAGCAGATTACACTTTCTTCTCAAGTGCACATGGAACATTCTCCAGAATAGATCACATCTTGGGTCACAAATCAAACCTCAGTAAATTTTAGAAAATTGAAATCATATCGAGCATCTTTTCTGACCACAATGGTATGAGATTAGAAATCAATTACAAGGAAAAAAAATGTAAAAAACACAAACACGTGGAGGCTGAACAGTACATTACTACATAACCAAGAGATCACTGAAGAAATCAAAGAGGAAATCAAAAACTACCTAGAGACAAATGACAATGAAATCATGATGGTCCAAAACCTATGGGATGCAGCGAAAGCAGATCTATGAGCGAAGTTTATAGCCGTACAATCCTACCTCAAGAAACAAGAAAAATCTCAAATAAACAATCTAACCTTGAACCTAAAGGAAGTAGAGGAAGAAGAACAAACAAAACCCAAATTTAGTAGAAGGAAAGAAATCATAAAGATCAGAGCAGAAATAAATGAAATACAAACAAAGAAAACAATAGCAAAGATCAATAAAATTAAAAGCTGGTTCTTTGAGAAAATAAAGAAAATTGATAAACCTTTAGTGTGATCCATCAAGTAAAAGAGGGAGAGAACTCAAATCAATAAATTTAGAAATGAAAAAGGAGAAGTTACTATGGACACCACAGAAATACCAAGCATCATAAGAGACTACTATAAGCAACTCTATGCCAATAAAATGGACAACCTGGAAGAAATGGACAAATTCTTAGAAAGGTATAACCTTCCAAGACTGAACCAGGAAGAAATAGAAAATATGAATGGACCAATCACAAGTAATGAAATTGAAACTGTGATTAAAAATCTTCCAACAAACACAAGTCCAGGACCAGATGGCTTCACAGGTGAATTCCAGCAAACATTTAGAGAAGAGCTAACATCCGTCCTTCTCAAACTCTTCCAAAAAACTGCAGAGAAAGAAACACTCCCAAACTCATTCTAAGAGGCCGCTATCACTATTACAGACCAAATATCACTGATGGATTAGATACAAAATTCCTCAACAAAATGCTAGCGAACAGAATCCAACAACACATTAAAAAGATCATACACCATGATCAAGTGGGATTTATCCCAGGGATGCAAGGATTCTTCAATATACACAAATCAATCAATGTGATATATCATATTAACAAACTGAAGAATAAAAACCATATGATCATCTCAATAGATGTAGAAAAAGCTTTTGACAAAATTCAGCACCCATTTATGATAAAAACTCTCCAGGAAGTGGGCATAGGGAAATGTACCTCCACATAATACAGGCCATATATGACAAACCCACAGCAAACTTCATTCTCAAAGGTGAAAAACTGAAAGCGTTTCCTCTAAGATGAGGAACAAGGCAAGGATGTCCACTCTAGCCACTGTTATTCAACATAGTTTTGGAAGTTTTAGCCATGGCAATCAGAGAAGAAAAAGAAGTAAAAAGAATACAAATTGGAAAAGAAGTAAAACTGTCCCTGTTTGCCGATGACATGATACTATACATAGAGAATCCTAAAGATGCCACCAGATAACTACTAGAGCTAATCAGTGAATTTGGTAAAGTTGCAGGATACAAAATTAATGCACAGAAATCTCTTGCATTCCTATCACTAACAACGAAAGACCAGAAAGAAAAATTAACGAAACAATCCCATTCACCATTGTAACAAAAAGAATAAAATACCTAGGAATAAACCTACCTAAGGAGGTAAAAGACCTGTACTCAGAAAACTATAAGGCACCGATGAAAGAAATCAAAGATGATATAAACAGATGGAGAGGTATACCATTTTCTTGGATTGGATGAACCAATATTGTGAAATGACTATACTACCTAAAGCAATCTACAGATTCAATGCAATCCCTATCAAATTACCAATGGCATTTTTTACAGAACTAGCAGAAAAAAATCTTAAAATTTGTATGGAGACATAAAAGACCCCAAATAGCCAAAGCAATCTTGAGGGAAATAAACGGAACTGGAGGAATCAGACTCCCTGACGTCAGACTATACTACTATACTACTACTATAAATAAATTGTTGTATGTTCATACAATGAACTAATTAACAACATAAAAAATTGAGGATACACACATTAACATGGATGGTTCTCAACAAAATTATGCTAAATGACAAAATCCAGGCCCCCCAAAAAGTACATATGTTGGTTCCTATGGATATGATATTTTAGAAAAGGAAAAACTAATCTACAGTTATAAATCATATTGATTTCTGCCTGGGGTGGCAGATGATAACAGGTTGAAATGAAACTGGAGTAATAAAAGGTCAGGTATACAAAATGGAGTCAGGTAGCCATTGAGGATATGGTCTCAGACTGGTCCCCAGAACCTGAATTTTCTAAACTGTACAATACCAAACCCAAGTATACCTCCCATCATTTTTAGAACAAGACCTACTAGCTGCAACTTTGTTGTAACTATGCAACAATTTCAGACCTCAACCAATCCAAATCCTTGCTTAACAAGCACCCTTACTTCTTAACAGCTACAATAATAATACTTTTTTTTTAACATCTTAATTGGAGTGTAATTGCTTTACAATGATGTGTTAGTTTCTGCTTTATAACAAAGTGATTCAGTTATACATATATATATGTCCCCATATCTCTTCCCTCTTGCATCTCCCTCCCTCCCACCCTCCCATCCCACCCCTCTAGGTGGTCACAAAGCACCGAGCTGGTCTCCCTGTGCTATGCGGCTGCTTCCCACTAGCTATCAGTTTTACATTTGGTAGTGTATATATGTCCATGCCACTCTTTCACTTTGTCCCAGCTTACCCTTCCCCCTCCCTGTGTCCTCAAGTACATTCTCTAGTAGGTCTGCGTCTTTATTCCCGTCTTGCCCCTAGGTCCTTCATGACCATTTTTTTAGATTCCATATATATGTGTTAGCATACGGTATTTGTTTTTCTCTTTCTGACTTACTTCATTCTGTATGACAGTCTCTAAGTCCATCCACCTCACTACAAATAACTCAGTTTCGTTCCTTTTTATGGCTGAGTAATATTCCATTGTATATATGTGCCACATCTTCTTTATCCATTCATCTGTTGATGGACACTTCGGTTGCTTCCATGTCCTGTCTGTTGTAAATAGAGCTGCAATGAACATTTTGGTACATGACTCTTCTTGAATTATGTTTTTCTCAGGGTATATACCCAGTAGTGGGATTGCTGTGTCATATGGTAGTTCTATTTTTAGTTTTTTAAGGAACCTCCATACTGTTCTCCATAGAGGCTGTATCAATTTACATTCCCACCAACAGTGCAAGAGGGTTCCCTTTTCTCCATAGCCTCTCCAGCATTTATTGTTTGTAGATTTTTTGATGATGGCCATTCTGACTGGTGTGAGTTGATATCTGATTGTAGTTTTCATTTGCATTTCTCTAATGATTAATGACGTTGAGCATTCGTTCATGTGTCTGTTGGCAATCTGTATATCTTCTTCAGAGAAATGTCTTTTTAGGTCTTCTGCCCATTTTTGGATTGGGTTGTTTGTTTTTTTGATATTGAGCTGCATGTGGTGCTTGTAAATTTTGGAGATTAATTCTTTGTCAGTTGCCTCATTTGCAAATATTTTCTCCCATTCTGAGGGATGTCTTTTCGTCTAGTTTATGGTTTCCTTTGCTGTGCAAAAGCTTTTAAGTTTCATTAGGTCACATTTGTTTATTTTTGTTTTTATTTCCATTTCTCTAGGAGGTGGGTCAAAAGGATCTTGCTGTGATTTATGTCATAGAGTGTTCTGCCTATGTTTTCCTCTAAGAGTTTGATGGTGTCTGGCCTTACATTTAGGTCTTTAATCCATTTTGAGTTTATTTTTGTGGATGGTGTTAGGTAGTGTTCTAATTTCATTCTTTTACATATAGCTGTCCAGTTTTCCCAGCACCACTTATTGAAGAGGCTGTCTTTTCTCCAGTGTATATTCTTGCCTCCTTTGTCAAAGGCAAGGTGATCATATGTGCGTGGGTTTATCTCTGGGCTTTCTATCCGATTCTATTGATCTATATTTCTGTTTCTGTGCCAGTACCATACTGTCTTCATTACTGTAGCTTTGTAGTATAGTCGGAAGTCAGGGAGTCTGATTCCTCCAGCTCCATTTTTCTTTCTCAAGATTGCTTTGGCTGTTTGGGTTATTTTGTGTTTCCATACAAATTGTGAAATTTTCTGTTCTAGTTCTGTGAAAAATGCCCGTGGTAGTTTGATAGTGATTGCATTGAATCTGTAGATAGCTGCAGTAATAAATCTTGAGAAACAACTTGTGTAACTAACTCTTGCCTTGCAGTTTTTGCCTTTATAAGTTTCCTCCATCATAGTCTAGTGGAACACATTTCAAGTGCTTCTTGAATCTGTGCTTTCCAGGCTACAGTCCGAAGAAACCACAAATAAATGCCTCTGTATTTCAATCAGATCTTTGTTTCTGAAATTTTGGTGAACACACGGAAGAGAGTGATGGGATAAGAGTCAAAAGTGGAATTTTAAAGTTTTATATCATGATTGGTGTAGTGGTCACATGGGTGTATACATTGTGAAAACATCCCAAAAATAATCAAATGGATTCATTTTACTGTATAATAAAGAATACTTTGGTAAAACTGACTTGAAAAAGGAAGTGTGAAAAATCTACATTGAGAAAACTACAAACTCAAAATCTTAGCAGTTACTTAAAAAATGCAGAAAGATACTCTGCTTCTGATCCAAGAATTCATTACTGAAAATCAGTTTTCTCAGTTAACATACTTATGTAATTTCAATTTTAAAAATATGTGTTTTTTTGACATTCGTAAAAGGTTTTAAAAGTTTATTTAGAAGGAAATTATGGAAGAAAATAAAGTATTTTGAAACAAAATAATGATCGAGGACTTACCCCAAGAGATATTAAAATGTGTTCTAAAGAAATAATGTTAACAGTGACATATCAGAAAAATTATAGGAAAAAAAGTATAATTAAAAAAATTATAAATTATAGAATCGTTTCTTAAGGTTCAGTGCAAATAAATCTTCCATCACGTCTTATATAAATATCAGAAATAAAATTTAATTAAATTCAAGGATTAAATTTTATCAAATATAAATTAAATACAATATTAAATTTAATTATTTAATTGAGCATAATTAAATATTTAACATAAGATATTCATTAAATGGAGATAGACTTTCTGGCTATAAAGTGGGTATCAAGAAGTCAGACAGGGAAATGATAAATAACTCTACAAGAACTGCCATATGACCCAGGAATTCCACTCCTGGATATGTATCTGAAAATAAACAAATAAAAATGTGAAAAGATACGTGCATCTCATTGTTCTTAGCAGCATTATTTACAATTGACAAGATATGGAAACAACCTAAGTGTCCATCAACAGTTGAATGGCTAAAGAAGTTTTATATATATATATATATATACACACACACACACACACACACACACTGGAATGCGCACACACACACACACAATAGAATGCTACTCAGCCATTAAAAAGAATGAAGTAATGCCATTTGCAGTAACATGGATGGAGTTGGAGGGCATTATGTTAAGTGAAATAAGTTTGACAGAGAAAGACAAATACTGTATGATATCATTTATATGTAGAATCTAAAACATACAACAGACTAGTGAATATAAGAAAAAAACAAAAGGAAACAAAACAGACTCACAGATATAGAGAACAAAACTAGTGGTTACCAGTGGGAAGTGAGAGAGGGGCAATATAAGGGTGGGGGGAGTGAGAAGTACAAACTATTGTGTATAAGATAGGCTCAAGAATGTATTGTATAACCTGGTGAATATAGCCAATATTTTGTAATAACTGTAAATGGAAAGTAAACTTTCAAAATTGTATAAAAAATTCAGAATGAAATTCATTAACGCCCAATATTAATGTACAGTTTTTTTTCTTTTGGTGTAAAACTTGTGTATAATTATGTGTACAAATCTGAAATATACATTCACTAAACTTTGACCTGTGTAACTCAAACTCCTATTAAGTTATAGAATATTATCATCATTTCAGAAAATTCTTTTATATCCTTCCCAGTCAGTTCCCCATTCTCTGCCCTGAGGCTACTAATGTTATGATTTATTTTTTTCATCATAGGTTACTGTTAGCATTTCAAGTAAAAGGAATCACACATGTACTGTTTTCTGTAAGACTTTTTCAGTCAGCTTTTGAGACTCATCTATATTTCAGATATCAGTCATGCTTTACTTTTTATTGCTAGTAGTAGGAATACATGAGTTTGTTTACTCATTCTCAATCTGTTGAACACCCAGGCTTTTTTCAGATTTTGGCTGTTACAAATAAAGCTATGCATATTAAAAGAAAAAGTCAGATAGGGAAATAATTTCAATTCACAGTTAACATTCTCAACACTGAAAATAATAAGAGCTAAATGAAAATATTGCATGAATATGGCAAATGAAATACTACTGTCTCTAAAATACAGAGCTCTTGCATATTGATAAAAGTGATGTCACAGTAAGAAGTGGCAGAAGATATGCATAAATATTTCACAGAAAATTTATTTAAGAAACTAATTCTAAAATTATGAATGTCACTTTGTGTTACAATAAATGTCAATAAAAGGTAAGATGGATTTTTACCTATGCAAAAAAAAATATTAAAAGATATAATAAGTATTCTCCAGTATATTTTGAAATGGGCATTCTCAAAGCACTGTTTGTAGAAACATAAATTGGTTAAATTTTTGAAAATCCTTATTCAATGTCTCAAGTCACTCAGTGTTCAAATTCTTTTCTAGTAATCTTCCGAGAATTTTTACAAAGGCAATAATCAGAAGTGTGGTAAAATTTTATGTATACAGATGCTAATTATATAATTATTTAGATACAGCCTCAAATACAATATTAAATATTCAAAAACTGACTTATACATGCATAATTTATATAACCGCCATTATATGTATACACGTATTTTATGATTGCATTTTTTTTCAATGATATGTGTTTAATTAGCTCAATCACATGCCCTTTCTCTTCTTTTTTTTTTTTTTAACATCTTTTTTGGAGTATAATTGCTTTACAATGGTGTGTTAGTTTCTGCTTTATAACAATGTGAATCAGTTATACATATACTTATATCCCCATATCTCTTCCCTCTTGTGTCTCCCTCCCTCCCACTCTCCCTATCCCACCCCTCCAGGTGGTCACAAAGCACTGAGCTGATCTCTCTGTGCTATGTGGCTGCTTCCCACTAGCTATCAGTTTTACATTTGGTAGTGTATATATGTCCATGCCACTCTTTCACTTTGTCCCAGCTTACCCTTCCCCCTCCCATTGTTCTCAAGTCCATTCTCTAATACGTCTGCATCTTTATTCCTGTCTTGCCCCTATGTTCTTCATGACCTTTTTTTTTTTTTAGATTCCCTATATATATGTTAGCATATGGTATTTGTTTTTCTCTTTCTGACTAACTTCACTCTGTATGACAGACTCTAGGTCCATCCACCTCACTACAGATAACTCAATTTCGTTTCTTTTTATGGCTGAGTAATATTCCATTGTATATATGTGCCACATCTTCTTTATCCATTCATCTGTCGATGGACACTTAGGTTGCTTCCAAGTCCTGGCTATTGTAAATAGAGCTGCAATGAACATTTTGGTACATGACTCTGAATTATGATTGCATTTTAATATGTATAAATCATAATGAAAAAATTATGAACATTTCTAAATTGTTTTTTAATATTCTACACTATATAACTCATTAGAGAATACACTGCAAAAATTGTAATGACAGTATAGAGACTATAAAACTACAAATGAATTATTAGACATGTAATAAATGTGATTTGGTTTATCGATAAGCACTGATAATTCCTAGTATTGTCCAATTTGATTTACTGAAATTTTAAATCAACTTCATAGATTAAATCTGTAATTTTTTTAACTTTCCATCTTGAAAAGTAAATTGATTTATTTTCCCACATTGACAGCTATTTAGCATAAGGTAAAGAAGTTTGCATGTAATCTATTAATTTAAAAACACAAGATGTTTTAGCATTTCTATACTTACTGTTTTATTATACAGTTATCATTAAAAAGTACATCTTCAGTCAAGACTTGGACAAAATCTTATATGTGTTGATTTTCTGTCCCCCTCTACTCTGATATTGGTAATTCAACACCATGAAAAAGTGAATGGGAAATTTCTTTGTCTTAGGTGTGAAATCAAGGAACAAACTTGCTCTTCTTATATCTTAAAATCCCCCCAATATAAAGTGCCGATGGTCATTATAAACCACCATCCTCAACCTTGAGTCTTGTTTGGACATTTTAGTGAGATGATGCAGTTTTAACAAATGCTACTAGCTAAAAGAAGAAAAAAAAAAGACAAAATGATATAAAGCTTACATTTTAAGGTAGAGTTACAGTTTAAAAGCTATTTTTTAAGTAAGAAGATGGCTTTTAACTGGAAACCAGAAAACCTGCCAAGCATATGTTATAAGTGGATATAAAAAAAAATTGTTAGTACATTCAGTTACTGATTGATATGCTTTGAAAGACTGTTCACTTAGGAGCAATCCCCATTTGCAATGCTAGAGCATAAAATGGAAAAGGAGAGGAAATAAACTTACTTAAATCATTTATTAAAGATTTGCAGAGGCAGTAATAATTTTACCTTTAAAAAATTATCAATTAATGAAATTAGTGCTGGTGAAACCAAGGGATGGAAGCCAAGTATATGTTGGCTGGTGTTCAGTGGATTGGTCCCACATCTCTGCCAACAATACGTAGCTCTGACCTTGAAACACCTGTCTGTTGGAAGAGACTGTCAAACTGAGCTATGTAAAAGTTGCTCTGTGCTTTGAAAATGAGGAATAGAATGAAATCCTAAACTTTTCTTCTGTAATCTGAGCTGTTAAACAAAAATTTTTTGGGATTAAACTAATCAGTTCATTAGCCCTCTTTTCAGTTACCAAATCTAGTGTTTATAGGAAAAAGTATTATTTTTAAGTGTGAAACAAAATTTATAAAAACTCCCTCAATGGGAATTAGAAACTGTACCGTATTTACTTATTTAATATATCGATTTAGATTTATATATATATATATTCATTTGTTATATATAGATAAAACTGAATCACTTCACTATATGCCTGAAGCATTGTAAATCAACTATACTTATATATATATTCTTTTTCAGATTCTATTTCATTATAGTTTATTACAAGATATTGAATATAGTTCACTATGCTATACACTAGGTCCTTGTTTATTTTACATATAGTAATGTGTATCTGTTAATCCCAATTTCCCAATTTATCCCTCCCTTTGGTAACCATAAATTTGTTTTCTGTGTGAGTCTGTTTCTGTTTTGTAAATAAGTTCATCTGTGTCATTTTTTTAGATTCCACATGTTAGTGATATTACATATTTGTCTTTCTCAGTCTGACTTCTTCATTTAGTATGATAATCTCTAGGTCCATGCATGTTGCTG
This sequence comes from Monodon monoceros, assembly GCF_005190385.1. Lineage (NCBI taxonomy): Eukaryota > Metazoa > Chordata > Mammalia > Artiodactyla > Monodontidae > Monodon > Monodon monoceros. The sequence continues at coordinate 65,833,842 of NW_021703783.1, forward strand.
CAAGTGTCATTACTTCTTTTTTTTATGGCTGAGTAGTATTCATATATATACATACACACACACACACACACACCCCACATCTTCTTTATCCATTCATCTGTCGATGGACATTTATGTTGCTTCCATGTCTTGGCTATTGTAAATAGTTGCTGCAGTGAACATGAATATTGTAAATAGTGCTGCAATGAACATGTGGTACATGTGTCTTTTCGAATTACAGTTTTCTCGGGATTTATGTCCAAGAGTGGGATTGCAGGATCATATGGTAACTCTATTTTTAGTTTTTTAAGGAACCTCTGTACTGTTCTCCATAGTGGATGCACAAATTCACATTCCCACCAACAGTGTAGAGGGGTTCCCTTTTCTTCACATCCTATCAGGCATTTATTACTTAGAGACTTAAAAATTTTTTTCTTAATTTTTATTTTATATTGGAGTATTGTTGATTTACAATGTTAGTTTCAGGTGTACAGCAAAGTGTCAGTTATATATCTACATATATCTATTCTTTTCCCATTTAGGTTATTACACAATACTGAGTAGAGTTCCCTGTGCTATATGGTAGACTTTTTAATGATGGCCATCCTGACCTGTGTGAGGTGTGTTCTGTGTTCACTCAGAGGTGAAATCTTTTTAAAGATTTATCAGAGTTTTGTAATTTCCACATATAGAAGTTGTACATGTTTTATTAGATCAATATGTAAGTATCCCAGTTTTTGGTGTTAATATACATGATATTGTGTTCTTAACTGTAAAACCTAATTGTTAATTGTGGGTATATAGGAAAGCAATTGACTTTTGTATAATAACCCTATGTCCTATGATCTTGATAGTTCCAGGTTTTTTGTCATATCATTTGCTAAAAAAGGCAATTGTATGTTGTCCCCATTTTATTTTATTATCTTATTATACTCATTTGGACTTCCATATAATGTTAACACGGAACAGTGAGAGAGGACATCCTGCGCTGTTTTTAATCTCAGAAAAGACATCCAATTTCTTACAATTATGTATGAAGATAGCTGTAAATTTTTATATTTGTTCTTTTCAAGTTGATAATGTTTCTCTTTATTTCTAGTTCGCAAGAGTTTTTAATCACAAAAACAAAACTAGCTTTTATTAAAAATGAGAATGATTTATAAGATTTTTTTTCTGTATTAGCTGATAGTAGTCCTATAATGGTTTTTCTTTAACTTCTTGAATATGATGGATTACCTTTATTTATTTTTGAATGTTAGATCAACATTGCATGCCTGGAATAAATCTCATCTGGTTGAGGTATATAATTCTTTTTATACATTTTTGCATTGAATTTGCTAGTAATTTCTTGAATTTTTTCATTTAAATTCATGAGAGATATTGGACTATGCTTTTTCTTGTGTTATCTTTATCACGTTTTGTTGTTAGGGTAATGCTGATTCATAGTATGAGTTAGAAAGTGACCCCTTGTGCTTCTAATTTCTGGAGGACATCGTAGAATTTTGTATCATTTCTTTCTTAAACATTTGGTAGAATTTTGCAGTGATATCATTTGGCCTCATGCTTTCTTTTTGGTAGGTCTAAGTTATTGATTACATTTTCTGATTGCTATAGGCTTATTCAGATTACATATTTCTCTGTGAGTTTGGTATCTGTATATTTCAAGGAATTTATTCATTTTATATAAGTTTTCAAATTTGTGGGCAGGGAATTATTCATATGATGCTTTTATTATCCTTTTAATGTCTAGAATCAGTAGTGATGGCTTCTCTTTCATTTCTGATATTCACATTTATTTCTTCTTTCCATTTTTCTTGATTTGCTTGGCTAGAGTTTTATCAATTTCACTGTTCTTTTCAAATAACTGGCTTTGATCACATTGATTTTCTCTATTGGTCTCCTATTTTCAATTTTATTGATTTCTGCTCTAATTATTATTATTTCATTCTTTTTTTCTTGCTTTAGTCTAAAATTGCTCTCCTTTTTCTAATACCCTAAAGTGGAATCTTGCTTGTTGATTTTAGATCTTTCTTCTGTTTAGTATCAATACTTTAATATTTACTCTAAGCATTCACTCATTGCTTTCACTGCACCTCATGAATTTTGAAAAATTTTATAAATTGTTCTGTCAAAAAGTTTACCATTAGTTCAAAATATTTTAAAATTTCTCCTGAGATTATTTCTGGGCCCCAAATTTTGTTTAAAATTATGTTGTTTAATCTCCTAATATTTTGGTGTTTTTCAGCTACGTTTCTGTTACTAATTTCTAGTTTAAGTCTGTTGTGCTCTGAGAGTATACTTTATATGATTTCTATTATTTTAATATGTTAGGGTGTATTTTATGGCCCCGAATGTGCCTATTTTCTGAATGTTCTCTGCAAGCTTGAAAACAAGATGTATTCTGCTTTTGTTTGTTGTAGTATTCTATAAATTACATCAATTTGATTGATAGTAGTTTTCAGGTTACCTACATGCTTACTGATTTTCTGTCAGCTTGATCTATCAGTTACTGAAAGACGGTTGTTGAAGTATCTAATTATATAGTGGGTTTGCCTGTTTCTCCCTGCAGTTCTATCAGTTTGCCTCATGCAGTTTGACAGTCTCTTGTAAGATGCATACACAATAAGGATTGTTATGTCTTCCTGGAAAACTGTTCCCTTTATGTAATGCCCCCTATTTATCCCTGATTATTTTTCTTGAAGTCCTCTGTTTCTAAAATTAACATAGCTACTCCAGCTACCTTTTGACTATTGTTATCATGGCATATCTTTTTCCTTCCCTTTACTTTTTTTTTTCCTCAGTCAAAAAATTTTATTGGGTCATTACTCTGCTTTTGTGTGTGTGTGTCTGTGTGTGTGTGTGGTATAATACAAACAGCATTTTTCACCTTCACCTTTTTAAGTGTACAGTTTAGTGGTATTAAGTACATTCACATTTACTGTGCGACCATCACCATCACCCATCCCCATAACTCTTTTCATCTTGTAAAGCTGAAACTATATACCCATTAAGCAGTTACTCCCCATTTTCCTACCCCCACAAGCCCCTGGAAACCACCATTATACTTTCTGTCTTCATGATTTTGACTGTTCTGAGTATCTCACATAAGCAGAATCATACAATTGTTGTATTTTTGTGATTTGATTATTTCACTTAGAATAATGCCCTCAAACTTCAAGTGTGCTGTAATATATGTCAGAATTTCCTTCCTTTTTAAGGCTTAATAATATTCTATTTTATGTATATATATATATATATACACACACACACACACACACACACCACATTATGCTTATCTATTCATTTGTCAATAGACACTTGCATTGCTTTTATGTTTTAGTTATTGTGAGTAATGTCACTATAAACATGAAAATACAAATATCTTTTCAGGACTGTACTTTCAATTCTTTTGGATATATACTTAGAAGTGAAATTGCTAGATTATATGATAATTCTATTTTTAATTTTTTGAAGAACCACCATACTGTTTTCCACAAAGACTGTACCATTTTACACTCCCACCAAAAGTACACAAAGGTTCTAATTTCTTCACATTCTCACCAACATGTTCTTTTCTTCTCTTTTTTATTTTAACCATTATAATGGGTGTGAGGTGCATCTTGCTCATTTTTTAATTGGATTGTTTGTGTTTTTTATTGTTGAGTTTTAGGAGTTCTTTATATATTCTTCTGTATATTAATCCCTTATCAGATGTATGATTTCCAAATAATTCTTCCCATTGTGTACTGTGGAGAGTGTCTTTTGATGCACAATATTTTTAAAAATTTTCATAAAGTCCAGTTTATCTACTGTTTTCTTTTGTTACTTATGCCTTTGGTATCATGTCCAAAAACTCATTGTCAAATCCAATGTCAGGAAACTTCTGTTCTATGATTTCTTCTAAGAGTTGTATTGTTTTAGGTCTTACATTTAGGTACTTCATAGATTTTGAATTAATTTTGAATATGGTGTTAAATATGGGCCCAACTTCATTCTTTTATATGTGGAGATGTAGTTTTCCCAGCACTATTGGTTGAAAAGACAGTCCTTTCCTTATTGAATAGTATTGGCGCTATTTTCAAAAATTACTTGCTCATATATGCAAGGGTTTATTTCTGGGCTCTTTATCCATCTTCTAATCCATGAACATGGGATATATTTCCATTTTTTTCTTTCATCTCCTTGATTAAGTTAATTCCTAAGTATTTTACCCTTTTTGATGTTATTATAAATGGAATTGTGTTTGTAATTTGTTTTTCAGATTGTTCATTGTTTATGTACAGAAATGCAACTTATTTTTGCATGTTATCTTTGCATCTTTTTACTTTGCTGCATTCATTTATTGGTTCTACAGCTTTTTTTGGTGGAATCTTTAGAATTTTCTACACATAAGATCATCTCATCTGCAAACAGATGTAATTTTATTTCTTTTCCAATTTGGATGCTTTATGTTATTCCAATTACACATATGATACACCTTTTGAAATCCAAGAATATTATTCATTTTTTGCATGTCTGATCTCTTTTGTTTTTAATTCGTTACTCTTTGCATTTACTTTTGTGAGGTTTCATTAAATTATCTTCATGCTCGCTCATTCTTTCATGCTCGCTCATTCTTTCTTTAACAACATCTAAACCATTATCATGCCCATCAAAAACATTCTTTATTTCTTTTACAGTGTTTTTGAGTTTTACATTTTATTTTTATTCTTAGAGTTTTCATTGCTCTGCTTATATTACTCATCCATTCTTACAGGTTGGGTACTTTTTCCACTACAGTTCTTAAGATGCCAATCATAGTTATTTTAAATTCCATATTTGATAATTACAACATCTATGTGATATCTGAGTCTAATTCTGATGCTTTATCTATTCAGACTGTATTTGTTTGATTTTTGTTTTTTTACCTTTAGTATACCTTGTAATGTTTTGTTGCAAGCTGGACATGCTGTATAGAATAAACAGACCTTTACTGTGAAGTTTTATTAATTTGGGTAGGGGTTGGGCTCTACGTAATGTTTGCTGTAGTTGTAAATGTCAGAGGTTTAAAATTTCTCTCATATCCTTGTTTTGATCTCACCTGTTACTAGTGGACTTCTCTAAGAACTCTTTCTTTAATAGCTGCATCTTGCAGCTCCTTTAGCTATAATCCATACATGGAGTGTGGTAATGTGTGGGGAGTTGTGAGAGGGAAGCTCTCTAAAAGCCTATGATTAAACTACTGCTTTTCAGAGAGCCAGTTCCCTAGGCTGAGACCATCTTAAGTGTCTTAGGTACACACACACACACACACACACACACACACACACACATACCTCAAGTGAAAGAAGAAGGCCAGAGGAGACTGGAATCAAAAAAATGCCTTGTTTCAAGGTATGTAAAACTGTGATAAACTCTTTTTCTCTTGAAAGCAAACCTCTGTTATTAAGAAAGTTCTGAGTGTGTTTCACAACAGTTACTCCTCCCCCACCACCAATGCAAAAGCTCATGTGGGATCTTTCTTGGGTCTTTGTCATTAGAATCTGCAATGATTCCTGTAGGTAGAGCCTGTGAGAATGTGGATATCCTCCTATGAATGGCTGTCGGCTGCAATAGTAAGAGTTTCTCACTACCATATTAGGCCAAACTCAGCCTTCAGGAATTTGTCAAAATTACCATTGAAGACTTCCTACAAGTTTTTTGCTCTCCAAGCTCACCTTGAGATGAGCATGGTAGTTTTGGATGGTAGTTTGCCCTGTGACCTCAGTTCTCTGATGGGTCCATGGAAGTTCATTGAATTGGTCTGTTTAGCCTTTCTTCTTGTAAGTTTAGGAGGGAGAGTTTCCAATCTCTCTGCGTGTTGGAACTATAAGCAGAAGCCTGCACCCAATATTTTATGATGAAATTTTCCAAATACACAAAAAATAAAGCACTTAAGGCACATAGATACACAACTCAATTACATAGATGCATAACAAACATGTAGAAATATAGAGAACATTTATCTCCAATTTATGTTTTGTACCCAGTTTCAGTAATTATCAACATCTTTTCATATGCCCACACCCACTTCTACCCCACCATATTATGTATATTATCTAAAGTATTTCAAAGAAAATCCAGATATCATATCATTTTACCCATAAGTAATCAGTATTAACCTGAAGAAAAAGGAACATTTTCTCCAAATCCACAATGTCATCATCATGCCAGGCAATAATAACAGTTACTCAAAATCTTCTCCTACTCAGTCCTTTTTAAACCTTCCTAGGATATCTAAAATTTGTCTTTTTATATTTGGTTTGTTTTATAAACTAAGTCTTAATGCAAGAAAGTAACCATAACTTTATGGAATTTCCCCAAGCTATCATTAGGAGATAGGAAAAGGACATTCATTAGAATACGGTTGAAGAATGTGTTTGGAAGAAATAAATCATTTTATATTTATTCCCCAGTGAGTTGAACCTTCTCAGTAAATTGATGAAAGTTTTTTCTTCCAGAGTCAGAGCTAATTATGGTACCATTTTAAAGCATATTCTCTTTTATGTATTGAATCAAAATATGAAATTTACTAAACATTAAATTTTTGTTAAAATTTTTATCTACTTCTAAGCTTTTTTTTTTTAATCATTGTATTGTTCTTTTTTCTATTCCCATGGGAACTATATTTGGCTTTTGATTAGTTTACCATGTAATCATCCTTCTACTTTTATATAATGTTCTTGTTAATGCTGATATTTTTCTTCATAAATTTTATATTTAAAAATGTATTGACGTTATACTTAACTTACAAATAAATTTGGATATGATTAAAATTTACTGTTGGAAATAACAGAATAAATACCACCAAAATTGCCCTCTCATGATAAGCAAGTTTAATAGTGGATAAAATGCATGAGGCATTTTTTTCTCAGGCAATGGACAACAACAAGTGATGGTCTGTAATGAGTGAGAGAGGGACACGCATGAGGAAGGTCCTATGGCAACTCTACCTCTCTGCTTACAGGGACTTTATTGACCATAGAATGGAAGGGTTGACAGGCTTAAGCTGGCCATAGTGACATCATGAGCTGATGAGGCAGAGATCAGAGTCTACAACCTTTTAAAATGTTAATATTTGTTGGGCAATTTATCTACAAGGAGGAAGCTGTCCAGATTTGGGGGTAGGGGTGGGGCTGGATGTCCTCTCCAGAATTCTGCTTGGGGATTTCTCATGTACCCCTGCTGAGGGCTGGGCTAAGCATGCTCAGGGCATGTCACTGAGAGACCCATCCAGAAAATAGCTGCCATGGGGCTGAGAGCGGAACAGATATCAGCATTCATGCAGTACTTGGGCCAGTCTGAGTATAAGACTTCTTGAGCACCTCCAGAAAGGGACATAAGTTAGGAGTAAAGACCACAACCTAAAGTAAGTGTGATACTATGGGTTCAAGACAAAACAGCCCTAAAAAACAAAAAAAATGAAGGCTAACAGGATCAAAAGAATTCTCCAGTAGTTTAATTGACTACCAAGCCTAGTTTAAACCACTATCAATACCCATTAAAGAAAAACAGCATAGTCCAGTCTCTATAATGTACATGCACAGTGTCTGTCCTACAATAAACAAAGGACTAGCCATGCAACGGAACAAATATGTGTGACCTGTTATCAAAAACAATGAAAAAGGTGATCAGTAGAATAAACTTGGAGATGATTCAGGTATTGATGTTAACAGAGAAAGACTTTAAAATAGCTACAATAAACATGTTCTATGCCTAAGGGAATAAATATGCATAATGAGTGAAAATATGGAGAATATCAGTAGGGAAATGGATACTATTTAGAAAACAAAAGCAAGAATTAATGCACTCAAATGGAAATTTTAGAGCTGAAAAATACAGTATATGAAGTAAAAAATTCCCTGGATTGTTTTAATAGCAGATGGAGACTGCAAAGTAAAAGATCAGTGAAACTAAAGATGAATAAATAGAAAATATACATTTTGACGAGCAAAGGAAAAAAATGACTCAAAAACAACATCAAAAAAGGTAGAGCCTCAGAGACATGAGACAATATCAAGTATTTTAGCATATGTACAATACGAATTCCAGAAGGAAAGAAGAAGGAATTAGGCATAAAAATATATTTGAAGAAATAATGTCTAAAAGTTTTCCAAATGAGCCCAAAATATCCACTTACATATCCAAGAAGAGCAGCAAACCGCATACAGGAAAAATTCAAAGAAAAGCAAAACTCATAGTTAAACTGCTATAAATCAAAAGTAAAAAAGAGAAAACCATAAATGCTGCAAGAAAAACAACAAAACTTAGAGACACATAAAAATAATACAAATGTGATAAAAAATGGACGCCAGAAGATATTAGAATGACAACGTTAAACAGCTGAAAGAAAACAATTATCAACTTAATATTCTATATCCAGTGAAAATATTTTTTAGAAATAAGAGTAAAAATAGCCATTTCTTATGAATTAAATATGAGAAAACTCATCAACAACAAAATTGTACTAGAATAAAAAAATGCTGAAGGGAATGCTATTAGAAGGAAACTCGTATCCACAGAAAATAATACAGAACAGCTGACATCTTAATTTTTTGTGTAAATATAAAAGGCAAACTTCCTTTACTTCTTAATTTAGTAAAAAGATGACCATTAAATGCAAAACTATAACATTACATTGTGAGTTAATGTATGTACAATGTAAAGTACATAACAACATTAGCATCAACCTCAGACCTAGATTCTGTCATACAGAGTGAAGTAAGTCAGAAAGAGAAAAACAAATACTGTATGCTAACACATATATATGGAATCTAAAAAAAAAAATTCTGAAGAACCTAGGAGCAGGGCAGGAATAAAGACGCAGATGTAGAGAATGGACTAGAGGACACGGGGAGGGGGAAGGGTAATCTGGGACGAAGTGAGAGAGTGGCATGGACTTACACATATTACAAAATGTAAAATAGGTAGCTAGTGTGAAGCAGCTGCATAGCACAGGGAGATCAGCTAGGTCCTTTTTGACCACCTAGATGGGTGGGATAGGCAGGGTGGGAAGGAGACGCAAGAGGGAGGAGATATGGGGATATATGTATATGTATAGCTGATTCACTTTGTTATAAAGCAAAAACTAATACACCATTGTAAAGCAATTATACTCCAATAAAGATGTTTAAAAAAAAGGAAAAATAAATATACTGATTTTATTAGGTGATAGAAATGTGGATAATTTGAATTTTACATTACTGTTATTTAAATATTAGTTTTTCAGTAGACTTTTTAAAAAAACCTACAAAAGAAGGAAATAATTGCTAGGTTCTATAATAAAGCCATGGGAATCATTACTGTGGATAATTCCACAGTATAACTTATCTAGAAATAAAACAATAGCTGCTTATTTTTAATCCATAATCAAGGACCCTGTAAATGATTTTTATAAACAAATATAAGCAAGCAATACATGCATATGTGCTTGTTGAAAATATTTTTTAAAATATAGAATTAATTAGAACTTTATTCATCAGATGTAATTTCAGTACATCGTGTGTACTTGTGGACAGTTATCTGTGTATTTATGTGTGCACTTGTGCACATCTTTGTGTGGATATAGAGGAGAGAGGGTGATGGAAGACAGAATGAATTAGAGAGAGATAGAGAAACTCATTTTATAGTCACATTATCTTACTATCTCTCTTTTTCTAACAAAACTTTTGCTGGAGAAAAAATCAAAGTTTACTCAACTAATCCCCACATAACATTAATATTACTATGCAAAATTCTTAATTAGGGAATTTAACTTAAAATCCCTGTACATCGAAGTGTGTACATCAGGAAAATTCCTTTAATGCAGTATATTTATTTTTTACGCACGTACATAAAATTGTGGTGTAACTATAAACAGAATTAAGGAAAAGTGCTGTGGAAAAAATTAGAAGACAACTTACTTGAAAAATATTTCTCTAGAAATATTGAATTTAGCTTCATTAATTAGTATCTACTTACTTGTTTGGGTCAGTTTTAAAGGATTAGAATAAGAAGTTTGGTGCTATAGCGTACAAAAACCACTTTGTGCCTTACAAAATGAAAAGGACCTTTTATTCCTTGGATTGTGGATCACCTGGTTTTCTTGATACATGCTTCTATGTTGTTATTTACAAGGGGAAGATATTCACGAATGGTGATTTTAAAAGGCTCTGAAGTCTCCTTGGTGTCAAAAAATCTTAACTAAGCAAATTTTTAGTTAGCCAATTGTAAATAAATCTATAATGTGGAGAGATTTAAATTTCTAACAAATTATACATGGACCTAAAAATTAAGCAATTATATTTGGCATCACCCATTTTTAGTTTAATTGAGCCTAAAGCCTCAAGAAGATAGGTGAAAAGTGTGTGTGGTTCCAATTCTGTAGTCATTGAAAAAATAAAAAACAAACCCTGCAGTAATTTGCATTTTTCTTCTATGAGTTATAACATTAGCATTTATTACAACTTATTTTTAAACTTAAAAGTCTATTTTTTCCTATAGAATTTGAAGCAAACAACAATTCGTTAGTTAACTCTCATTTAGTTTCATTTAATTACATAATCTGTATTGAAAATTAATATTTCCATTAAAGCTGTGTTCTAATTCTATATTAAATCATTGTGAATGACTGTACTGAAAAAGTTGGAGCATATACTGATTGCACCACAAGCCCAGAGGTAAAATGGCTCTTATTTAAAAAAGGCTTTTTGTAAGGCTCATAGACTGCCACATTCTATTAAGATGAAAAAATTTGATCAACTGCCTCATGGAAATGGCTCTTTACAGTTAACACTATTAGCTAGTTTTTTTTTTAATATGGAAATGGGAAGATTATAAAAATGTATCTAATGCGGTAAGAAAACACAGTTCTTTTTTAAATTAATGCAGTGAGATTGCTGTTTCATTATATACTTATATTTCTACTTGTTTAAACCCAAAAGACATACTATTCAATTCAATCCATTTTTAAGAATGTTCTTTATCTCATAATTATCAATCAATCAATTTGAAACATTAATTGCATGACCACATTGAACATGATCAGTCTCCTTGATATCCATCCTATTTTACCAATGAAAAATATTCCAAGTAACCAGGAATATATAAAACACATATATTTTTTCCATCTGAAGTATTCCAGGCCATCACAAAGTACAGCAGGGCAAAGGAAAAATGGTCCCTAATTTTTTTTTATCTTAAAATCACATACAGGGGGAATAATTCCAATAGGAAAGCCATTATTCAACCATATGGACATTCACCACTTTCCTACATTGAGCAGTTGACATGATATACTTAGCAGATGATACAGGAAATGGAATGGCCCTAAGCCTCAAGCAAAAAATGTATTTAATACGGTCCTAGGATTGTATAAAGCTACTAGTGAACTGGTAGAAATGATTAAAACTATTCACAAGAGGACAGCATCTTAAACAATGACTCCCAACATATCCACAGATAAACTACCATCAAACAAAAAATCAGAATTTAGAAAATAAGACATGCAAGAAAACAAAAAAAAGAAACAAATAAAATAAAATAAGATAAAATAATGGAAAATACAATAGAGGCTAGCTTGCTAAGTTAGACTTAGGAGGTTACTAAGAAAAAAAAAAAAGACTAGTACAAGGCTGTCATTTTTTATTCCTATATAAAGCAAACACTCTCCCTTATTATTAACAGACCTTAAAATACTGTGTTTTGCAGAATTCACTACTTTACTATTTAAAATGGCATATTCTTATTCTCTATTTTTCACTTCTTTTGTTTAGAATTTCAAGTTGCATTATGTTTTTTTCAGAATGTGTGTAGCACAGTCTAGCCATATTATATATTTTAGAAAATAATGATTTTGTCAGCTTGGAGTCAAGAATATGTGAATTTTGTTAGAAGAGAAAAATTGGCAATGATTTAAAGATAAATTAATTTCTGTTGCCTACTTGTCTTTTTAGATAAAGTACAAAATACTTCTGTGAGTGTCTTGAGCATGTAGTGTGCTACTATTTCCTACACATATTATAATACATACCACCTGTGATTTTTCTTAGGTTTATCATATTAATATGAAACTATGTCAGTACATGTGTGCAACCTATAAAATGTCTTATAAATATTTGTGTTTTAATTTATTTATTTTAATTTCCAAATGTATTTTTGAGTATTATAACAGCAAGCACAATGGCAAAACTTGGATGAGAGGACAAAAAGGGAAGTTTAGCAAATTGAGAAGTAATGATGAAACTCATAATGGCAAAAATATGTATATGTGTATAACAAATCTGTGTTTAACAAATGAGCCACAAATCTGATCAAGAGGATTCTCATGGTCAACATTGAAAAATAATATTTTTCTATTATAAATGCACACCATTAGTGAGATATCATATTGAGCCATCGGAGAATTTACAACAAATTTTGGTATTAACATCCATAGAAATTTCTCCCAGTAGTCTCCACAGAAATAATTATACTCCTTTATTCATTTGTTATTTCATGTTTACAATATTTTTATAACAATACCTTTCCTGATTTAAATTAAATATTGAAGAAATACAATTTTTCTAGTGTATGTGGAGAGTATAAAGACAGTAATTCTAACCCTCTTGTAGCCATTATCCAGTGTGACAGAGAACATAACCATTTCATTACAAGAACCTTTTACCAGAGGTCGCCTTCTCTCTGAATTTTGTATTCTCTGGCAAAAAGCAAATTTTGCATGTGAGTTGGTTATATCGGATTATGGATTATATAGATTTCCATGTTTTTTTTGAAATATATATAGATCAAACAATATAATAGATTTCCTTCTTCTATTTTTTCCACTTAATAGTATGTTGAGATTCATGTTGATTATTTAGCTAAAATTAATTCATTCTACTTCATGAATACAGCACTGTGTGTGTGTGTGTGTGTAAGCATTTTCCTTTTGATATTTCTTGCTCACAGACTTTTGCTGCTACAAACTTACTAACATAAAAATTCTCATATATACTTTTGGTATACGAATTAAGACCCTCTTCTCCCCAGGTTATATGTCTAAAAAAAAGTACCTGAAAAATAAGGTATTGTCAAATTATTTTTCATCGGCATTTCTTTCTTCCACATGCTTACCAACTATTGCAATATTTAGATTTCTTTGTTTTGTTTTTTTAAAATTTTTACTGCTCTACTAGTTTAAGTGGCAACATTGTGTTTTATTTCCACTTCTATTATAAATTAAGTAAAAAAAAAAAGTTTCACATGATTCTTGGCCATTTGTATGTCCTTTCCTCAAATACCTTTAGAAAAGTTTATCCATTTCCCTTTGGGTTGTTTATGTCTTAAAAATGTGTGGAATATGTTTCACACACATATAAAATACATATTCTAATGTACAAGTTATGACACATACATGTCATATTTTTCAATGTGTACATATATTCATATTCTTTTTTTTAAACATCTTTACTGGAGTATAATTGCTTTACGATAGTGTGTTAGTTTCTGCTTTATAACAAAGTGAATCAGCTATACATATATCCCCACATCTCCTCCCTCTTGTGAATCTTTTGTTAGATATCTATGGCAATATATTTTTCCCAGTTTGTGGCTTGTCTTTTCACTCTTCTTATGACATCCTTAATGAATAGAGATTTGTAATTTTAGAAGCATAGAACTTAACATAATTTCTGTTCATTTGTACCCTTTCCTAATTTAAAATCACAGATTTGTGTGCATATACTCTATATATGTAGAATGCATATTTTTTAAGTTGTATAGGCTTTCCTTTAACATTTAAGTAATTAAACTATTTGGTATTTTTCTTTTTCAGTATGGTTTACTGTTTATTTAATAGGACTTTATCTCATTATTTATCTATCATGCCAGCTGTCATTTATTGTATTTCCAGCAGACATAAACCTGTTCCTAATCTCCTTAGCGTAGTCTAGTCATATATTCCTTTCAGTGCTACGCTGTGTTAATTAATATATCTTTATATTCTCAGGATATATATCTTTGAATATATCATGGTTTTTATTCATATTTAACTTCCACTGGAAGTCTGAGTTTTTCTGTTAAATGTTCCTCTCTAATCTTCATCCCTCTTTACTTATATTTTATGTTTTCTTTTTCATTATACCTTATGTTAAATTAAAATTTTTTCCCTCTCAATAATTGTCTGTTCAATAGAATCTAATCTGATGTTAAATCCTTCTATATTCCACTTCTAACATTTTTAATTTTCACGAAATTTATGTGGTCTTTTCCATAACTGCTTGAATATTTTTATCATTCCCTAACCCTTGCTTCTTTTCTTTTCCTTTTTTTTTTTCATGGAAAGGCATTTTATTTTAGATATAGCAGCTTGTACATGTCAATCCCAAACTCCCAATCTATCCCTCCCCTACAACCTTCCCTCCTGGTAACCATAAGTTCATTCTCTAAGTCTGTGAGTCTGTTTCTGTTTTGTAAATAATTTTATTTGTATCATTTTTTAGATTCGGCATATAAGTGATATCATATGATATTTGCCTTTCTCTGACTTACTTCACTTAGTATGATAATCTCCAGTTCCATCCATGTTACTGCAAATAACATTATTTCATTCTTTTTAATGGTTGAGTAATATTCCATTGTATATATGTACCACATCTTCTTTTTTTTTTGCGGTACACGGACCTATCACTGTTGTGGCCTCTCCCGTTGCGGAGCAGTCTCCAGACGCGCAGGCTCAGCAGCCATGGCCCACGGGCCCAGCCGCTGCGCGGCATGTGGGATCTTCCCGGAGCAGGGCACGGACCCGTGTCCCCTGCATCGGCAGACGGACTCTTAACCACTGCGCCACCTGGGAAGCCCCTGTACCACATCTTCTTTATCGATTCATCTGTTGATGGACATTAAGGTTGCTCCCATGTTTTGGCTATTGTAAGCAGTGCTGCAATGAACATTGGGGTGCATGTATTCTTTCAAACCATGTTTTTCTCTGGATATATGCCCAAGAGTAGGATTGCTGGATCATATGTTAGCTCTATTTTTAGTTTTTTAAGGAACCTCTGCACTGTTCTCCATAGTGGCTGTACCAATTTACATTCCCACCAACAGTGTAGGAAGGTTTCCTTTTCTTCACACCCTCTCCAGCATTTGTCATTTGCAGATTTTCTGATGATGGTCATTCTGACTGGTGTGAGGCAATATCTCATAGTTTTGATTTGCATTTCTCTAATAATTAGTGATGTTGAGCATCTTTTTATGTGCATCTTGGCCATCTGTATGTCTTCTTTGTAGAAATGTCTCTTTACGTCATCTTCCCATTTTTTTGATTGGGTTGTTTGTTTTGTTGATATTGAGCTGCATGAGCTGTTCATAAATTTTGGATATTAATCCCTTGATGTCAGTCGCATCATTTGCAACTGACAACCAGCCATTCTGTGGGTTGTATTTTCATTTTGTTTATGGTTTCTTCTGCTGTGCAAAAGCTTTTGAGTTTAATTAAGTTCCATTTGTTAATTTTTGTTTTTTAATTTCCATTACTCTGGGAGACAGATCGAAAAAGCTATTGCTGTGGTTTATATCAAAGAGTGTTCTGCCTATGTTTTCCTCTAAGAGTTTTACAGTATCCAGTCTTACATTTAGGTCTTTATTCTATTTTAAGTTTATTTTTGGGTATGGTGTTAAAGAATGTTCTAATTTCATTCTTTTACATGTAGCTGTCCAGTTTTCCCAGCAACATTCATTGAAGAGACTGTTTTTCCTCCATTTTATAGTCTTGCCTCCTTTGTCATAGATTAATTGGCCATAGGTGCGTGGTTTATTTCTGAGCTTTCTGTCCCATTCTGTTCATCTGTATTTCTGTTCTCTGTTCTGTTTTTCTTAAGGCACTCTTATTTTTTAAACAAAGTAAATATATTTATTTAATAATTGCTGTCTAATCTAACATCGCTGCAAGTCTGAATTTGCTCTCTGATATTTCTTGGTTATAGTAACTTGGTTTTGTCTATGCCTTGTGACTTGCTTTTTTCACTTAATTCTACCTGTGAGAATCTTTGACACATTCAGAGAAGGTATACTTTTTCTTCTGCCAGTCATATGGGTTACACAAACCAAAGAACACTTTAAAATATTTGCTAGAGATTTGGAGAAACAACATAGATTTTATGAAATTGGTTACCATGCTTAGATGAGGTCTGTCTTGTGATTATAATCTTTAGGATAGATTTATTTTACCCTTCAGAAAACCAAGATTCATGTGAGATTGTCCAAATTCATTGCATTCTCTCCTATGAATGAAACTATTTCCTGGACTTTGTGGTCCAATCTTTATACCAGGGGATTCTATTAGTTATTCAACCCTAAGAAAGCCCTAGACATTATTTCTTGTCATTTACCTCACCCACTTCTTCCCACTCCTCATACACCTCTCAAATTGAAATTTCAAGTGACCAGGGTTTAGCAGAAACCCTCTGGGTGGAAAGCCAGCTTCTGAATTTGCTTCCTTCAAAAGATCCCCCTTTTCACTTTGTTTGGCTTTTCCTGTTTCCGTATATTCTTGTTAACTTGACAATGCATTTAAAATGAAAATTTCATATCATATAAGATATGAAAAGATATAAGAATTTTTAGCTGCTTAATGTGAATGTCATCCAGAGTATTTATCCAGTCTGCAGTACTTTACAAAATAGAAAATTATCTTCATTTTTATACCTATGTTTATGTCAAATATTATTAGAGTAAGCTTATTAGAGGATATATGTTAGAATAAAAATAAAATATGCATATATATAACCAAAATCAAAGAAAAATATACAAATAAAATTTAATTATACTCTGGGCTACTGAAAATTGTGGGGAAAAAAAGAGTGACATAAAATTATTTTCAACAGCATGAGCTAAAGTTAAATCTCACAGAATTTTTTTCAAAGTTTCAGAGAAGAAATACTTGACTCAGTCTTCATCCTTGTAACTGCTGGCATTTTCCCCTCCTTATTGTACATCTATAGATTATTTCTTCAACATGAGTGCAATTGAGAAGACAGAGTACTTGCAAGGTCTTCTTCTTGTGCTGGCCTTTCTCATCTGCTTGACATATCATAGTATCTCATGAATAATTAAATATAAGAAACTTGGACATATTTAGTCTGCTTTTAAGGTTTTCTTTCTTTTTTCTTTTTCTTCTTTCTTCTTCTCAAATACTTTGAATTTAAATAAAGGATAATTCATTTGGAAATTCTACCACAATATATACATGAACTGCAGGGGAAGAGGCATACCCTAAGATGTATAAATAGTTGATTTTACTACAAATAATTCCTCAGATACATACACAGTTTTAGCAATCAATATCTATTTGGACAAAATATGTCCTGTAAGCTTAAGATGACACTGTCCATTCCAGTAAAAGGATAGTCATACTATAGCAAAGCACACCTATTATTGTGTTGTTTTTGGCAACAGTGAATGTTGAGAAAGAAGACAGTTCTGCAGTTCTTTGGTAGGTAAAATTATTTATCTTTTCCTCTGAGAGCATGGCTACCATTACATGCTGAATATTTTGCAATAGATCTGTGTGCTGATTAAGATTCATGTTGAGGTATTTCTTAAGTATTTAATTTGAAATATAAATTTATTTGACAGACTCTGTTACTTTGTGTATCTTTCCAAGCAGTATGCACATGTGGTTATATCTTTTCTCCTTTCTCCTAAGCTTCCCTTTGACCACCATTGAAATGTTATTTATTTAGAGAAAATCCTCTATTGGTGAATACATTTTTCCCCTGTGGTTTTAATGTCTTCAATATTGATATGCTGGAGAATTAATGATATAGAAAAACAAGCTTTATTCTTCCTCCTCCCTTTTTCCTATGAATACATTGAGCTAGCACTTAAACAGATATAGTTGCACCACAGAAAATTTTACTGGCAATTATGTTACAGAAGGCTGACAATGCTTTATAATCAATAAAAAGCAGTAACTATGTCCATGTAACTGAAACTCTTCATTAAAAACTGAATGCAACAATGAGGCTAAAACCTGAAATAATTTTACAATAACATGAAGATGTAGAATATCTCACTTTCACTATTAAAATTCCAACTATCTGGTGCCTTAATTTATAACTTTTATATTATTTACTCAAAGTGGATGTATTTTACAAAGGGAAAATATGACATTTCACAATAATGAAATCACGTCAAAACATGTCTATAGCTATCTAAATGAAGAATCTTAATGTGACGGGGAAGAAACTTTTCTGTGGACTAATGATGCCATTATAAGGCAGACAAGGAATTCATTGATTCATACAATAGATGTGTTTTTGAAAACACCTGCCAAAAATGCATATTTTGGGTTTCCCTTGTGGCGTAATGGTTAAGAATCCACCTGCCTCAATATCAAAAGAACAAACAACCCAATCCAAAAATGGGCAGAAGATCTAAGTAGATATTTCTCCAAAGAAGATATACAGATTGCCAACAAGCACATGCAAGAATGCTCAGTGTCATTAATCATTAGAGAAATGCAAATCAAAACAATGAGGTATCACCTCACACCAGTCAGAATGGCCATCATTAAAAAATCTACAAACAATAAATGCTGGAGAGGGCGTGGAGAAAAGGGAACCCTCTTGCACTGTTGGTGAGAATGTAAGTGGATACAGCCACTATGGAGAACAGTATGGAGGTTCCTTAAAAAACTAAAAATAGAACTACCATATGACCCAGCAATCCCACTACTGGGCATGTACCCTGAGAAAACCATAACTCAGAAAGAGTCATGTACCACAGTGTTCATTGCAGCACTATTTACAATAGCCAAGACATGGAAGCAACCTAAGTGTCCATTGACAGATGAATGGATGAAGAAGAAGCGGCACATATATACAATGGAATATTACTCAGCCATAAAAAGAAATGAAGCTGAGTTATTTTTAGTGAGGTGGATGGACCTAGAGTCTGTCATACAGAGTGAAGTAAGTCAGATGGAGAAAAACAAATACTGTATGCTAACACATATATATGGAATCTAAAAAAAAAAAAAAAAAAGGTTCTGAAGAACCAAGGGGCAGGGCAGGAATAAAGATGCAGACATAGAGAATGGACTTGAGTACCTAGGGAGAGGGAAGGATAAGCTGGGACATAGTGAAAGAGTGGCATGGACATATATACACTACCAAATGTAAAATAGATAGCTAGTGGGAAGCAGCTACATAGCACAGGGAGATCAGCTCAGTGCTTTGTGACTACCTAGAGGGGTGGGATATATGTATACATATAGCTGATTCACTTTGTTATACAGCAGAAACTAACACAACAATATAAAGCAATTATACTCCAATAAAGATGTTAAAAATTTTTTAAATAATTTATTTGACCAAACAAAAACAGACAAAAAAAGAAAGGAATCCGCCTGCCAATGCAGGGACATGGGTTGGAGCCCTGGTCCCCGAAGATCCCACATACTGCAGAACAACTAATCCTGTGCACCACAACTACTGAGCTTGCGCTCTAGAGCCCGCGAGCCACAACTGTTGGAGCCCACGTGCCTAAAGCCCATGCTCCGCAACAAGAGAAAGCTATGGCAGTGAGAAGCCTGCTCACCGCAATGAAGAGTAGCCCCGCTCGCCGCAACTAGAGAAAACCCGTGTACAACAACGAAGACCCAACACAGCCAAAAATAAATAAATAAACTTATATTAAAAATAAAGTATTAAAAAAAAGAATGGACATTTTGATAACTGAGCCATTTAATGTTCTAAAGAGTTGCCATTTAAAAACAATCTGATATAAATTTAAAGAGAATGTAGTATAAATCTCATTTAAAAGAAAATAATCAGTACTTTTGTATAATTTTTTAACAGTGAATCTCTCCTTTCAGAGGTTTAGAATTCAACATAAGCAACTAATGTAGCACTTTAAAAATTTTGTAATTTATACTAGGGCTTTCACTTTATGATATTATGAGATTTGTGTTATAAAATAAACAGAATTTGTGTGTTTTAATTAGGAATTTGGTTCTCTTTTATGTTTGCTGCTGAGTAACTTGATCATTTGTTTAAGGTCAACACATACTGAAAGATCTGAAAGACTCTGAGTTCCCCCTGCCCTCCCCAAGGCACAAAGAACAGAAATAGTACCTATCTTAGCCTAAATGTTTCTGAGAAAATCCTGTGACAATATGATCTCAGGGAGCAAAAGTGCAAGACATGGAGAGTGAAAATGAGAAAGGTGAAAAGACCAACACAAGGATGTTATATGGATTTGACCAGTGCTACAGGCAACTGGTGTTTTATCTTATGAGGATGTCTAAGAGGCCTTATACAAGACACCTCAGAACTGTCCACCTGAGGGTCCAAAATGAGGACATATTCATCTAATCATTTTCATACCTAATTGGCTGAAGGTGGCTCCATAGGCTTTGATTACTGCATATTTCTCATTTGAACATATGTGAATGATGGGCAAATTCTTATGTGTTGCCCTGCCACAGTTTCAGGGAAACTCCATGGCAGGAAGCAGGGGTGAGGTGCTATCAATTACATGTGCATGAAGTTGGTCAAAATCTTCATTCAGTTATTACTGTAGCAGTGGCTGGAGTATGAGATAGGGCCAAGAAGATTTTGAAGTTCTCACTAGAGTTGTATAAAAGGAACCTATAATATTCTTCTTAGATTTCAATTTTATTTTGCTGTGCAAAATACAACCAAGATAGACTGTATAAAGTCAGGCATAAACTTTAATCTTTTCAATTAAACTTAAATGTTCCTCAATGACACTCCCACCACTTCCATAATTTCTTCCAGTGTTGACATTTTGTGACATACTATAAATTTATTTGATGTTGTTATTGCAAATCTTTATATTTTACAAATGCTTTTAAAGTTAGACTTCTTAAAAAATTCCACATAGGGACTCCGCTGGTCACACAGTGGTTAAGAATTTGCTTGCTAAAGCAGGGGACATGGGTTTGAGGCCTGGCTCATGTGCTGTGCAGCAACTAAGCCTGTGTGTCACAAATACTGAACCCGCATGCTGCAACTACTGAAGCCCGCGCGCTTAGAACCCGTGCTCCGCAGCAAGAGAAACCACCACAATGAGAAGCCCACGCACGGCCACGACGAGTAGCACCCACTCGCCGCGGCTAGAGAAAGCCTGCGTGCAGCAATGAAGACCCAATACAGCCATAAATAAATTTATATAAAAAAGAAAAATTCCACATAAAAAAGAGTCAATATAATATTGCCATTTAAGAGATTTTCAAAATATTGGGTGTCTATGCAATTATCCTGCTGTAATTTTGGATGTGATAGTTTTAATTCTTTGCTACTGAAATGCTTTAAAAAATTATATGATGGTTCTTTCATTAATCTTGAGATTCTCTTTGAGGTTTTTTTATTGATCTTGGCCTACCATTGAGTCTTAAATTCCTTCTTGGATGTTTTGAGCATCATCACCTCAAATAGTTTGGAAGGCAGCTCCTTTTCCAAGCATGGAATCAGGAAGCTTCAAGATCCAAAATAAGATTCCTATACCATGAGTCATCAGGCCTTAAATGGTGATATGAGGATAATTCTTATAAATAGATTTTTCCTATTTAGCTTTTTGGAAATCTTATATATATATATATACTTATATATATATATATATATATATATATATATATGTTTTTATTAGAGTATAATTCCTTTACACTGGTGTGTTACTTTTTGCTTTATAACAAAGTGAATCAGTTATACATAAACATATGTTCCCATATCTCTTCCCTCTTGTGTCTCCCTCCCTCCCACCCTCCCTATCCCGCCCCTCTAGGTGGTCACAAAGCAACAAGCTGATCTCCTTGTGCTATGCGTCTGCTTCCCACTAGCTATCTGTTTTACATTTGGTAGTGTATATATGTCCATGCCACTCTCTCACTACTTCCCAGCTTATCCTTCCCTCTCCCTATGTACTCAAGTCCATTCTCTATGTCTGCATCTTTATTCTTGTCCTGCCCCTTTGTTCTTCAGAACCTTTTTTTTTTTTTTAGATTCCATGTATGTGTGTTAGCATACAGTACTTGTTTTTCTCTTTCTGACTTACTTCACTCTGTATGACAGACTCTACATCCATCCACCTCACTGCAAATAACTCAATTTTGTTTCTTTTTATGGCTGAGTAATATTCCATTATATATATGTGCCACATCTTCTTAATCCATTCGGCTATTGATGGACACTTAGGTTGCTTCCATGTCCTGGCTATTGTAAATAGTGCTGCAATGAACATTGTGCCACATGACTCTTTTTGAATTTTGGTTTTCTCAGGGTATATGCCCAGTAGTGGGATTGCTGGGTCATATGGTAGTTCTATTTGCAGTTTTTTAAGGAACCTCCATACTGTTCTTCATAGTGGCTGTATCAATTTACATTCCAACCAACAGTGCAAGAGGGCTCCCTTTCCTCCACACCCTCTCCAGCATTTATTGTTTGTAGATTTTTGTTTGTTTGTTTGTTTGTAGATTTTTTGATGATGGCCATTCTGACCGGTGTGAGATGATATCTCATTGTAGTTTTGATTTGCATTTCTCTAATGATTAATGATGTTGAGCCTTCTTTCATGTGTTTGTTGGCATTCTGTATATCTTTGGAGAAATAGGTCTTTAGGTCTTCTGCCTATGTTTGGATTAGGTTGTTTGTTTATTTGTTATTGAGCTGCATGAGCTGCTTGTAAATTTTGGAGATTAATCCTTTGTCAGTTGGTTCATTTGCAAATATTTTCTCCCATTCTGAGGGATGTCTTTTCGTCTAGTTTATGGTTTCCTTTGCTGTGCAAAAGCTTTTAAGTTTCATTAGGTCACATTTGTTTATTTTTGTTTTCATTTCCATTTCTCTAGGAGGTGGGTCAAAAGGATCTTGCTGTGCTTTATATCATAGAGTGTTCTGCCTATGTTTTCCTCTAAGAGTTCGATAGTGTCTGACCTTACATTTAGGGCTTTAATCCATTTTGAGTTTATTTTTGTGTTTGGTGTTAGGGAGTGTTCTAATTTCATTCTTTTACATATAGCTGTCCAGTTTTCCCAGCACCATTTATTAAAGAGGCTGTCTTTTCTCCACTGTATACTCTTGCATCCTTTATCAAAGATAAGGTGACCATATGCGCGTGGGTTTATCTTTGGGTTTTCTATCCTGTTCCATTGATCTATATTTCTGTTTTTGGGCCAGCACCATGCTGTCTTGATTTCCGTACTTTGTAGGATAGTCTGAAGTCAGGGAGCCTGATTTCTCCAGCTCCGTTTTTCTTTCTCAAGATTGCTTTGGCTATTCGGGGTCTTTTGTGTTTCCGTACAAATTGTGAAATTATTTGTTCTAATTCTGTGAAAAATGCCAGTGGTAGTTTGATAGGGATTACTTTGGATCTGTAGATTGCTTTGGGTAGTAGAGTCATTTTCACAATGTTGATTCTTCCAATCCAAGAACGT